>NC_069504.1:153254263-153854263 GCF_027579735.1 Bombina bombina
TCTAAGACTGGTTTTCCTCGTAAAGTGAATGACGTCATGAGCTTTTGTGAAAAAGTAACTAAATCGTGTTCTTTTTGTAATAAATAAATATTTTGTGTATGTCATGTGGTGTATATTGTTTGTATGCATCAATGAGTGTATGTTTGTGATAATGTTATTAGTTAGATGTAGGTATATGAGGGTCTTTTCCCGTGTGTCAATGTAAGTCAATGGGAAAATGGATTTGTGTTGTTTTTTTTCTAACACCCGAGATCTCGCAACTTTAATCCTTTGTATTTTGATGAAAAATTATTAAATATGAAAAATAAACATAGTGTAGTGTTTGTGTGACTGTAAGTGTAGTTTGTGTAATATTTTTTTTTTTGATTCGCGGATCTTTTTTTTGTCGGTAGATGTTTACTACTGGGTCTGAGGTGTCGGTAGAAATGTGAGCGTTAGGTTTTTTTTTGAGTGTTGGTAGTTGAACTCTAAATACCGGAGTCCGTAAGAAACCCGCGTTAGGAGCCTCTAACGCTGGTTTTCACGGCTAACGCCGAACTCTAAATCTAGGCCACTGTCAGAAAAAATGGGCAAAAATTGTACATTTAGGGGTACAACAGCTTGTCACTGGGGCAGTACCCTCAAAAGATACACCCCACTGTACCCTTTAACATGGGTACAAATTGGTTCCCCTTGCAGATTGTACCTTTCAAAGGCAAATATGTACCTTTGGTGAGGAGATTGGACCTCAGTGCTATGGTACTACAATGTACTCTTAAAAATGGTGGAAATTTTGCCTTTTAAGGGTACTGCCCCAGTGACAAGCCCTTTGTGCCTCATGATGGCAAATTTGTACCCAACATAGTATATTAAAATGCTCTTCCATCAAAACAAATGTATTATATAACTTTCAATTATGCATTCACCTAATGTGTACTTGTGCAAACAGCATTATAATAGTCACACAGCAGTTTTGTAAGTTAGCTTAGTGTAACCAAACAGTAGGTCCTAAGACTGCTACAGGAATTCCTGAAAGAATCAGGCTAAACAACCAATTCAAAAAGGAGTTACTTACCATGTTATATTACACTCTGTACTAGACTCTAACAACACCCCATTTAACTTAGGGTGGCATGCCACGTAAAACATAAATATGTAGAAAACATATAGAAAACAACAAAATAATAAAATATAACTCTAACCATACAATGAATTGTCACTCTATGCAAAATATATGCAAATTATTCTATTTCCCCAGTACACATTTTGTTGATGAACCTTCTACCAATAGATGGAGCTGTGTTACACATGTCAAAGAACTTTCAACCAATAGATGGCGCTATGGCGTGTAACACAATGTCCATGTACTGTATGTGACTGGGAAACGGTTACAATTTAATTTTTTTTTTTAAAAAAACAGGTTCTTAAACAGCTCTTGTTTATTTTATAGAGTTTAAAATGAAATTTTTTCTCTATAATTTTAGTTAATAAATTTGCTTTATCTTTAAGAGTTATCATCTTGATGCTCTAAATATAAACATTAAAATGTTAAGGAGCTACTAGCGTGCAGTGAAGGTAAGCGCGGTATAGCGGCGTCCGGAACCAGAACCGGTAATGGAAGGTAAAATCCTCCAATGGGAATGTCTGGCAGAGTGCCGTAGCCGGCGATCAACTCAGAATCGCTGTATAGACAAGAACAGGAGGGCAAATGGCAGGTACTCCAATAACCAGATAGGCGCAACTATATTCGGTAAAAAATACAAAACTTTAATGAAAAAATATATTTAAAAAATTGTATATAAAATACACAATCAAGCTGGACACAAAGACAGGGGGTGAAAAAGACAGGCCTGACGCGTTTCGCGCCCCCTAGTGGCGCTTATTCATAGGCCCGGTTTTCCTCTCAGCGTGCAGTGAATGTCAGAGGGATGTGAGGAGAGTATTGCCTATTTGAATGCAATGATCACCTTCTACGGGTCTATTTCATAGGTTCTCTGTTATCGGTCGTAGAGATTCATCTCTTACCTCCCTTTTCAGATCGACGATATACTCTTATATATACCATTACCTCTGCTGATTTTCGTTTCAGTACTGGTTTGGCTTTCTACAAACATGTAGATGAGTGTCCTGGGGTAAGTAAATCTTATTTTCTGTGACACTCTAAGCTATGGTTGGGCACTTTATTTATAAAGTTCTAAATATATGTATTTAAACATTTATTTGCCTTGACTCAGAATGTTCAACATTCCTTATTTTCAGACAGTCAGTTTCATATTTGGGATAATGCATTTAAATCAATAATTTTTTCTTACCTTAAAAATTTGACTTTTTTTCCCTGTGGGCTGTTAGGCTCGCGGGGGTTGAAAATGCTTCATTTTATTGCGTCATCTTGGCGCTGACTTTTTTGGCGCAAAAAATCTTTTCTGTTTCCGGCGTCATACGTGTCGCCGGAAGTTGCGTCATTTTTTGACGTCCTTTTGCGCCAAAAATGTCGGCGTTCCGGATGTGGCGTCATTTTTGGCGCCAAAAAGCATTTAGGCGCCAAATAATGTGGGCGTATTATTTGGCGCCAAAAAATATGGGCGTCGCTTTTGTCTCCACATTATTTCAGTCTCATTTTTTCTTTGCTTCTGGTTACTAGAAGCTTGTTTATTGGCATTTTTTCCCATTCCTGAAACTGTCATTTAAGGAATTTGATCAATTTTGCTTTATATGTTGTTTTTTCTCTTACATATTGCAAGATGTCTCACGTTGCATCTGAGTCAGAAGATACTTCAGGAAAATCGCTGTCTAGTGCTGGAACTACCAAAGCTAAGTGTATCTGCTGTAAACTTTTGGTAGCTATTCCTCCGGCTGTTGTTTGTATTAATTGTCATGACAAACTTGTTAAAGCAGATAATATTTCCTTTAGTAATGTACCATTGCCTGTTGCAGTTCCTTCAACATCTAAGGTGCAGAATGTTCCTGATAACATAAGAGATTTTGTTTCTGAATCCATCAAGAAGGCTATGTCTGTTATTTCTCCTTCTAGTAAACATAAAAAATCTTTTAAAACTTCTCTCTCTACAGATTAATTTTTAAATGAACATCATCATTCTGATTCTGATGACTCTTCTGGTTCAGAGGATTCTGTCTCAGAGATTGATGCTGATAAATCTTCATATTTATTTAAAATGGAATTTATTCGTTCTTTACTTAAAGAAGTACTAATTGCTTTAGAAATAGAGGATTCTGGTCCTCTTGATACTAATTCTAAACGTTTAGATAAGGTATTTAAATCTCCTGTGGTTATTCCAGAAGTTTTTCCTGTTCCTAATGCTATTTCTGAAGTAATTTCCAGAGAATGGGATAAATTGGGTAATTCATTTACTCCTTCTAAACGTTTTAAGCAATTATATCCTGTGCCGTCTGACAGATTAGAATTTTGGGACAAAATCCCTAAAGTCGATGGGGCTATTTCTACCCTTGCTAAACGTACTACTATTCCTACGTCAGATGGTACTTCGTTTAAAGATCCTTTAGATAGGGAAATTTGAATCCTTTCTAAGAAAAGCTTATCTGTGTTCAGGTAATCTTCTTAGACCTGTTATATCTTTGGCTGATGTTGCTGCAGCTTCAACTTTTTGGTTGGAGACTTTAGCGCAACAAGTAACAGATCATGATTCTCATAATATTATTATTCTTCTTCAGCATGCTAATAATTTTATCTGTGATGCCATTTTTGATATTATCAGAGTTGATGTCAGGTTTATGTCTCTAGCTATTTTAGCTAGAAGAGCTTTATGGCTTAAAACTTGGAATGCTGATATGGCTTCTAAATCAACTCTACTTTCCATTTCTTTCCAGGGTAACAAATTATTTGGTTCTCAGTTGGATTCTATTATCTCAACTGTTACTGGTGGGAAAGGAACTTTTTTACCACAGGATAAAAAATCTAAGGGTAAAAACAGGGCTAATAATCGTTTTCGTTCCTTTCGTTTCAACAAAGAACAAAAGCCTGATCCTTCATCCTCAGGAGCAGTTTCAGTTTGGAAACCATCTCCAGTCTGGAATAAATCCAAGCCTTCTAGAAAGGCAAAGCCTGCTTCTAAGTCCACATGAAGGTGCGGCCCTCATTCCAGCTCAGCTGGTAGGGGGCAGGTTACGTTTTTTCAAGGAAATTTGGATCAATTCTGTTCACAATCTTTGGATTCAGAACATTGTTTCAGAAGGGTACAGAATTGGTTTCAAGATGAGACCTCCTGCAAAGAGTTTTTTTCTTTCCCGTGTCCCAGTAAGTCCAGTGAAAGCTCAAGCATTTCTGAATTGTGTTTCAGATCTAGAGTTGGCTGGAGTAATTATGTCAGTTCCAGTTCTGGAACAGGGGATGGGGTTTTATTCAAATCTCTTCATTGTACCAAAGAAGGAGAATTCCTTCAGACCAGTTCTGGATCTAAAAATATTGAATCGTTATGTAAGGATACCAACGTTCAAAATGGTAACTGTAAGGACTATCTTGCCTTTTGTTGAGCAAGGGCATTTTATGTCCACAATAGATTTACAGGATGCATATCTGCATATTCCGATTCATCCAGATCATTATCAGTTCCTGAGATTCTCTTTTCTGGACAAGCATTACCAGTTTGTGGCTCTGCCGTTAGGCCTAGCTACAGCTCAAAGAATTTTTACAAAGGTTCTCGGTGCCCTTCTGTCTGTTATCAGAGTACAGGGTATTGTGGTATTTCCTTATTTGGACGATATCTTGGTACTTGCTCAGTCTTTACATTTAGCAGAATCTCATACGAATCGACTTGTGTTGTTTCTTCAAGATCATGGTTGGAGGATCAATTCACCAAAAAGTTCATTGATTCCTCAGACAAGGGTAACCTTTCTGGGTTTCCAGATAGATTCAGTGTCCATGACTCTGTCTTTAACAGACAAGAGACGTCTAAAATTTCAGCTTGTCGAAAGCTTCAGTCACAATCATTCCCTTCGGTAGCCTTATGCATGGAAATTCTAGGTCTTATGACTGCTGCATCGGACGCGATCCCCTTTGCTCGTTTTCACATGCGACCTCTTCAGCTCTGTATGCTGAATCAATGGTGCAAGGATTACACAAAGATATCTCAATTAATATCTTTAAAACCAATTGTACGACACTCTCTAACGTGGTGGACAGATCACCATCGTTTAATTCAGGGGGCTTCTTTTGTGCTTCCGACCTGGACTGTAATTTCAACAGATGCAAGTTTCACAGGTTGGGGAGCTGTGTGGGGATCTCTGACGGCACAAGGAGTTTGGGAATCTCAGGAGGTGAGATTACCGATCAATATTTTGGAACTCCGTGCAATTTTCAGAGCTCTTCAGTCTTGGCCTCTTCTGAAGAGAGAATCGTTCATTTGTTTTCAGACAGACAATGTCACTACGGTGGCATACATCAATCATCAAGGAGGGACTCACAGTCCTCTGGCTATGAAAGAAGTATCTCGAATTCTGGTTTGGGCAGAATCCAGCTCCTGTCTAATCTCTGCGGTTCATATCCCAGGTATAGACAATTGGGAAGCGGATTATCTCAGTCGCCAAACTTTGCATCCGGGCGAATGGTCTCTTCACCCAGAGGTATTTCTTCAGATTGTTCAAATGTGGGAGCTTCCAGAAATAGATCTGATGGCGTCTCATCTAAACAAGAAACTTCCCAGGTATCTGTCCAGATCCCGGGATCCTCAGGCGGAAGCAGTGGATGCATTATCACTTCCTTGGAAGTATCATCCTGCTTATATCTTTCCGCCTCTAGTTCTTCTTCCAAGAGTAATCTCCAAGATTCTGAAGGAATGCTCGTTTGTTCTGCTGGTAGCTCCGGCATGGCCTCACAGGTTTTGGTATGCAGATCTTGTCCGGATGGCCTCTTGCCATCCGTGGACTCTTCCGCTACGACCAGACCTTCTGTCGCTAGGTCCTTTTTTCCATCAGGATCTCAAATCCTTAAATTTAAAGGTATGGAGATTGAACGCTTGATTCTTGGTCAAAGAGGTTTCTCTGACTCTGTGATTAATACTATGTTACAGGCTCGTAAATCTGTATCCAGAGAGATATATTATAGAGTCTGGAAGACTTATATTTCTTGGTGTCTTTCTCATCATTTTTCTTGGCATTCTTTTAGAATTCCGAGAATTTTACAGTTTCTTCAGGATGGTTTAGATAAAGGTTTATCCGCAAGTTCTTTGAAAGGACAAATCTCTGCTCTTTCTGTTCTTTTTCACAGAAAGATTGCTAATCTTCCTGATATTCATTGTTTTGTACAAGCTTTGGTTCGTATAAAACCTGTCATTAAGTCAATTTCTCCTCCTTGGAGTTTGAATTTGGTTCTGGGGGCTCTTCAAGCTCCTCCGTTTGAACCTATGCATTCATTGGACATTAAATTACTTTCTTGGAAAGTTTTGTTCCTTTTGGCAATCTCTTCTGCCAGAAGAGTTTCTGAATTATCTGCTCTTTCTTGTGAGTCTCCTTTTCTGATTTTTCATCAGGATAAGGCAGTGTTGCGAACTTCTTTTGAATTTTTACCTAAAGTTGTGAATTCTAACAACATTAGTAGAGAAATTGTGGTTCCTTCATTATGTCCTAATCCTAAGAATTCTAAGGAGAAATCATTGCATTCTTTGGATGTTGTTAGAGCTTTGAAATATTATGTTGAAGCTACTAAGTCTTTCCGAAAGACTTCTAGTTTATTTGTTATCTTTTCTGGTTCTAGAAAAGGCCAGAAAGCTTCTGCCATTTATTTTGGCATCTTGGTTGAAATCTTTAATTCATCTTGCCTATGTTGAGTCGGGTAAAACTCCGCCTCAAAGGATTACAGCTCATTCTACTAGGTCAGTTTCTACTTCCTGGGCGTTTAGGAATGAAGCTTCGATTGATCAGATTTGCAAAGCAGCAACTTGGTCCTCTTTGCATACTTTTACTAAATTCTACCATTTTGATGTATTTTCTTCTTCTGAAGCAGTTTTTGGTAGAAAAGTACTTCAGGCAGCGGTTTCAGTTTGAATCTTCTGCTTATGTTTTTCATTAAACTTTATTTTGGGTGTGGATTATTTTCAGCAGGAATTGGCTGTCTTTATTTTATCCCTCCCTCTCTAGTGACTCTTGCGTGGAAAGATCAACATCCTGGGTAGTCATTATCCCATACGTCACTAGCTCATGGACTCTTGCTAATTACATGAAAGAAAACATAATTTATGTAAGAACTTACCTGATAAATTCATTTCTTTCATATTAGCAAGAGTCCATGAGGCCCGCCCTTTTTTTGGGGTGGTTATGATTTTTGTATAAAGCACAATTATTCCAATTCCTTATTTTATATGCTTTCGCACTTTTTTATCACCCCACTTCTTGGCTATTCGTTAAACTGAATTGTGGGTGTGGTGAGGGGTGTATTTATAGGCATTTTGAGGTTTGGGAAACTTTGCCCCTCCTGGTAGGAATGTATATCCCATACGTCACTAGCTCATGGACTCTTGCTAATATGAAAGAAATGAATTTATCAGGTAAGTTCTTACATAAATTATGTTTTTGAACCAGCAACACAGTATCATTCAAGTTATGGGTTATTAAAGGGACAGTCAACACCAGAATTTTTGTTGTTTTAAGAGATAGATAATACCTTAATTACCCATTCTCCAGTTTTGCATAACCAACACAGTTATAATAATACACATTTTACCTCTGTAATTACCTTGTATCTAAGCCTCAACAGACTGCCCCCTTATTTCAGTTCTTTTGACAGACTTGCATTTTAGCCAATCAGTGCTCACTCCTTTTTAAATTCACATGCATGAGCTTAATGTTATCTATATGAAACACATGAACTAACGCCCTCTAGTGGTGAAAAACTGTCAAAATGCATTTAGATCAGAGGCGGCCTTCAAGGTCTAAGAAATTAGCATATGAACCTCGTAGGTTTAGCTTTTAACTAAGAATACCAAGAGAACAAAGCAAATTTGGTGATAAAAGTAAATTGGAAAGTTGTTTAACATTGCATGCCCTATTTGAATCATGAAAGATTTTTTTGGACTTGATTGTCCCTTTAAGTATTTTTTGTTGCTTTGCACACTTCTTGCATATTACCAGCAACCATTGAAAATTAATTACTTTGCTGTAAAACATGTATGTTGAATTCATTTTTGGTGACTGCCAGTTATGTGTTCAATTAATAATTGAGGTGCACAAAATATATGGACTTGCAGGCTTTGGCAGTCTTGAACCACCCATCCCCCTCAACCTTTTAATCACACAAGTGATTGTACCTTTTTGGGGGGAGGAAATGGTACAGACATAGGGGGGTAGTTATCAACGTGTCAACTTTCCTGCCTTCGCAAACCCAATACGCCCGCCTAAGCTCGCCTACCTTTGCCGCCGCGGACCTGAAAAAATACGCCTAAGTTATCAAGTAAAGCTGTCAAAAAGCCGCGGGGAGATGAGCAGCGGACTGTGAGAGTTATCACTCATCCGATCTCGCTGCTCTTCGGCTGTTTGACAGCTTTCTTGCTAGCCTGTCACTAAGCAACCACACTAAACTACACTGTTCTACCCCTATACCGGCGCCCCCGGAGCCCCCCGCAACTAAATAAAGTTACTAACCCCTAAACCGCCGCTCCTAGACCCTGCCGCAAGTCTTATAAATGTATTAACCCCTAAACCGCCGCTCCTAGACACCGCCGCAAGTCTTATAAATGTATTAACCCCTAAACCGCCGCTCCTAGACCCCGCCGCAAGTCTTATAAATGTATTAACCCCTAAACCGCCGCTCCTAGACCCCGCCGCAAGTCTTATAAATGTATTAACCCCTAAACCGCCGCTCCCGGACACCGCTGCCACCTACATTATACCTAGTAACCCCTATCCTTCCCCCCCTATACCGTCGCCCTCTATAATAAATTTATTAACCCCTATCCTGCTGATCCCGCACCTCGCCGCAAATAAATAAATAGTTTAACCCCTAAACTGCCGCTCCCTGAACCCGCCGCAACCTATATTAAATTTATTAACCCCTATCCTGCCCCCCCTACACCGTCGCCACCTATAATAAATTTATTAACCCCTATCCTGCCCCCCACTACACTAAGACTATAAGAAAACAAGAAACACTGTCAGAAAAAATGGGCAAAAATTGTACATTTAGGGGTACAACAGCTTGTCACTGGGGCAGTACCCTCAAAAGGTACACCCCACTGTACCCTTTAACATGGGTACAAATTGGTTCCCCTTGCAGATTGTACCTTTCAAAGGCAAATATGTACCTTTGGTGAGGAGATTGGACCTCAGTGCTATGGTACTACAATGTACTCTTAAAAATGGTGGAAATTTTGCCTTTTAAGGGTACTGCCCCAGTGACAAGCCCTTTGTGCCTCATGATGGCAAATTTGTACCCAACATAGTATATTAAAATGCTCTTCCATCAAAACAAATGTATTATATAACTTTCAATTATGCATTCACCTAATGTGTACTTGTGCAAACAGCATTATAATAGTCACAGAGCAGTTTTGTAAGTTAGCTTAGTGTAACCAAACAGTAGGTCCTAAGACTGCTACAGGAATTCCTGAAAGAATCAGGCTAAACAACCAATTCAAAAAGGAGTTACTTACCATGTTATATTACACTCTGTACTAGACTCTAACAACACCCCATTTAACTTAGGGTGGCATGCCACATAAAACATAAATATGTAGAGAACATATAGAAAACAACAAAATAATAAAATATAACTCTAACCATACAATGAATTGTCACTCTATGCAAAATATATGCAAATTATTCTATTTCCCCAGTACACATTTTGTTGATGAACCTTCTACCAATAGATGGAGCTGTGTTACACATGTCAAAGAACTTTCAACCAATAGATGGTGCTATGGCGTGTAACACAATGTCCATGTACTGTATGTGACTGGGGAACGGTTACAATTTTTTTTTTTTTTTTAAAAAACAGGTTCTTAAACAGATCTTGTTTATTTTATAGAGTTTAAAATGAAATTGTTTCTCTATAATTTTAGTTAATAAATTTGCTTTATCTTTAAGAGTTATCATCTTGATGCTCTAAATATAAACATTAAAATGTTAATGGCTTGTTTGCTATTTTGAACCAGCAACACAGTATCATTCAAGTTATGGGTTATTAAAGGGACAGTCAACACCAGAATTTTTGTTGTTTTAAGAGATAGATAATCCCTTAATTACCCATTCTCCAGTTTTGCATAACCAACACAGTTATAATAATACACATTTTACCTCTGTAATTACCTTGTATCTAAGCCTCAGCAGACTGCCCCCTTATTTCAGTTCTTTTGACAGACTTGCATTTTAGCCAATCAGTGCTCACTCCTTTGTAAATTCACATGCATGAGCTTAATGTTATCTATATGAAACACATGAACTAACGCCCTCTAGTGGTGAAAAACTGTCAAAATGCATTTAGATCAGAGGCGGCCTTCAAGGTCTAAGAAATTAGCATATGAACCTCGTAGGTTTAGCTTTTAACTAAGAATACCAAGAGAACAAAGCAAATTTGGTGATAAAAGTAAATTGGAAAGTTGTTTAACATTGCATGCCCTATTTGAATCATGAAAGATTTTTTTGGACTTGATTGTCCCTTTAAGTATTTTTTGTTGCTTTGCACACTTCTTGCATATTACCAGCAACCATTGAAAATTAATTACTTTGCTGTAAAACATGTATGTTGAATTCATTTTTGGTGACTGCCAGTTATGTGTTCAATTAATAATTGAGGTGCACAAAATATATGGACTTGCAGGCTTTGGCAGTCTTGAACCACCCATCCCCCTCAACCTTTTAATCACACAAGTGATTGTACCTTTTTGGGGGGAGGAAATGGTACAGACATAGGGGGGTAGTTATCAACGTGTCAACTTTCCTGCCTTCGCCAACCCAATACGCCCGCCTAAGCTCGCCTACCTTTGCCGCCGCGGACCTGAAAAAATACGCCTAAGTTATCAAGTAAAGCTGTCAAAAAGCCGCGGGGAGATGAGCAGCGGACTGTGAGAGTTATCACTCATCCGATCTCGCTGCTCTTCGGCTGTTTGACAGCTTTCTTGCTAGCCTGTCACTAAGCAACCACACTAAACTACACTGTTCTACCCCTATACCGGCGCCCCCGGAGCCCCCCGCAACTAAATAAAGTTACTAACCCCTAAACCGCCGCTCCTAGACCCTGCCGCAAGTCTTATAAATGTATTAACCCCTAAACCGCCGCTCCTAGACCCCGCCGCAAGTCTTATAAATGTATTAACCCCTAAACTGCCGCTCCTAGACCCCGCCGCAAGTCTTATAAATGTATTAACCCCTAAACCGCCGCTCCTAGACCCCGCCGCAAGTCTTATAAATGTATTAACCCCTAAACCGCCGCTCCCGGACACCGCTGCCACCTACATTATACCTAGTAACCCCTATCCTGCCCCCCCTATACTGTCGCCCTCTATAATAAATTTATTAACCCCTATCCTGCTGATCCCGCACCTCGCCGCAAATAAATAAATAGTTTAACCCCTAAACTGCCGCTCCCTGAACCCGCCGCAACCTATATTAAATTTATTAACCCCTATCCTGCCCCCCCTACACCGTCGCCACCTATAATAAATTTATTAACCCCTATCCTGCCCCCCACTACATAGTATATTAAAATGCTCTTCCATCAAAACAAATGTATTATATAACTTTCAATTATGCATTCACCTAATGTGTACTTGTGCAAACAGCATTATAATAGTCACACAGCAGTTTTGTAAGTTAGCTTAGTGTAACCAAACAGTAGGTCCTAAGACTGCTACAGGAATTCCTGAAAGAATCAGGCTAAACAACCAATTCAAAAAGGAGTTACTTACCATGTTATATTACACTCTGTACTAGACTCTAACAACACCCCATTTAACTTAGGGTGGCATGCCACATAAAACATAAATATGTAGAGAACATATAGAAAACAACAAAATAATAAAATATAACTCTAACCATACAATGAATTGTCACTCTATGCAAAATATATGCAAATTATTCTATTTCCCCAGTACACATTTTGTTGATGAACCTTCTACCAATAGATGGAGCTGTGTTACACATGTCAAAGAACTTTCAACCAATAGATGGTGCTATGGCGTGTAACACAATGTACATGTACTGTATGTGACTGGGGAACGGTTACAATTTAATTTTTTTTTTAAAAAATAGGTTCTTAAACAGCTCTTGTTTATTTTATAGAGTTTAAAATGAAATTGTTTCTCTATAATTTTAGTTAATAAATTTGCTTTATCTTTAAGAGTTATCATCTTGATGCTCTAAATATAAACATTAAAATGTTAATGGCTTGTTTGCTATTTTGAACCAGCAACACAGTATCATTCAAGTTATGGGTTATTAAAGGGACAGTCAACACCAGAATTTTTGTTGTTTTAAGAGATAGATAATCCCTTAATTACCCATTCTCCAGTTTTGCATAACCAACACAGTTATAATAATACACATTTTACCTCTGTAATTACCTTGTATCTAAGCCTCAACAGACTGCCCCCTTATTTCAGTTCTTTTGACAGACTTGCATTTTAGCCAATCAGTGCTCACTCCTTTGTAAATTCACATGCATGAGCTTAATGTTATCTATATGAAACACATGAACTAACGCCCTCTAGTGGTGAAAAACTGTCAAAATGCATTTAGATCAGAGGCGGCCTTCAAGGTCTAATAAATTAGCATATGAACCTCGTAGGTTTAGCTTTTAACTAAGAATACCAAGAGAACAAAGCAAATTTGGTGATAAAAGTAAATTGGAAAGTTGTTTAACATTGCATGCCCTATTTGAATCATGAAAGATTTTTTTGGACTTGATTGTCCCTTTAAGTATTTTTTGTTGCTTTGCACACTTCTTGCATATTACCAGCAACCATTGAAAATTAATTACTTTGCTGTAAAACATGTATGTTGAATTCATTTTTGGTGACTGCCAGTTATGTGTTCAATTAATAATTGAGGTGCACAAAATATATGGACTTGCAGGCTTTGGCAGTCTTGAACCACCCATCCCCCTCAACCTTTTAATCACACAAGTGATTGTACCTTTTTGGGGGGAGGAAATGGTACAGACATAGGGGGGTAGTTATCAACGTGTCAACTTTCCTGCCTTCGCCAACCCAATACGCCCGCCTAAGCTCGCCTACCTTTGCCGCCGCGGACCTGAAAAAATACGCCTAAGTTATCAAGTAAAGCTGTCAAAAAGCCGCGGGGAGATGAGCAGCGGACTGTGAGAGTTATCACTCATCCGATCTCGCTGCTCTTCGGCTGTTTGACAGCTTTCTTGCTAGCCTGTCACTAAGCAACCACACTAAACTACACTGTTCTACCCCTATACCGGCGCCCCCGGAGCCCCCCGCAACTAAATAAAGTTACTAACCCCTAAACCGCCGCTCCTAGACCCTGCCGCAAGTCTTATAAATGTATTAACCCCTAAACCGCCGCTCCTAGACCCCGCCGCAAGTCTTATAAATGTATTAACCCCTAAACCGCCGCTCCTAGACCCCGCCGCAAGTCTTATAAATGTATTAACCCCTAAACCGCCGCTCCTAGACCCCGCCGCAAGTCTTATAAATGTATTAACCCCTAAACCGCCGCTCCTAGACCCCGCCGCAAGTCTTATAAATGTATTAACCCCTAAACCGCCGCTCCTAGACCCCGCCGCAAGTCTTATAAATGTATTAACCCCTAAACCGCCGCTCCCGGACACCGCTGCCACCTACATTATACCTAGTAACCCCTATCCTGCCCCCCCTATACCGTCGCCCTCTATAATAAATTTATTAACCCCTATCCTGCTGATCCCGCACCTCGCCGCAAATAAATAAATAGTTTAACCCCTAAACTGCCGCTCCCTGAACCCGCCGCAACCTATATTAAATTTATTAACCCCTATCCTGCCCCCCCTACACCGATGCCACCTATAATAAATTTATTAACCCCTATCCTGCCCCCCACTACACTAAGACTATAAGAAAACAAGAAACACTGTCAGAAAAAATGGGCAAAAATTGTACATTTAGGGGTACAACAGCTTGTCACTGGGGCAGTACCCTCAAAAGGTACACCCCACTGTACCCTTTAACATGGGTACAAATTGGTTCCCCTTGCAGATTGTACCTTTCAAAGGCAAATATGTACCTTTGGTGAGGAGATTGGACCTCAGTGCTATGGTACTACAATGTACTCTTAAAAATGGTGGAAATATTGCCTTTTAAGGGTACTGCCCCAGTGACAAGCCCTTTGTGCCTCATGATGGCAAATTTGTACCCAACTAAGGCCTCGCTTCCATTGAGTCGTTAAAAATGGAGCCGTAAGCTACCGAAGCGGCCGACAGCTAAAAGTAATTTACGGCTGCATTTTAGTACCAGGTTTCCATTGAAAAGATTAGCGTGTTGCGCGCAGTCGCTCTTTTCGTGTAGCTGTAAGTTAACGTTGTGTTAACGCTTCCATCTGACGTCGGATTTCTTGAAAATCAATTAGTTGCTAAGGTAACCCGACCTTACGCTATAGAATTTACGTTTAACGTCCGTGCTTATTACCTGTGATCGCCTCTCAAGAAAAATAAAAAAACACTTATCCATATTTTTAATATTCAAATACTATTTTCTAATATAATTATATTTAACACTTCATAAATATAAGTAATATTTCTTGCTGCCCTAGGCATAGGTCTAGTTTGCATTCTGTAGATATGTTCTTGCATATATTATTATATTTAAATATATACTGATATTTCTATTAGAATATAAGTTCAACTATTTCTATACATGAGACAACAATAAATATTACTTATAACAATTTATTTCTACATTAAAACACTTGCATTATTTGCAAGTTTTATAATTTCAATAGAAAATAGGTCTCAAAAAGCACAATTTTCCTCTTTTACACCTAGTTGAGCTGGGGGTAATATATCTCAATGTATCGACAGCCTCCGACAATGTATTAACGGTTAGCGCTTTCAATGGAAACCTGGTATAATTTATCGATTAACGGCTTCAATTACTTTCTATGGGACGCGAAAATCTTTTCGGCAGCCAAAGTCCGGCAGCCGATATTGAGGTATAACGCGCCATTGGAAACAGTCTTTAAACGCTATTGCTTTCGACAGCATATTTAACGGTTTGCGAGTGCACGCAAACTGAATTACGACTCAATGGAAGCGAGGCCATAGTATATTAAAATGCTCTTCCATCAAAACAAATGTATTATATAACTTTCAATTATGCATTCACCTAATGTGTACTTGTGCAAACAGCATTATAATAGTCACACAGCAGTTTTGTAAGTTAGCTTAGTGTAACCAAACAGTAGGTCCTAAGACTGCTACCGGAAAGAATCAGGCTAAACAACCAATTCAAAAAGGAGTTACTTACCATGTTATATTACACTCTGTACTAGACTCTAACAACACCCCATTTAACTTAGGGTGGCATGCCACATAAAACATAAATATGTAGAGAACATATAGAAAACAACAAAATAATAAAATATAACTCTAACCATACAATGAATTGTCACTCTATGCAAAATATATGCAAATTATTCTATTTCCCCAGTACACATTTTGTTGATGAACCTTCTACCAATAGATGGAGCTGTGTTACACATGTCAAAGAACTTTCAACCAATAGATGGTGCTATGGCGTGTAACACAATGTACATGTACTGTATGTGACTGGGGAACGGTTACAATTTAATTTTTTTTTTAAAAAACAGGTTCTTAAACAGCTCTTGTTTATTTTATAGAGTTTAAAATGAAATTGTTTCTCTATAATTTTAGTTAATAAATTTGCTTTATCTTTAAGAGTTATCATCTTGATGCTCTAAATATAAACATTAAAATGTTAATGGCTTGTTTGCTATTTTGAACCAGCAACACAGTATCATTCAAGTTATGGGTTATTAAAGGGACAGTCAACACCAGAATTTTTGTTGTTTTAAGAGATAGATAATCCCTTAATTACCCATTCTCCAGTTTTGCATAACCAACACAGTTATAATAATACACATTTTACCTCTGTAATTACCTTGTATCTAAGCCTCAACAGACTGCCCCCTTATTTCAGTTCTTTTGACAGACTTGCATTTTAGCCAATCAGTGCTCACTCCTTTGTAAATTCACATGCATGAGCTTAATGTTATCTATATGAAACACATGAACTAACGCCCTCTAGTGGTGAAAAACTGTCAAAATGCATTTAGATCAGAGGCGGCCTTCAAGGTCTAAGAAATTAGCATATGAACCTCGTAGGTTTAGCTTTTAACTAAGAATACCAAGAGAACAAAGCAAATTTGGTGATAAAAGTAAATTGGAAAGTTGTTTAACATTGCATGCCCTATTTGAATCATGAAAGATTTTTTTGGACTTGATTGTCCCTTTAAGTATTTTTTGTTGCTTTGCACACTTCTTGCATATTACCAGCAACCATTGAAAATTAATTACTTTGCTGTAAAACATGTATGTTGAATTCATTTTTGGTGACTGCCAGTTATGTGTTCAATTAATAATTGAGGTGCACAAAATATATGGACTTGCAGGCTTTGGCAGTCTTGAACCACCCATCCCCCTCAACCTTTTAATCACACAAGTGATTGTACCTTTTTGGGGGGAGGAAATGGTACAGACATAGGGGGGTAGTTATCAACGTGTCAACTTTCCTGCCTTCGCCGGCCCAATACGCCCGCCTAAGCTCGCCTACCTTTGCCGCCGCGGACCTGAAAAAATACGCCTAAGTTATCAAGTAAAGCTGTCAAAAAGCCGCGGGGCAATGAGCAGCGGACTGTGAGAGTTATCACTCATCCGATCTCGCTGCTCTTCGGCTGTTTGACAGCTTTCTTGCTAGCCTGTCACTAAGCAACCACACTAAACTACACTGTTCTACCCCTATACCGGCGCCCCCGGAGCCCCTCGCAACTAAATAAAGTTACTAACCCCTAAACCGCCGCTCCTAGACCCTGCCGCAAGTCTTATAAATGTATTAACCCCTAAACCGCCGCTCCTAGACCCCGCCGCAAGTCTTATAAATGTATTAACCCCTAAACCGCCGCTCCTAGACCCCGCCGCAAGTCTTATAAATGTATTAACCCCTAAACCGCCGCTCCTAGACCCCGCCGCAAGTCTTATAAATGTATTAACCCCTAAACCGCTGCTCCCGGACACCGCTGCCACCTACATTATACCTAGTAACCCCTATCCTGCCCCCCCTATACCGTCGCCCTCTATAATAAAGTTATTAACCCCTATCCTGCTGATCCCGCACCTCGCCGCAAATAAATAGTTTAACCCCTAAACTGCCGCTCCCTGAACCCGCCGCAACCTATATTAAATTTATTAACCCCTATCCTGCCCCCCCTACACCGTCGCCACCTATAATAAATGTATTAACCCCTATCCTGCCCCCCACTACACCGCCGCCACTGTAATAAAAGTATTAACCCCTAAACTTAAGTCTAACACTAACCCTAAAACCCCCATAACTTAAATATTAATTAAATAAATCTAAATAATATTTCTATTATTAACTAAGTTAATCCTATTTAAAACTAAATACTTACCTATAAAATAAACCCTAATATAGCTACAATATAAATAATAATTATATTGTAGCTATCTTAGGATTTATATTTATTCTACAGCTAACTTTGTATTTATTTTAGCTAGTTAGAATAGTTATTAAATAGTTATTAACTATTTAATAACTACCTAGCTAAAAGAAATTCAAAATTACCTGTAAAATAAATCCTAACCTAAGTTACAATTAAACCTAACACTACACTATCATTAAATAAATTAAATAAACTACCTACAAATAACTACAATTAAATACAATTACATAAACTAACTAAAGTACAAAAAATAAAAAAAGCTAAGTTACAAAAAATAAAAAAAATAAGTTACAAACATTTAAAAAAATATTACAACAATTTTAAGCTACTTACACCTAATCTAAGCCCCCTAATAAAATAACAAACACCCCCAATATAAAAAAATGCCCTACCCTATTCTACATTAAAAAAGTTCAAAGCTCTTTTACCTTACCAGCCCTTAAAAGGGCCTTTTGTGGGGGCATGCCCCAAAGAGTTCAGCTCTTTTGCCTGTAAAAGAAAAATACAACCCCCCCAACATTAAAACCCACCACCCACATACCCCTAATCTAACCCAAACCCCCCTTAAAATAACCTAACACTAATCCCCTGAAGATCATCCTACCTTGAGTTGTCTTCACTCAGCCGAGCCACCGATGCAACTGAAGAGGACATCCGGACCGGCAGAAGTGATCATCCAAGGGGCGCTGAAGAAATCTTCCATCCGATGAAGTGATCCTCCAAGCGGCGCTGAAGAGATCTTCCATCCGGGCGAGGTCATCTTCCAAGAGGCGCTGAAGAAGTCTTCTATCCGGGCGAGGTCATCTTCGAAGCCGGATCTTGAATCTTCATCCCGCCGACGCTGAACATCCTTCTTTCCCGACGGACTACCGACAAATGAAGGCTCCTTTAAGAAACGTCATTCAAGATGGCGTACCTTCAATTCCGATTGGCTGATAGGATTCTATCAGCCAATCGGAATTAAGGTAGGAAAAAACATAATTTATGTAAGAACTTACCTGATAAATTCATTTCTTTCATATTAGCAAGAGTCCATGAGCTAGTGACATATGGGATATACATTCCTACCAGGAGGGGCAAAGTTTACCAAACCTCAAAATGCCTACAAATACACCCCTCACCACACCCACAAATCAGTTTAACGAATAGCCAAGAAGTGGGGTGATAAGAAAAAAGTGCGAAAGCATAAAAAATAAGGAATTGGAATAATTGTGCTTTATACAAAAAAATCATAACCACCACAAAAAAAAGGTGGGCCTCATGGACTCTTGCTAATATGAAAGAAATGAATTTATCAGGTAAGTTCTTACACAAATTATGTTTTCTTTCATGTAATTAGCAAGAGTCCATGAGCTAGTGACGTATGGGATAATGAATACCCAAGATGTGGATCTTCCACGCAAGAGTCACTAGAGAGGGAGGGATAAAATAAAGACAGCCAATTCCGCTGAAAAATAATCCACACCCAAAACAAGGTCTTAATCTTATAATGAAAAAAACTGAAATTATAAGCAGAAGAATCAACCTGAAACAGCTGCCTGAAGTACTTTTCTACCAAAGACTGCTTCTGAAGAAGAAAACACATCAAAATGGTAGAATTTAGTAAAAGTATGCAAAGAAGACCAAGTTGCTGCTTTGCAAATCTGATCAACCGAAGCTTCATTCCTAAATGCCCAGGAAGTAGAGACTGACCTAGTCGAATGAGCTGTAATCCTTTGAGGCGGAGTTCTACCCGACTCAACATAAGCATGATGAATCAAAGACTTTAACCACGATGCCAAAGAAATGGCAGAAGCCTTCTGACCTTTCCTAGAACCAGAAAAGATAACAAACAGACTAGAAGTCTTTCGGAAATCTTTAGTAGCTTCAACATAATATTTCAAAGCTCTAACTACATCCAAAGAATGCAACGATCTTTCCTTAGAGTTCTTAGAATTAGGACACAATGAAGGAACTACAATTTTTCTACTAATGTTGTTAGAATTCACAACTTTAGGTAAAAATTTAAATGAAGTTCGCAAAACCGCCTTATCCTGATGAAAAATCAGAAAAGGAGACTCACAAGAAAGAGCAGATAATTCAGAAACTCTTCTAGCAGAAGAGATGGCCAAAAGAAACAAAACTTTCCAAGAAAGTAATTTAATATCCAGCGAATGCATAGGTTCAAACGGAGGAGCTTGAAGAGCCCCCAGAACCAAATTCAAACTCCAAGGAGGAGAGATTGACTTAATGACAGGTTTTATACGAACCAAAGCCTGTACAAAACAATGAATATCAGGAAGATTAGCAATCTTTCTGTGAAAAAGAACAGAAAGAGCAGAGATTTGTCCTTTCAAGGAACTTGCAGACAAACCTTTATCCAAACCATCCTGAAGAAACTGTAAAATTCTAGGAATTCTAAAAGAATGCCAGGAAAAATGATGAGAAGAACACCAAGAAATGTAAGTCTTCCAGACTCGATAATATATCTTCCTAGATACAGATTTACGAGCCTGTAACATAGTATTAATTACGGAGTCAGAGAAACCTCTATGACTGAGAATCAAGCGTTCAATCTCCATACCTTCAAATTTAAGGATTTGAGATCCTGATGGAAAAAAGGACCTTGCGATAGAAGGTCTGGTCTTAATGGAAGAGTCCACGGTTGGCAAGTAGCCATCCGGACAAAATCCGCATACCAAAACCTGTGAGGCCATGCTGGAGCCACCAGCAGAACAGACGAACGCTCCTTTAGAATCTTGGAAATCACTTTTGGAAGAAGAACTAGAGGCGGAAAGATATAGGCAGGATGACACTTCCAAGGAAGTGACAATGCATCCACTGCTTCCTCCTGAGGATCCCTGGATCTGGACAGATACCTGGGAAGCTTCTTGTTTATATGAGAAGCCATCAGATCTATTTCTGGAAGTCCCCACATTTGAACAATCTGAAGAAATACCTCTGGGTGAAGAGACCACTCGCCCGGATGTAACGTCTGGCGACTGAGATAATCCGCTTCCCAATTGTCTATACCTGGGATATGAACCACAGAAATTAGACAGGAGCTGGATTCCGCCCAAACAAGTATTCGAGATACTTCTTTCATAGCCAGAGGACTGTGAGTCCCTCCTTGATGATTGACATATGCCACGGTTGTGACATTGTCCGTCTGAAAACAAATGAATGACTCTCTCTTTAGAAGAGGCCACGACTGAAGAGCTCTGAAAATCGCACGGAGTTCCAAAATGTTGATTGGTAATCTCGCCTCCTGAGATTCCCAAACCCCTTGTGCTGTCAGAGACCCCCATACAGCTCCCCAACCTGTCAGACTTGCATCTGTTGAGATCACAGTCCAGGTCGGAAGAACAAAAGAAGCCCCCTGAACTAAACAATGGTGGTCTGTCCACCACGTCAGAGAGTGTCGTACAATCGGTTTTAAAGATATTAATTGCGATATCTTTGTATAATCCCTGCACCACTGGTTCAGCATACAGAGCTGAAGAGGTCGCATGTGAAAACGAGCAAAGGGGATCGCGTCCGATGCAGCAGTCATAAGACCTAGAATTTCCATGCATAAGGCTACCGAAGGGAATGATTGAGACTGAAGGTTTCAACAAGCTGAAACCAATTTCAGACGTCTTTTGTCCGTCAGCGACAGAGTCATGGACACTGAATCTATCTGGAAACCTAAAAAGGTTACCCTTGTCTGAGGAATCAACAAACTCTTTGGAAAATTGATCCTCCAACCATGTTCTCGAAGAAACGATACAAGTTGATTCGTATGAGATTCTGCTAAAAGTGAAGACTGAGCAAGTACCAAGATATCGTCCAAATAAGGAAATACCACAATACCCTGTTCTCTGATTACAGATAGAAGGGCACTGAGAACCTTTGTAAAAATCCTTGGAGCTGTTGCTAGGCCAAACGGCAGAGCCACAAACTGGTAATGCTTGTCTAGGAAAGAGAATCTCAGAAACTGATAGTGATCTGGATGAATCGGAATATGCAGATATGCATCTTGTAAATCTATTGTGGACATATAATGTCCTTGCTGAACAAAAGGCAGAATAGTCCTTATAGTTACCATTTTGAATGTTGGTATCCTTACATAACGATTCAATATTTTTAAATCCAGAACTGGTCTGAAGGAATTCTCCTTCTTTGGTACAATGAAGAGATTTGAGTAAAACCACAGCCCCTGTTCCAGAACTGGAACTGGCACAATTACTCCAGCCAACTCTAGATCTGAAACACATTTCAGAAATGCTTGAGCCTTCACTGGATTTATTGGGACACGGGAAAGAAAAAATCTTCTTGCAGGAGGCCTTATCTTGAAGCCTATACTGTACCCTTGAGAAACAATGTTCTGAATCCAAAGATTGTGAATCGAATTGATCCAAATTTCTTTAAAAAATCGTAATCTGCCCCCTACCAGCTGGGCTGGAATGAGGGCCGCACCTTCATGTGGACTTGGGAGCTGGCTTTGGCTTTCTAAAGGGCTTGGATTTATTCCAGACTGGAGATGGTTTCTAAACTGATACTTTTCCTGTAGGGGAAGGATCAGGCTTTCGTTCCTTATTATGACGAAAGGAACGAAAACGATTAGCGGACCTAAATTTACCTTTAGATTTTCTATCCTGTGGTAAAAAAGTTCCTTTCCCCCCGTAACAGTTGAAATAATAGAATCCAACTGTGAACCAAACAATTTATTACCCTGGAAAGAAAGGGAAAGCAAAGTTGACTTAGAAGACATATCAGCATTCCAAGTTTTAAGCCATAAAGCTCTTCTAGCTAAAATAGCTAAAGACATATACCTGACATCAACCCTAATGATATCAAAGATGGCATCACAAATAAAGTTATTAGCATGTTGAAGAAGATTAACAATGCTATGAGTATTATGATCTGTTACTTGTTGTGCTAAAGCTTCTAACCAGAAAGTTGAAGCTGCAGCAACATCCGCCAAAGATATAGCAGGTCTAAGAAGATTACCTGAACATAAGTAAGCTTTTCTTAGAAAGGATTCAATTTTCCTATCTAAAGGATCCTTAAAGGAAGTACTATCTGCCTTAGGAATAGTAGTACGTTTAGCAAGAGTAGAGATAGCCCCATCAACCTTAGGGATTTTGTCCCAAAACTCTAATCTGTCAGATGGCACAGGATATAATTGCTTAAACCGTTTAGAAGGAGTAAATGAATTACCCAAATTATTCCATTCCCTGGAGATTACTTCAGTAATAGCATCAGGGACGGGAAAAACCTCTGGAATAACTACAGGGGGTTTAAAAACCGTATTCAAACGTTTAGATTTAGTATCAAGAAGACCAGACTCCTCTATTTCTAATGCAATTAAGACTTCTTTAAGTAAAGAACGAATAAATTCCATTTTAAATAAATAAGAAGATTTATCAGTGTCAATATCTGAAACAGAACCCTCTGAACCAGAAAAATCAGTATCAGAAACAGAATCAGAATGATGATGTTCGTTTAAAAAGTCATCTGAAACATGAGAAGTTTTAAAAGACCTTTTACGTTTACTGGAAGGAGGAATAACAGACATAGCCTTCTTAATAGATTTAGAAACAAAATCTCTTATGTTAACAGGAACACCCTGAATATTTGATGTTGATGGAACAGCAACAGGTAATGGAACATTACTAAATGAAATATTATCTGCATTAGAAAGTTTGTCATGACATTCATCACAAACAACAGCCGGAGAAACAGTTACCACAAGTTTACAACAAATACACTTAACTTTGGTAGATCCAGCATCAGGCAGCGATTTTCCAGAAGTAGCTTCTGATTCAAGATCAATCTGAGACATCTTGCAATATGTAATAGAAAAAACAACATATAAAGCAAAATTATCAAATTCCTTATATGACAGTTTCAGGAATGGGAAAAAATGCCAATGAACAAGCTTCTAGCAACCAGAAGCAAATAAACAATGAGACTTAAATAATGTGGAGACAATAATGACGCCCATATTTTCTAGCGCCAAAAAAGACGCCCACATTATTTGGCGCCTAAATGCTTTTGGCACCAAAAATGACGCCACATCCGGTAACGCCGACACTTTTGGCGCAAAAACGTCAAAAAAATTACGCAACTTCCGGCGACAAGTATGATGCCGGAAATGACACAGAAAATTTTTGCGCCAAGAATGACGCAATAAAATGAAGCATTTTCAGCCCCCGCGAGCCTAACAGCCCACAGGAAAAAAGTCAAATTTTAAGGTAAGAAAAAATTGGTTTATTCATATGCATTATCCCAAATATGAAACTGACTGTCTGAAATAAGGAACGTTGAACATCCTGAATCAAGGCAAATAAATGTTTAAACACATATATTTAGAACTTTATAAAAAAGTGCCCAACCATAGCTTAGAGTGTCACAAAATAAGACTTACTTACCCCAGGACACTCGTCTACATGCAGTAGAAAGCCAAACCAGTACTGAAACGAGAATCAGTAGAGGTAATGGTATATATAAGAGTATATCGTTGATCTGAAAAGGGAGGTAAGAGATGAATCTCTACGACCGATAACAGAGAACCTATGAAATAGACCCCGTAGAAGGAGATCATTGAATTCAAATAGGCAATACTCTCTTCACATTCCTCTGACATTCACTGCACACTGAGAGGAAAACCGGGCTCCAGCCTGCTGCGAAGCGCATATCAACGTAGAATCTAGCACAAACTTACTTCACCACCTCCATGGGAGGCAAAGTTTGTAAAAACTGATTTGTGGGTGTGGTGAGGGGTGTATTTGTAGGCATTTTGAGGTTTGGGAAACTTTGCCCCTCCTGGTAGGAATGTATATCCCATATGTCACTAGCTCATGGACTCTTGCTAATTACATGAAAGAAATCTGATTGGCTGATGGAATCAGCCAATCAGATTCAAGTTCAATCCGATTGGCTGATCCAATCAGCCAATCAGATTGAGCTCGCATTCTATTGGCTGATCGGAACAGCCAATAGAATGCAAGCTCAATCTGATTGGCTGATTGGATCAGCCAATCGGATTGAACTTGAATCTGATTGGCTGATTCCATCAGCCAATCAGATTTTTCCTACCTTAATTCCGATTGGCTGATAGAATCCTATCAGCCAATCGGAATTGAAGGGACGCCATCTTGGATGACGTCCCTTAAAGGAGCCTTCATTCATCGGTAGTCCGTCGGGAAAGAAGGATGTTCCGCGTCGGCGGGATGAAGATTCAAGACCCGGCTTCGAAGATGACCTCGCCCGGATAGAAGACTTCTTCAGCGCCTCTTGGAAGATGACCTCGCCCGGATGGAAGATTTCTTCAGCGCCGCTTGGAGGATCACTTCATCGAATGGAAGATTTCTTCAGCGCCCCTTGGATGATCACTTCTGCCGGTCCGGATGTCCTCTTCAGTTCCATCGGTGGCTCGGCTGAGTGAAGACAACTAAAGGTAGGATGATCTTCAGGGGATTAGTGTTAGGTTATTTTAAGGGGGGTTTGGGTTAGATTAGGGGTATGTGGGTGGTGGGTTTTAATGTTGGGGGGGTTGTATTTTTCTTTTACAGGCAAAAGAGCTGAACTCTTTGGGGCATGCCCCCACAAAAGGCCCTTTTAAGGGCTGGTAAGGTAAAAGAGCTTTTAACTTTTTTAATGTAGAATAGGGTAGGGCATTTTTTTATTTTGGGGGGGTTTGTTATTTCATTAGGGGGCTTAGATTAGGTGTAAGTATCTTAAAATTGTTGTAATATTTTTTTAAATGTTTGTAACTTATTTTTTTTATTTTTTGTAACTTAGCTTTTATTATTTTTTGTACTTTAGTTAGTTTATGTAATTGTATTTAATTGTAGTTATTTGTAGGTAGTTTATTTAATTTATTTAATGATAGTGTAGTGTTAGGTTTAATTGTAACTTAGGTTAGGATTTATTTTACAGGTAATTTTGTATTTCTTTTAGCTAGGTAGTTATTAAATAGTTAATAACTATTTAATAACTATTCTAACTAGCTAAAATAAATACAAAGTTACCTGTAAAATAAATATAAATCCTAAGATAGCTACAATGTAATTATAATTTATATTGTAGCTATCTTAGGGTTTATTTTACAGGTAAGTATTTAGTTTTAAATAGGAATAATTTATTAAAGTATAGTGTAGTGTTAGGTGTAATTGTAACTTAGGTTAGTTTTTATTTTACAGGTAAATTTATCTTTATTTTAGCTAGGTAAGCTATTAAATAGTTAATAACTATTTAATAGCTATTGTACCTAGTTAAAATAAATTGAAAGGTGCCTGTAAAATAAAAATAAATCCTAAAATAGCTACAATATAATTATCATTTATATTGTAGCTATATTAGGGTTTATTTTACAGGTAAGTATTTAGTTTTAAATAGGATTAACTTAGTTAATAATAGAAATATTATTTAGATTTATTTAATTAATATTTAAGTTAGGGGGGTGTTAGGGTTAGTGTTAGACTTAGGTTTAGGGGTTAATAATTTTATTACAGTGGCGGCGGTGTAGTGGGGGGCAGGATAGGGGTTAATAAATTTATTATAGGTGGCGACGGTGTAGGGGGGCAGGATAGGGGTTAATACATTTAATATAGGTTGCGGCAGGGTCAGGGAGCGGCGGTTTAGGGGTTAATACACTTATTATAGTTGGGGCAGGGTCAGGGAGCGGCGGTTTAGGGGTTAATAGGTATAGAGTAGCTTGCGGTGGGGAGCGGCGGTTTAGGGGTTAATCATTTTATTTAGTTGCGGCGGTGTAGGGGGGGACAGATTAGTGGTGTTTAGACTCGGGGTACATGTTAGGGTGTTAGGTGCAGACAGCTCCCATAGAAATCAATGGGATGTCTGGCAGCAGCGAACTTGTACTTTCGCTATGGTCAGACTCCCATTGATTCCTATGGGATCCGCCGCCTCCAGGGCGGCGGATTGAAAACCAGGTACGCTGGGCCGTAAAAGTGCAGAGCGTACCTGCTAGTTTTTTTATAACTAGCAAAAGTATTCAGATTGTGCCGTACTTGTGTGCGGAACATCTGGAGTGACGTAAGAATCGATCTGTGTCGGACGGAGTCCGGCGGATCGAAGTTTACGTCACAAAATTCTACTTTTGCCGGTCTGAAGCCTTTGATAACTAAGGCGAATCAGCCTCGCCACAAATACGCTGCGGAATTCCAGCGTATTTGAGGTTGACGGCTTGATAACTACCTCCCATGGACCCTTTTTTCATTTGAAATCATATTTGTACCTTATTTACCTCTAAATGGAATATATTAGTTCCTTAGGGTGTAATTGTGATCCTTTGAGGGTACAACCACAGCAGTTCTACCCTAAGTGTTCCCAAACGTACCCCAAACATACCCTTTTTTCTGACAGTGAAGGATTCCTCCATAATCACTTTCATCCTATACAGTGTATAATCTCTGAATAAATACAGGCACATGAACCACATGAGAAAATGTATAAAATATCCAAATACATTGAAACTATTAAAAACATTATTTTATATAAGAACTTACCTGATAAATTTATTTCTTTCATAGTGGCAAGAATCCATGTTCTAGTGACGTATGAGATATGCATTCCTACATGGAGGGGGCAAAGTTTCCGAAACCTCAAAATGCCTATAAATACACCTCCCACCTCACTCATACTTCAGTTTAACGTATAGTCAAGAATTGAGGTGTATAAAAAGGAGTAAAAGAAAAAAAAATAAAGTGCTTTATACAAAGAAATCATAACCACAAAAAATAAGGTGGGTCTCATGAACTCTTGCCACTATGAAAGAAATTAATTTATCAGGTAAGTTCTTACATAAATTATGTTTTCTTTCATGTAAGTGGCAAGAGTCCATGAGCTAGTGACGTATGAGATATAATACCAAATAAGATGTTGAAGTCCATGAGTCACTAGAGATGGAGGGAAAAAATAAAAACAGATATTTCAGTTGAGAAATTAAATCCCAAAAATAATTAAGTTTTCTTAAAAATTTCAAAAAACTCAAATCAAAGGCATTAGAATCAAGCTGGAACAACTGCTTGAAAACCCTTTCCACCAAAGGCTGTTTCCGAAGAAGCAAACACATAAAAAAAGGTAAAATTGGGGGCGGATCCAACTGCCAACGAAGCTAGACGCACATATCATGAGCTCCTACTTTTAATAAGAATATAACAAGGCTATTTGGCATATTTTCCCTTCTGCTACCTTTATTTTGGAGAATTAAATTGGACGTTACCCCATGAATACTGCTGAGAGAACTTTACAGTGCTGAACTTCATGATTTTTATAACCCCGTCTTTCTGCCTTCTAAAGTGATATCGAGTGATATCGAGTGCAGGAACACATGGATGAGTCTCTTTTATCCCAACTAACAGACTTACTAGACCGTCACCACTACGCTATTCTAGATGCAGTAGCTGAGGCATTTAAGCCTCTTGTGGCTGACGCTTCTGTTCTGACTACCCTAACCGCTGATGCAGATGGCCGCCAAGAGGAGGGTACAGCAGGCCCGCGGCAGTCGCCATCTTTAACATTAACACCAGGGCACTCTTTGTGGTGCTATGTAGGAGCGGACTGTGTAGAGCGAGATATTGATGAAGAGGTGGGTTCCGTTACTACGCTACAGATCTCCTACTCAAATGCGCTTCATTGCGACATGGAGGAACCACTGCTGCTACCTACTTCCCAACCTGACCAGGGGTTGATTCGGGCGCAGGGCCCTTGTGAGAATCCTATGCCGCACCTAACCTACCAACACATCTCTGGAGTTCAGGTATCAGGTCATATCAGGCGCAATTATGTAGACATTCAGACCACGCT
The DNA here is from genome assembly GCF_027579735.1 of Bombina bombina. Classification (NCBI taxonomy): domain Eukaryota; kingdom Metazoa; phylum Chordata; class Amphibia; order Anura; family Bombinatoridae; genus Bombina; species Bombina bombina. Next base: position 153,282,698 of record NC_069504.1, read on the forward strand.
CCCAACTTTGCCTGCAGCTACGGAGTGCATCAAATTTGCAGACCGCAATCATGTTTGCGGGGCTTTCCCCTTGCTCTATGATATAGGGGCAGGAGCGACCGAGCCTAAAGCGCAACAGAACAACTGCCCCAACAAAACTCAGCACTATAGCCTCCCACTGCTTTTAGGGCAAGGTGGTGTCAAGCTGGGTATCGGCTAGCCTGCTTCTGACAGCCTCTCTGTAGACATTTTCTCTCTGATCATCTACTATTATGGAAACCTATCCCAGGACATGATCGTTCTAATTTCTTTCATACTGAACAATTATGTTTAGCAAGGCAGGCTTATATGACTGTTTTCTATGAAAAAATTGCATTTTTCTTTTCTCCCCCCTGTCAGATTTATTTCTCTCATCGGTAATGGACATTATCATATACATACAGATGTCTTCTACATAGTCTTATCCTTGGTATCTAGCCTTATGAGGACATCATTACTGTTTGATAAAAAAGTTATTGGTTAATATATGTTTTGTTCTGTTAGAGTGCTTATACATTAGGGCACAAGCTTAAACTGGGATAAGCATATTGAATTTTAGTGGCACTGTCAATCTTTGTCTCTCTCACTTTAAATTTGTTTATTGGTACTGTGCTAATCTTGTTTCCTGTTGTTAATGCTTATTATGTCTTTCACATGTACTGAGGTTTATACATATACAGCTCTTTGGTACCCCTTCTTTGATTTTCTTCTAGATTAACCTTTTAACTCAGATCACCTCTCTAGCATAATAGGCATTCCAAATGATATTTAATCAACTTAGGGAAAGTTAAGTAAATAATTGCTTGTGTTACACACCTATTTTTGCAACCGGTCTACCTGTTGTCTGGGCATAGGGCCCGTGTCTGGACGGCAGGGTTTAAAGATCTCAAGTATGTAGAAATATCATATTCCCTATTTACACTATAATGCCTAATCAATTGCCCTGCTTATTACTTTGGAGTTATGTTTATTTTTCTCTAATTGGATAAGTATTTCAGCCTGACAGCAGAAGATTTAATTGCTGAAGACATATATATACATATATAGCTATATCTGTAAGTGAGAAAGGTTTTACCATTTAACTTATAGCTCCCTACGCCTCTTAAGAGGTAAGGTATCCCATTACTAGAGTCTAACAAGTTACTTAAGAGCTTAAAAGTAATACATTTACATAGGGATATTGGGAAGTTCATACTTTCTAGTAGTATTTGGCCCAATGTGTAAGCATGATATTTAAACATTTTCTCACTACTCTCTGTATCTGGCTTACTTGGTCTATTGCTTTATGCTTGGATCCTTAATGTTAAAACTTTATATAGCCTGAGCAATCTCACGTGCCGCCTATTATACGATACTGTTCCTGCACTCAGGGAAAAAAGAGAGGGAAGGGTAAGAGAGGAAAAGAGAAAGGAAAAGAAAAAAGAAGAAAAAACAGCAGAAGGGAGGTTTGTCTCTAACCTGGTATGTGTGACTGTGATGTAGCTGATATGTTAGAGCTTGGTGGCATAGCGGCTAGAATGTATTTATCTGTTTTCCATTATCTCAAGTAGCTTTACCTTAAAGTCTGGGATATTTGTCTAGTGTAGGCTGGACCTGCACATTTGTTGTTTATGCCGCCTGTCATGTTTACACATAACCTCCTCCCCCCCCCCCACACCCCATAATGTACCTCCTAGTTCAGGAGTGCTAACTATGCGGCTTATCTAGCCTATGCCGCACTTCTATTAATCCTAATACTACCTACAAATAGAGTTAAAGTTTTTGAACCCAAACTTACTGTTTATTACTACACTATATCCTCCTAAATGCAACATACCCACATATTATATTATAATATCTATCTATAATATTTATAACTCTACCTATAACCAATATAAAAAATAAAAAAAGAGGTTGGTTTGAGGCCCAAAAGTGGTCTCTCTTATTCTATATTAACCTTCGGTAGTTGTTTTATTTTGCTTATGTTTGAGGTTCTGGAGAGGCCTCTGGAGTTCATTAGAAGGTTCACGTTTAAATTGGCAAATCACACCTGTAATCTAGTGTTGGTCACTAATGCTTGTTCTCCTTCCTAGATTGTTTGTATACACTCAACATTGTAATGTATTTGACATTCTTTGTAATGACTAATTGTGCATACTGTATTTTCTTCTTTTATTGTGATTTGCTTTTTAAAACCTCAATAAAAATATAATTTAAAAAAAAAAAAAAAAAGAAATGCTGCAAAAAAAAATATGTAAAATTAGAAAAAATATGCAAAGAAGATCAAGTTGCTGCTTTGAAAATTTGATCCACTGAAGCTTCATTCTTGAGATCCCAAGAAGTGGCAACTGATCTAGTAGAATGAGCTGTAATTCTCTAAGCGTTGTGAATTAAAAATCTCAACCAAAAAAACAGAGAAATAACAAAGGCTTTCTGACCTTTCCTGGAGTCAAAAAAATAACAAATAGACTAGAAGTATTTCTTAAATCTTAAGTAGCCTCAACATAATATTTCAAAGCTCTTACCACATCCAAAGAATGTAAAGCAAAACAGCTTTATCTTGATGGAAAATGAGATAAAGAGACTCATAAGAGTGAGCAGACAATACAGAAACTCTTCAAGCAGAAGAGACAGCCAAAAGAAATAACACTTTCCAAGAAAGTAATAAAATTTTCGGAAAATGCATAAACTCAAAAGGAGGAGCCTGTAAAATTTTCAAAACCAAAATTGAGACTCCAAGGAGGAGAAATAGATTTAAAAACAGGTTTAATATGAATCAAAGCCTGAACAAAACAGTGAATATCAGGAAGTTTAGCAAGCTTTCTATAAGATAAGACAGAAAGAGCAGAAATGTGTCCTTTCAAAGAATTTGCAGACAAGACGTTTATCCAAACCATCCTGAAGAAACTGTAAAATCCTAGGAATTCTAAGAGAATGCCAAGAATAATCATGAGTAGAACATCATGAAACATAGGTTTTCCAAACCCGAAAATAAATTCTTCTAGAAACAGATTTACAGACTTACTATCATAGTGATAGTGTATCAACTGAGTCAGAGAAAACTCTATGACTAAACACTTAAGCGTTCAATTTATATGCCTTCAAAATTAGAGATTTGATATCCTGATGGAAAAAACAGCCCCTGAAACAGAAGGTCTGGCCTTAAAGGAAGTAACCAAGGCTGGCAACTGGACATCCTGACAAGGTCCACATACCAAAACCTGAGAGACCAAGCTGGTGCTATCAGAAACACATAAGATCGTTCCATTATGATTTTGGAGACCACCCTTGCAAAAAGAACCAGATGCGGAAAAAAGTAAGCAGGTTGGTGAAAACTAAGAAACTGCTAGAGCATCCACCATTTCCGCCTGAAGATCCTTGGACCTGAAAAGGTATCTGGAAAGCTTTTTGTTTAGACGATCAGATCTATTTCTGGAAGACCCCACATCTGAACAAGAAGAAAAAAATCTGGATGGAGAGCACTCCCCCAGATATAAAGTCTGACGGCTGTGATAATTCCCTTCCCAAGTGTCTATACCTGAGATATGAATCACAGAAATTTAGACAAGAGTTGGATTCCATCCAAGAAAGTATCCAAGATACTTCCTGCATAACTGAAGGACTGTGAGTCCCTTCCTTGATGATTGACAAATGCCACTGTTGTGGTACTGTCTGTTTAAAAAAAAAATGTAAAAGTTGTCTCTTCAATAGAGGCCACGCCTGAAGAGCCCTAAAAAAACAATAAGTTCTAAAATATTGATTGGTAACCTTGCCTCCTGAGGTTTGCAATGCAAACCCCAAGTGCTGTCAGAGAGAAAAAAGTGTTGGGATTTAAGTATACCAGTTGTGATAACTGAAAAACATAATTTGTGTAAGAATTTACCTGATAAATTAATTTCTTTCATATTGGCAAGAGTCCATGAGCTAGTGACGTATGGGATATACATTCCTACCAGGAGGGGCAAAGTTTCCCAAACCTCAAAATGCCTATAAATACACCCCCCACCACAACCACAATTTAGTTTAATGAATAGCCAAGAAGTGGGGTGATAAGAAAGGAGAGAAAGCATCAACAAGGAATTGGAATAATTGTGCTTTATACAAAAAAATCATTACCACCATAAAAAGGGTGGGTCTCATGGACTCTTGCCAATATGAAAGAAATCAATTTATCAGGTAAATTCTTACATAAATTATGTTTTCTTTCATGTAATTGGCAAGAGTCCATGAGCTAGTGACATATGGGATAGCAAATACCCAAGATGTGGCTCTCCACGCAAGAATCACTAGAGAGGGAGGGATAAAATAAAGACAGCCAATTCCGCTGAAAAATTAATCCACAACCCAAATCAAAAGTTGTAATCTTATAATGAAAAAAACTGAAATTATAAGCAGAAGAATCAAACTGAAACAGATGCCTGAAGTACTTTTCTACCAAAAACTGCTTCTGAAGAAGAAAAAAACATCAAAATGGTAGAATTTAGTAAAAGTATGCAAAGAAGACCAAGTTTCTGCTTTGCAAATCTGATCAACAGAAGCTTCATTCCTAAAAGCCCAGGAAGTAGAAACTGACCTGGTAGAATGAGCCATAATCCTCTGAGGCGGAGATTTACCTGACTCCAAATAAGCATGATGAATCAAAAGCTTTAACCAAGATGCAAAAGAAATGGCAGAAGCTTTCTGACCTTTCCTAGAACCAGAAAAGATAACAAATAGACTAGAAGTCTTTCTGAAATCTTTAGTAGCTTCAACATAATATTTCAAAGCTCTTACCAAATCCAAAGAATGTAAAGATCTCTCCAGAGAATTCTTAGGATTAGGACACAATGAAGGGACAACAATTTCTCTACTAATGTTGTTGGAATTCACAACCTTAGGTAAAAATTTAAATGAAGTCCGCAAGACCGCCTTATCCTGATGAAAAATCAGAAAAGGAGATTCACAAGAAAGAGAAGATAATTCAGAAACTCTTCTAGCAGAAGAGATGGCCAAAAGGAACAATACTTTCCAAGAAAGTAATTTAATGTCCAGAGAATGCATAGGCTCAAACGGAGGAACCTGTAAAGCTTTCAAAACCATATTAAGACTCCAAGGAGGAGAGATTGATTTAATGACAGGCTTAATACGAACCAAAGCCTGTACAAAACAATGAATATCAGGAAGATTAGCAATTTTTCTGTGAAACAGAACAGAAAGAGCAGAGATTTGTCCTTTCAAGCAACTTGCAGACAAACCCTTATCTAAACCATCCTGAAGAAACTGTAAAATTCTAGGAATTCATGAGAAGAACACCATGAAATGTAAGTCTTCCAAACGCGATAATAAATCTTTCTAGACACAGATTTACGAGCCTGCAACATAGTATTAGTCCCTGAGTCAGAGAAACCTCTATGACTAAGCACTAAGCGTTCAATCTCCATACCTTCAAATTTAATGATTTGAGATCTTGATGGAAAAATGGGCCTTGAGATAGAAGGTCTGGCCTTAACAGAAGTGGCCTAGGTTGGCAACTGGACATCCGAACAAGATCCGCATACCAAAGCCTGTGTGGCCATGCTGGAGCCACCAGCATTACAAACGAACGCTCCATTATGATTTTGGAAATCACTCTTGGAAGAAGAACTAGAGGCGGAAAGATATAAGCAGGTTGATAACTCCAAGGAAGTGTCAACGCATTCATTGCTTCCGCCTGAGGATCCCTGGACCTGGACAGATACCTGGGAAGTTTCCTGTTTAGATGAGAAGCCATCAGATCTATTTCTGGAAGCCCCCACATCTAAGCTATCTGAAAAAACACATCTGGGTGAAGAGATTACTCTCCCAGATGTAAAGTCTGGCGACTGAGATAATCCGCTTCCCAGTTGTCTATACCTGGGATATGGACCGCAGAAATTAGACAGGAGCTGGATTCTGCCCAAGCAAGTATCTGAGATACTTCTTTCGTAGCTTGAGGACTGTGAGTCCCACCTTGATGATTGACATACACCACGGTTGTGACATTGTCTGTCTGAAAACAAATAAACGGTTCGCTCTTCAGAAGAGGCCAACACTGAAGAGCTCTGAGAATCGCACGGAGTTCCAAAATATTGATTGTTAATCTCGCCTCTTGAGATTTCCAAACACCCTGCGCTGTCAGAGATCCCCAGACAGCTTCCCAATCTGAAAGACTCGCATCTGTTGTGATCACAGTCCAGGTTGGTATTCTCAAAAGAGGCCCCTTGAACTAAACGATGGTGATCTAACCACCAAGTCAGAGATAGTCGAACATTGGGATTTAAGGATATTAATTGTGATATCCTTTTATAATCCCTGCACTATTGATTCAGCATACAAAGCTGAAGAGGTCTCATGTGAAAACGAGCAAAAGGGATCGTGTCCGATGCTGCAGTCATGAGACCTAAAACCTCCATGCACATAGCTACTGAAGGGAATGATTGAAACTGAAGGTTCCGACAAGCTACAACCAATTTCAGACTTCTCTTGTCTGTTAGAGACAAAGTCATGGATACTGAATCTATTTGGAAACCTAAAAAGGTTACCCTTGTCTGAGGAGTCAAATAACTTTTTGGTAAATTGTTCCTCCAACCATGTTTTTGAAGAAACAACACTAGTTGATTCGTGTGAGATTCTGCAGAATGTAAAGACTGAGCAAGTATCAAGATATTGTCCAAATAAGGAAACACCGCAATACCCCGCTCTCTGATTACAGAGAGTAGGGCACCGAGAACCTTTGAAAAGATCCTTGGAGCTGTTGCTAGGCCAAAAGGAAGAGCAACAAATTGGTAATGCTTGTCTAGAAAAGAGAATCTCAGGAACTGATGGTGATCTGGATGAATCGGAATATGAAGATATGCATCCTGTAAGTCTATTGTGGACATATAATGCCCTTGCTGAACAAAAGGCAGAATAGTCCTTATAGTCACCATTTTGAATGTTGGTATTCTCACATAACAGTTCAAAATTTTTAGATCCAGAACTGGTCTGAAAGAATTCTCTTTCTTTGGAACAATGAACAGATTTGAATAAAAACCCCAGACCCTGTTCCTGAACAGGAACTGGCACAATTACCCCAGATACCTCCAGGTCTGAAACACACTTCAGGAAAGCCTGAGCATTTTCTGGGTTCACTGGAATGCGTGAGAGAAAGAAACTTCTCACAGGCGGTCTTACTTTGAAACCTATTCTGTACCCTTGAGAAACAATGTTCTGAATCCAATGATTTTGGATTGAATTGATCCAAACATCCTTGAAGAATTTTAGTCTGCCCCCTACCAGCTGAGCTAGAATGAGGGCCGCACCTTCATGCGGACTTGGGGGCTGATTTAGATCTTTTAAATGGCTTGGATTTATTCCAGACTGAAGAAGGCTTCCAATTGGAAACCGTTCCCTTAGGGAAAGGATCAGGTTTCTGTTTCTTATTTTGTCGAAAGGAACGAAAGCGGTTAGCAGCCTTAAATTTACTCATAGATTTTTTATCCTGAGGCAAAAAAGCTCCCTTCCCCCCAGTGACAGTTGAAATAATTGAATCCAACTGAGAACCAAATAATGTATTACCTTGGAAAGAGAGAGATAGCAACGTTGATTTAGAAGTCATATCAGTATTCCAAGATTTAAGCCATAAAGCTCTTCTAGCTAATATAGCTAAAGACATATATCTGACATCAATTCTGATGATATCAAAAATGGCATCACAAATTAAATTATTAGCATGTTGAATTAACGTAACAATGCTATACACATTATGATCTGATACTTGTTGCGCTAGGGTTTCCAACCAAAAAGTTGAAGCAGCTGCAACATCAGCCAAAGAAATAGCAGGCCTAAGAAGATGACCTGAACATAAATAAGCCTTCCTTAGAAAAGATTCAAGTTTCCTATCTAAAGGATCTTTAAAAGAAGTACTATCTGCCGTAGGAATAGTAGTACATTTAGCAAGAGTAGAGATGGCCCCATCAACTTTGGGGATCTTTTCCCAAAACTCCAATCTATCAGACGACAAAGGGTACAGCTTCTTAAACCTTGAAATTACATCTGAAATAGCATCAGGAACTGGAAAAACCTCTGGAATATCTACATAAGGTTTAAAAACTGAATTTAAATGTTTACTAGTTTTAATATCAAGAGGACTAGTCTCCTCCATATCTAATGCAATCAACACCTCTTTTGATAAGGAATTAATATACTCCATTTTAAATAAGTATGAAGATTTGTCACTGTCAATATCTGAGGCAGAATCTTCTGAACCAGATAGATCCTCATCAGAGATAGATAAATCAGAATGTTGTCGGTCATTTAAAAATTCATCAATTTTATGAGAAGTTTTAAAAGACCTTTTACGTTTATTAGAAGGTGGGATGACAGACAAAGCCTTCTGAATAGAATTAGAAACAAATTATCTCGCATTAACAGGATTATCCTGAGCATTAGATGCTGAAGAAATAACAAAAGGTAATGGATTACTACTAATGGAAATATTTTCTGCATGTAAAAGTTTATCATGACAACTATCACAAATTACAGCCGGAGGTACAGTTACCACAAGTTTACAACAAATGCACTTAGCTTTGGTAGAACCGACATCAGGCAGCAGGATTCCAATAGTGGGTTCTGAAACAGGATCAGATTGAGACATCTTGCAATATGTAAGAGAAAAAATAACATATAAAGCAAAATTATCAATTTCCTTATATGACAGTTTCAGGAATGGGAAAAAATGCAAACAGAATAAGCCTCTGGAAACCAGAAGCAAAAATACATGAAGATTTAAATAATGTCAAAAGACTGGTGCCAAGTATGACGCCCACAGCTGACAAAATATTTTTGGCGCCAAAAACGTCTGTGTATATCGTCGATCTGAAAAGGGAGGTAGGAGATGAATCTCTATGACCGATAACAGAGAACCTATGAAATAAATCCCCGTTAGGATGACCATTGCATTCAATAGGTAATACTCCCTTCACATCCCTCTGTCATTCACTGCACTCTGAGAGGAACCGGGCTTCAGCATGCTGAGAAGCGCATATCAACGTAGAAATCTAGCACAAACTTACTTCACCACCTCCATAGGAGGCAAAGATTGTAAAACTGAATTGTGGGTGTGGTGGGGGGTGTATTTATAGACATTTTGAGGTTTGGGAAACTTTGCCCCTCCTGGTAGGAGTGTATATCCCATACGTCACTAGCTCATGGACTCTTGCCAATTACATGAAAGAAATAATCCCTGCACCTATGGTGCAACATGCAAAGCTATAGAGGCCCCAAACGAAAACGAGCAAAGAGGATTGTACCTGATGCTGCAGTCATGAGACCAAAAATTTCCATGCACATAACCACTGAAGGAAAAAATAGAGACTGAAGGTTTAGAAAAACTAAAATTAACTTAATTCATCTTTAGTCTATCAGAGAAAGAACCATAGATGCTAAAATTTATCTGGAAACCTAAAAAGGTGACTTGTCTAAGGAATCAAGAAACACTATTGTAAATTGATCCTCCAACCATGTCTTGAAAAAAACCACGCTAGTTGTATCAAGTGAGATTCTGCTGAATGAAAAGATTAAAGCTAGTACCAAATATCATCCAAATAAGGAAACACCACAATGCCTTGCTCTCTGAATACAGATAGAAGGGCACCAAGAATCTTTGAAAAGAATCTCTGAGCTGCCGCTAGCCCAAAAGCACAAGCAACAAATTGGTAATGCTTATCTAGAAAAGTGAATCTCAGAAAACAATAGTGGTTTGAATGAAATGAAAATAAGTGTCCTGTAAGTCCATTGTGGACATGAAGTAGCCTTGCTAAACAGAAAGGCAGAATAGTCCCTATAGTCACCATCTTGAAAGTTGGGACTCTTACAAAACTATATAAAAAAAATAGCTTCAGAATTAGTCTGAACAAATTTTTTCTTTAGGACAATGAATATATTTGAATAGAAACCCAAACTCCGTTCCTGCAGAGGAACTGGAACCATTACCCCTGAAAACTCTAAATCTGAAACACATTTCAGAAAAACCTGAGCTTTCACAGGGTTTGTTATAACATGGAAAGGAATCTTCCCATAGGAGGTTTTTATTCTTAAAAATATTTGATACCCCTGAGAAAACAATATTCTGAATCCACTGATTTGAACAGAAACTGTCCAAATGTGTTGAAAAAAATTAAATCTGCCCAAACAGTAGAACTGGTTAAAAGGCAGCACCATCATGCAGTCTTAGGGGCTGAAATTAGTTTAATTATAAGGCTTGGAATTATTCAAATTCAGAAAAAAATCTAAAATCAGAGCCAGAGGCCTTAGGGGAATGAAAAAACAATTGGGAGTTTAAAAATTACCCTTATATTTCTTAACTTGGGGCAGAAAAGACTCCCTTTCCCCCAGTAATAGGGGAGATAATTAATTCCAATAGAAAACCTTTAAAAAATACTATCTTACCTTTAAAAAATACTATGATAGTAATCTAAATTTAAACACCATATCAGAGTTTTAAGCCATAAAACGTTTCTAGTAAAAATGGCTAAAAACAAAGATGTTTTATCAGATAAAATGACATAAAATATAGCATCATAAATGAAATGATTAGTATGTTGATGTAAAAGAACAATGCTAAGGCAAAATACGATCTGATAACTAAATTGAAGAAACCAAAAAGTTGAAACAGCAGCAACATTAGCCATAGAAATGGCAGGTTAAAAAATATGGCCAATATGTAAATATGCTTCTCTTAAGATAGGAACCAAAAATCAGTCTCTGAAATAGAATCCTCTGAGTCAGAGAAAACCACATCAGCAGAAATACTTCAGTATGCTGTCAATCAATACAAACTTCAAAGGTTTATAAGAAGTTAGGAGAGCTTGTTTACGTTAATTTGAAGGTGGAATAGCAGTCATATCCTTCTCTATATCTTTTGCAATATAATCCTTTATATCAACAGAAATATCATGTACATTAGACTGTGAAGGTAAAACAAAAGATGTATATGTACTATAGAAACATTATCAGTATGAATAATAAAACATAACAAGTGCCACATATTTGAGCTGAAGAATTAAAATCAGCTAATTAAACAATATACACACTTAGCTTTGGTAGAAATTGTGTACAGACAGCATAGTTTCTACAGTAACATCAGAGGCAGGATCAGATTGAGACATCTTGAAAAATGTAACAAAAAAGAAAAAAATAACAATTAAACAAAATATCCAATTTCCACAAAATAGCAATTTCAGGAATAGGAAAAAATGCTTACATGAAAAACAAAAGCAAATATCATAGCCCTCTGTAACAAATGAAAGCAGAGAGCAAAAGAGGGAGAGACTTAATATCACAAAATTTTTGGCGGCAACAAAGATGACACGATTCGCATCATAACCAGCGCGACTTCACGCCAAAAAAAATTTGCGACAACAAAGATGCAAGAAATGACGTGACTCGTGTCATGACAAACGCAACCTTCGCTGCAAAAAAATTTGCCCCAAAAATTACTTAAAAAACAAGACCGAAGTTACAACTAGCTGGAACCTCAGATAAGTAAAGAATTGACTAAATGTCTCCCAAATATAATTTCCCATGCTGAAACTGTTAGACTGCAAAGGGAAATTAACATAGACCTGACTCATGGCAAATATATGCAATATATATTTAAAACTTCGAAATATAAAGTGCCAAACATAGCTGAGAGTGTCTTTAAAAAAAAAGATATATACTTACCTGAAGACACCCATCCACATATAGCAGACAGCCAAACCAGTACTGAAACATATCAGCAGAGGTAATGGTAGAGGAGTATAATGTTGATCTGTAAGATGAATCCCCACAACCGAATTTACAGAGAGCCTTAGAATAGATTTCCCTCAGGTGAAAACATGGCATCATTAGGCAAATACGCCCTTCACATCCCTCAGACAAACACTGTACTTTGAGAGGAACTGGGCTTCAAAATGCTTATAAGCGCCTTTCACAGAAGAAATCAAGCACAACTTGTTTCACCATCCTCCAACGCAGGCAAAGTTTGTAAAACTGAAGTATGAGTGAGGTGTATTTATAGGCATTTTCAGGTTTTGGAAACTTTGCCCCCTCCAGGTAGGAATGTATATCCCATACGTCACTAGCTCATGTACTCTTGCCACTTACATGAAAGAAATCACAAAAACGTATAGGACAGAGGAGTTAAGGTAAAATAGGAACTAGCTTACATCAAGACTATGTAAGGTTTTGAAAAGTCTCTCAAATGTATCGTGATTACTGAGAACTTTTCAGCTCCATAGTAAAAATAGGCGATCCAAAAGTGTCCTTTTAAGCCAAAAAAAGAGGCAATCAGGACTTGGCAAATATACTGGGAGCGACTGTATAATATGTATTTTAACCCCTTAACGACCGAGGACGTGCAGGGTACGTCCTCAAAAAAAAGGCAGTTAACGCCTGAGGACGTACCCTGCACGTCCTCGGTGTGTGGAAAGCAGCTGGAAGCGATCCTGCTCGCTTCCAGCTGCTTTCCAGTTATTGCAGTGATGCCTCGATATGGAGGCATCCTGCAATAACCTTTTTAAGCCATCCGGTGCAGAGAGAGCCACTCTGTGGCCCTCTCTGCACCGGAGATCGGTGGCTTACAGCGTTGGTGGGGTGGGAGCCGGACCGGGAGGCGGCCATCGATGGCCCTCGTGATGTGGAGGGGGGCGGGATCGTGGGCGGGGATGCTAGGGGGCGCGCACTGACGCGCGCACGTGCACGGGAGGGTGGGGGCGGGCGCGTGCACGGGGAGGGAGCGGGTGGGAACCGCTACACACAGAAAACATTTTGTTGGAAAATGAAAACAAATAGTAAAATAAAATAAACAAATCAAAGAGAAAAACAATCAGTTAGGTGGTGGGGGTTGATCTGTGGGGAGGGGAAAGCTACACTACAGAAAAACCGGGAAAAAAACAAAAAAAAAAAAACATATTTTTTTGCAAACTGGGTACTGGCAGACAGCTGTCAGTACCCAAGATGGCCCCAATTAAGGCAGAGGGGAGGGTTAGAGAGCGGTTTTGGGGGGGATCAGGGAGGTTGGGGGCAAAGGGGGGATCCTACACAGTGGCATATGTAAATATGCTAAAAAAAATTTTTTATTAGTTTTAAAAACCCTTTTATTTTAGTACTGGTAGACTTTCTGCCAGTACTTAAGATGGCGGGGACAATTGTGGGGTTGGGGAGGGAAGGGAGCTGTTTGGGAGGGATCAGGGGGTGGGATGTGTCAGGTGGGAGGCTGATCTCTACACTAAAGCTAAAATTAACCCTGCAAGCTCCCTACAAACTCCCTAATTAACCCCTTCACTGCTAGCCATAATACACGTGTGAGGCACAGCAGCATTTAGCGGCCTTCTAATTACCAGAAATCAACGCCAAAGTCATATATGTCTGCTATTTCTGAACAAAGGGGATCCCAGAGAAGCATTTACAACCATTTGTACCATAATTGCACAAGCTGTTTGTAAATGATTTCAGTGAGAAACCTAAAATTGTGAAAAATTTAACATTTTTTTTTATTTGATCGCATTTGGCGGTGAAATGGTGGCATGAAATATACCAAAATGGGCCTAGATCAATACTTGGGGTCGTCTACTACACTACAGCTAAAATTAACCCTACAAGCTCCCTAAAAGCTCCCTAATTAACCCCTTAACTGCTGGGCATAATACACGTGTGGTGCGCAGTGGCATTTAGCGGCCTTCTAATTACCAAAAAGCAACGCCAAAGCCATATATGTCTGCTATTTCTGAACAAAGGGGATCCCAGAGAAGAATTTACAACCATTTATGCCATAATTGCACAAGCTGTTTGTAAATAATTTCAGTGAGAAACCAAAAGTTTGTGAAAAAAATTGTGAAAAAGTGAACGATTTTTTGTATTTGATCGCATTTGGTAGTGAAATGGTGGTATGAAATATACCAAAATTGGCCTAGATCAATACTTTGGGATGTCTACTAAAAAAAAATATATACATGTCAATGGCTATTCAGGGATTCCTGACAGCCATCAGTGTTCCAATGTAATTAGCGCTAATTTTGAAAAAAATTGGTTTGGAAATAGCAAAGTGCTACTTGTATTTATTGCCCTATAACTTGCAAAAAAAGCAAAGAACATGTGAACATTGGGTATTTCTAAACTCAGGACAAAATTTAGAAACTATTTAGCATGGGTGTTTTTTGGTGGTTGTAGATATGTAACAGATTTTGGGGGTCAAAGTTAGAAAAAGTGTGTTTTTTTCCATTTTTCCTCATATTTTATAATTTTTTTATAGTAAATTATAAGATATGATGAAAATAATGGTATCTTTAGAAAGTCCATTTAATGGCGAGAAAAACGGTATATAATATGTGTGGGTACAGTAAATGAGCAAGAGGAAAATTACAGCTAAACACAAACACCGCAAAAATGTAAAAATAGCCTTGGTCCCAAACGGACAGAAAATGGAAAAGTGCTGTGGTCATTAAGGGGTTAATGGACAAAAGCAAGTGTTGTTAATTAACACCAGATTCTCCGACTTGTTGAAGGGACAGGAAACACAAAATTTTTATTTCATGATTCTGATAGAGCGTGTCATTTTAAACAACTTTCCAATTGATTTCTTTTATCTAATTTGTTACTTTCTCTTGGTATCCTTTTTTGAAAAGCATAGCTAAATAGGCCCAGAGGCAAAAATGCACTAGTGGGAGCTAGCTTCTGATTGGTGGCTGCACATATAAGTCAGTTATCATTAAATCACGTGATGTGTCCAGTTTGCTCCCTGTAGTGCATTGCTACTCTTTCAACAAAGAATACCAAGAGAATGAAGCAAATGTTATAGTAGAAGTGAATTTGAAAGGTTTTTTTTATTGTAGGCTTTATCTGAATCATGAAAGTACATTTTTTTTTTTTTAATAATTTTTATTGAGGTAATAAAAAATAACATCAAAACATATAATATGTCCAGACACGTCTAGGTTAATAATAGCGATGATACAATTCTCATACAATTAATAGAGCTAAGACATAAAAATACAAGTGCTGCCATTACAAACACTATATCTAATCCGCAGCGGTTCTATGGAGAAGCATACGGAGATTTCTATTATACAGAGTAGAATGTTCAAAGGGAAATAGGGTAGCTCTTGAAATTGGCAATGACACTATGTCTGAGATTGTGGTCAGAGAGTATACTGTACTTGGGATTAACCAGAAAGGAGAGTGGTGTATGACAAAAATGGATGTCTGGAACATATCAGGATGAAACCTCATTTTTTGACTTTTTGTTTTGGGAGGGAAAAAGGAATTCAGCGGGCAAGAGCCGCTCGAAGATGAAAAGGGGGAGGGGAGAGGGGGGCGGAGCCAATTAGGGTGGATGTCTAGTAGAACTTTGTGTCTCTAGTCTCTTGTATTCAGGAAGAGTAAAGGTAGCTCCCTTGGGTAAGATGATACTAACTGACTCAAGTAACATATACTACCTATAATCATGATATCGTTGAGGTTTATGAGATTAACATTAGTATCACAGGTTACAGTAGTTTAAGAGTTAGCTATACCAATAGCACAAACCAGCACTAGTAAATGTTGTGGCAAAAGTGTGTAAGGGTTAGTCAGACCTAGCCCCTAGGGGAATTGCGTACATTTGACATTAAAGTAGTTTATGTAGGCTAATGTATATATAGTATTTGTATATCTGTGGCGATTTCCTCTAGCATCCCTAACATCAAATACCATTGCATATCTATGGGTAACAACAGCGGACTGGCCTGCAGTTAGTCTGCATTTAGGTGGGGGGGTTGTCACTGCTTAGCTTGTGAATACAGGCTGATTGCTTAAATAAAACATGTTCAGCAGCCTCAAGGATTGCTTAATACCTGATACTGCCGTGTCATATAAACTACACATCTAGGCAGATAATTACAAACAGACCCACACCATATGTCACAGCAAAAGAACGGTAATGTGTATAGTAACCTATAAAATGTGAAGGGTGGAATAGAATTAAAAGAAAATACTCCAAACAGGTAACAACTGGCTAGGGGACCAATCTGTCCAATTATAGTCTAAAAGGCTGGGAGACCTATCTTTATGTCTACCAACCTATTAATATGAGGGACAATAAGAATAAGTAGAAACTCAACCCATAATCAAATGTCCTGACGTGGTGATATAGAAAACAATGACTTCTAGTACATATAAACAGGTATATCATAAGAACTTAACATTAGTAACACTGCGTATACTTCCAAACCATAGTAAGTCTTTATGCGAGAAACTGTTCTTATGGTCAAGAGTGCAGAAAAACTGTCTGACAAAATTTAAGAAATTGGGGCCTAGTTATCAACGTGTGTACTTTACCTGCCTTCGCCGGTTCAATACGCCCGCCTAAGCTCGCCTACCATCGCCGCCGCGGACCTGCAAAATTTCGCCTAAGTTATCAATAAAGCTGTCAAAAAGCCGCGCACCAAGTACGGGGCGATGAGCAGCGGACTGTGAGAGTTATCACACATCCGATCTCGCTGCTCTTCGGCTTTTTGACAGCTTTATTGCTAGCCTGTCACTAAGCACCCACACTAACTACACTGTTCTACCCCCTATACCGGCGCCCCCGGAGCACCCCGCAACTCAATAAAGTTATTAACCCCTAAACCGCCGCTCCTAGACCCCGCCGCAACTCTTATAAATGTATTAACCCCTAAACCGCCCTCCCGGATACTGTCGCCACCTACATTATACCTATTAACCCTTATCCTGCACCCCCTATACCGCCACCACCTATAATAAATTTATTAACCCCTATCCTGACGATCCCAGACCTCGCCGCAACTAAATAGTTTAACCCCTAAACCGCCGCTCCCGGACCCCACCGCAACCTATATTAAACTTATTAACCCCTAATCTGACCCCCCTACACCGTCGCCACCTATAAGTTTATTAACCCCTATCCTGCCCCCCCTACACCGCCGCCACTATAATAAAATTATTAACCCCTAAACCTAAGTCTAACACTAACCCTAACACCTCCCTAACTTAAATATTAATTAAATAAATCTAAATAATATTTATCTTATTAACTAAATTAATCCTATTTAAAACTAAATACTTACCTTTAAAATAAACCCTAATATAGCTACAATATAAATAATAATTATATTGTAGCTATCTTAGGATTTATATTTATTTTACAGGCATCTTTCAATTTATTTTAACTAGGTACAATAGCTATTAAATAGTTATTAACTATTTAATAGCTACCTAGCTAAAATAAAGAGAAATTTACCTGTAAAATAAAAACTAACCTAAGTTACAATTACACCTAACACTACACTATACTTAAATAAATTAATCCTATTTAAAACTAAATACTTACCTGTAAAATAAAACCCTAAGATAGCTGCAATGTAATTAATAATTACATTGTAGCTATTGTAGGATTTATATTTATTTTACAGGTAACTTTGTATTTATTTTAGCTAGTTAGAATAGTTATTAAATAGTTATTAACTATTTAATAACTACCTAGCTAAAAGAAATACAAAATTACCTGTAAAATAAATCCTAAGCTAAGTTACAATTAAACCTAACACTACACTATCATTAAATTAATTAAATAAATTAGTTACAAATAACTACAATTAAATTAAATTAAATAAACTAACTAAAGTACAAAAAATAAAAAAAGCTAAGTTACAAAAAATTAAAAAATTACTTACAAATATTTAGAAAATATTACAACAATTTTAAGCTACTTACACCTAATCTAAGCCCCCTAATAAAATAACAAACCCCCCCAAAATAAAAAAAATTCCCTACCCTATTCTAAATTAAAAAGTTCAAAGCTCTTTTACCTTACCAGCCCTTAAAAGGGCCTTTTGCGGGGCATGCCCCAAAGAATTCAGCTCTTTTGCCTGTAAAAGAAAAATACAACCCCCCCAACATTAAAACCCACCAGCCACATACCCCTAATCTAACCCAAACCCCCCTTAAAAAAACCTAACACTACCCCCCTGAAGATCATCCTATCTTGAGTCGTATTCACTCAGCCGAGCCACCAATGGAACCGAAGAGGAGATCCGGAGCGGCAGAAGTCATCATCCAAGGGGCGCTGAAGAAATCTTCCATCCGATGAAGTCATCATCCAGGCGGCGCTGAAGAAATCTTCCATCCGATAGAAGTCTTCATCCATGCGGCGTCTTCAATCTTCATCCATCCGGAGCGGAGCAGAGCCATCTTCAGACGAGCCGACACAGAGCCATCCTCTTCTTCCCGACGACTACCGACGAATGGATATTCCTTTAAGGGACGTCATCCAAGATGGCGTCCCTTCAATTTCCGATTGGCTGATAGGATTCTATCAGCCAATCGGAATTAAGGTAGGAAAAATCTGATTGTCTGATCGAATCAGCCAATCAGATTGAAGTTCAATCCAACTGGCTGATCCAATCAATCCGAAGGGCTGGTAAGGTAAAAGAGCTTTGAACTTTTTAATTTAGAATAGGGTACGAAATTTTTTTTATTTTGGGGGGTTTGTTATTTTATTAGGGGGCTTAGATAAGGTGTAAGTATCTTAAAATTGTTGTAATATTTTTTAAATGTTTGTAAGTTATTTTTTTTATTTTTTGTAACTTAGCTTTTTTGATTTTTTGTACTTTAGTTAGTTTATTTAATTTAATTGTAGTTATTTGTAACTAATTTACTTAATTAATGTAATGGTAGTGTTAGGTTTAATTGTAACTTAGCTTAGGATTTATTTTACAGGTAATTTTGTATTTCTTTTAGCTAGGTAGTTATTAAATAATTAATAACTATTTAATAACTATTCTAACTAGCTAAAATAAATACAAAGTTACCTGTAAAATAAATATAAATCCTAAAATAGCTACAATGTAATTATTAATTATATTGTAGCTATCTTAGGGTTTATTTTACATGTAAGTATTTAGTTTTAAATAGAAATAATTTATTAAAGTATAGTGTAGTGTTAGGTGTAATTGTAACTTAGGTTAGTTTTTATTTTACAGGTTAATTTCTCTTTAATATACTAGGTAGCTATTAAATAGTTAATAACTATTTAATAGCTATTGTACCTAGTTAAAATAAATTGAACGTTGCCTGTAAAATAAAAATAAATCCTAAGATAGCTACAATATAATTATTATTTATGTTGTAGCTATATTAGGGTTTATTTTAAAGGTAAGTATTTATTTTTAAATAGGATTCATTTAGTTAATAAGATAAATATTATTTAGATGTATTTAATTAATATTTAAGTTAGGGGGGTGTTAGGGTTAGAATTAGGTTTAGGGGTTAATAATTTTATTATAGTGGCGGCGGTGTAGTGGGGGGCAGGATAGGGGTTAATAAATGTATTATAGGTGGCGATGGTGTAGGGGTTAATAAGTTTAATATAGGTTGTGGCGGGGTCCGGGAGCAGCGGTTTAGGGGTCAAACTATTTATTTAGTTGCAGCGAGGTCCGGGATCG
This sequence comes from Bombina bombina, assembly GCF_027579735.1. Lineage (NCBI taxonomy): Eukaryota > Metazoa > Chordata > Amphibia > Anura > Bombinatoridae > Bombina > Bombina bombina. The sequence continues at coordinate 153,302,152 of NC_069504.1, forward strand.
GCAGGATAGGGGTTAATAACTAATATTATAGGTTGCGGCGGTATTGGGGGGCAGGATAGGGGTTAATAGGTATCATGTAGGTGGCGGCGGGGTCTGGGAGCGGCGGTTTAGGGGTTAATACATATATTATAGTTGCGGCGGGGACCGGGAGCAGCGGTTTAGGGGTTAATCAGTTTATTATAGTGGCGGTGGGCTCCGGGAGCACCGGTTTAGGGGTTAACATATATATTATAGTTGCGGCGGGGTCCGGGAGTGGCAGTTTAGGGGGTAATACATTTATTTAGTTGCGGCGGTGTAGGGGGGACAGATTAGGGGGGTTTAGACTCGGAGTACATGTTAGGGTGTTAGGTGTAGACAGCTCCCATAGGAATCAATGGGATGTCTGGCAGCAGCGAACATGAACTTTCGCTATGGTCAGACTCCCATTGATTCCTATGGGATCCGCCGCCTCCAGGGCGGCGGATTGAAAACCAGGTACGCTGGGCCGGAAAAGTGCCGAGCGTACCTGCTAGTTTTTTGATAACTACCAAAAGTAGTCAGATTGTGCCGCACTTGTGTGCGGAACATCTGTAGTGACGTAAGCATCGATCTGTGTCGGACTGAGTCCGGCGGATCGAAGCTTACGTCATAAAATTCTACTTTTGCCGGTATCTAGGGCTTGATAACTAAGGCGAATCAGCCTCGCCACAAATACGCTGTGGAATTCCAGTGTATTTGAGGTTGACGGCTTGATAACTAGGCCCCATTGAGTCTCCAGCCAGTTGGTTCAGGTTCCAAGTCCTATAGAAGAGCTATTACCCCTTGTCAGTTTTGCAAACAAGTAGTGCTGGATAGGCCGTGTTGTAAAGGGGGATCGTTATCAGTCCTGTTTGCTCTCATTAAAGCACCCCAGAGATAAAAGGCTGAAAAGGGTGACAATAGGGCTGTTGAAAGAGCTGGGAGACTCTGTACACAGACGTAGCCGTATTACTACTGGAAGTTCACTCATGAGGTAAATAAACAAACCATCAGTACCTATGGTATACATGCCCGATGACACAAGCCATCCAGATCAAAAGGATCTTGTAGGGAGCCAGTAGAATATGTTTTGCCCCTTCTATGCGAGAGTGGTAACCGTAAGTTCTTATTTGACCCCGATAGTAGAGGAGCAGGTAGGTAAAGGGTATGGAGGCTGGAACATGAAATTTGCGAATCCGCTATGGCAGAGTACCCTTGCGATATTGTCCTCAGCTTCCCTGTATGCCTCCACACATTTCCCCCGACACCCACCTTATGGTGTCTGAACTTGTAGGCAACTCTAGTGCGGTTAGTAGCAGTCTTTCTTCTCTTCAGCCCCATTCCGGTCGACCGCCTCGGAACAGGAACAAAGCAAAGAGCTGCATGTATCTTAAGGAGATCTGGCGTTGGGGGAGTAGCGAACTGGAGATCCACGTCAGGAGGCCTTGTAGGAGGGATAAATAGAACACCGCTGATCTCATCTCTGCTCTCGTTGTAGAAACAGGAGGGATGTGAGTCATGATCTTCTGCTGGTAGGTCATCCACTATGCTGGGGTCATCCTCCTAGTCGGCCACCGGGTCCTCCCTGTCAGAAGAAAGGCATCGGGCAAGAGAAGCAAACTGCGCATCCATGCGGAGCTCCAGAGCGGCGAGCGCGGCCCAGATCTGCAAGTCCATCCTCTTCATTAGGTAACTGATCTCAATTGTATCCGGTAGGCAAGTAGTGAAGAGAGACCGGGGTGTAAGTACAACTATGTCGCAGTGTCGAAAAGTACTGACCACAACAGTAGAGATCAAGGAGCTCTCAGACTCTAGAGGATTGTGGCGCCTATGACGCCATTGCTGAAATGGCTGCTACTCGGCTCTCCTAAGGATCATCTCTGTGAACAGGATGAGAAGCAGGGTTACCCGGTTATTAGTAGTGTCCAGATAGTGCTCCTCTGTGTACTGTAAGGCTTAAATCCACTTTAGTCATTTAAAGCTTAGGTTTTGAGGGTTTTTAATGAAGTTTAATGTATTATTGGAGCAGGAGCTCTCAACACCTGCATCTGCTCAGCTTCAAAGTTGGCTCCGCCCCCCCATGAAAGTACATTTTTAAAGGGTTTCATATCCCTTTAAATGTAAAATTGGTATTTCTGAATGTACACAACCGACAACTTGTAATACAAGCGTGGTGAGTATACTATTACATCTTACCATTGGAAGTTTTGGGCAAGCTATATAGGTATAAGGTGTGTTAAAATGCTTTGGTCCACATTTTAAACTATAGCTTGTAATTCTGACTCAAGGGTTGTTGTTTGCACAATACTGAGCACAAAATAATGCACTGTGCTTTATCAATTGTGCTCGACTTCACCATGGTACACTAGAGTCAGTACTGCAAAAAAATCAATTAGTGCATGCACAGCAGTGGGCACACAAAAATAGTCCTAGCTAGGCTAACCAACTAGTCTGTAATACAGAGAAGCACTACAGGAGTAAAGGAGAGAATCTGTAGGTTGTTTTAAAATCTGAGTACTCTGCTTTTGTAAAATGCGAGTATACTGCTGGAACAGAGTGATAAAACAGCAAAAACACATTCCAAATGATGTGCTACAAATATTTGCATCAATTACAAATACACTAGGAAATCACTAAATAAACCTGAAGGAAATCAAATGTTATACTAATGTAGCCTTTGCAAGATATGGAGTAATTAGACCTTTAAGCAGATGACCACTACAAATACTTTTTCTGAACTGTACATTTTGGGAGTATAAAGCGTGTCATAGAAATAATTCTATTGTTGACTGCCAGGATCATGGCATGAAGTAAACTAGATAGGCATGCTGAGGTGGAAATGGACAATGACTCTAGTGGAACAAATATCCTGGGATTCAATTAATAAATAACGCCTAGATTTAGAGTTTTGTCGGTAAAGACCCACGGTGCTAACGCTCCTTTTTTTTCCAGCGCACCCTTAAGCCAATGCTGGTATTACGAGTTGTCTGAATGGCTGCGTTAGCCTCAGAAAAGGGAGCGTTTAGCATAATTTAGCTCCACTTCAACCCTCAATACCAGCGTTGCCTACGGTAGCGGTGAGCTGGAAAAACGTGCTCGTGCACAATATCCCCATAGGATACAATGGGGCTGAGCTGGCTGAAAAAAAACCTAACACCTGCAAAAAAAAGCAGCGTTCAGCTCCTAACGCAGCCCCATTGTTTCCTATGGGGAAACACTTTCTAAGTCTATACCTAACACCCTAACATGAACCCCGAGTCAATAGAATGCGAGGTCAATCTGATTGGCTGATTGGATCAGCCAATCGGATTGAAATTCAATCTGATTGGCTGATTGAATCAGTCAATCAGAATTTTCATACCTTAATTCCGAATGGCTGATAGAATCCCATCAACCAATCGGAATTCGAGGGACGCCATCTTGGATGACGTCATTTAAAGGAACCGTCATTCGTCGTTCAGTCGTTGGCCAGGATGGATGTTCCATGTCGGAGGTCTTCAGGATGCTGCCGCTCCGAATGGATGAAGATAGAAGATGCCGCTTGGATGAACACTTCAATCGGATGGAAGACCTCTTCTGCCCCGCTTGGATGAAGACTTCAATCGGATGGAGGACCTCTTCTGCCCCGCTTGGATGAAGAATTCGGCTCGGCTGAGTGAAGATGACTCAAGGTAGGGAGATCTTCAGGGGGTTAGTGTTAGGTTTTTTTAAGGGGGGTTTGGGTGAGTTTTAGAGTAGGGGTAAGTGGGTGGTGGGTTGTAATGTTGGGGGGGTGTATTGTATTTTTATTTACAGGTAAAAGAGCTGATTACTTTGGGGCAATGCCCCGCAAAAAGCCCTTTTAAGGGCTGGTAAAAGAGCTGATTACTTTGTAATTTAGGATAGGGTAGGACATTTTATTATTTTGGGGGGCTTTTTTATTTTATTAGGGGCTTAGATTAGGTGTAAGTAGTTTAAACTTCTTGTAATTTTTTTTTATTTTCTGTAATTTAGTGTTTGTTTTTTTGTATTATAGTTTAGTTTATTTAAAGGGACAGTCAAGTCCAAAAAAAACTTTCATGTTTTAAATAGGGCATGCACGCCGCCACCTACATTATACCTATTAACCCCTAATCTGTCGCCCCCTATACCGCCACCACCTACATAAAGTTATTAACCCCTATTCTGCCGATCCCGGACCCTGCTGCAAATAAATTAATTGTTTAACCCCTAAACCGCCGCACCCAGAGACTTCCGCCACCTACATTACATTTATTAACCCCTATCCTGCCCCCCCTACACTGCCGCCACCTACAGTACATTGATTAACCCCTAATCTATCTCCCCCTACACCGCCGCCACTATATTAAATTAATTAACCCCTAAACCTAAGTCTAACCCTAACCCTAACACCCCCCTAACTTAAATATAATTTAAATTAATCTAAATAAATATTCCTATAATTAAATAAATTAATCCTATTTAAAACTAAATACTTACCTATAAAATAAACCCTAAAATAGCTACAATATAACTATTAGTTACATTGTAGCCATCTTAGGATTTATATTTATTTTACAGGCAAGTTTGTATTTATTTTAACTAGGTACAATAGCTATCAAATAGTTATTAACTATTTAATAGCTACCTAGCTAAAATAAATACAAAATGACCTGTAAAATAAATCCTAACCTAAGTTACAATTACACCTAACACTACACTATCATTAAATAAATTAAATTAATTAACTACAATTACCTAACATTAAATAAAATTAACTAAAAATGACTAAAGTACAAAAACAAAATCTAAATTACAGAAAATAAAAAAAAATTACAAGAAGTTTAAACTAATTACACCTAATCTAAGCCCCCTAATAAAATAAAAAAGCCCCCCAAAATAATAAAATTCCCTACCCTAAACTAAATTACAAACAGCCCTTAAAAGGGCCTTTTACGGGGCATTGCCCCAAAGTAATCAGCTCTTTTACCTGTAAAAAAAAAGAAATACAACCCCCCAACATTAAAACCCACCACCCACACACCTCTACTCTAAAACCCACCCAAACCCCCCCTTAAAAAAACCTAACACTACCCCCTTGAAAATCACCATACCTTGAGACGTCTTCACCCAGCCGGGCACAAGTCTTCATCCGATCCGGCCAGAAATCTTCCTCGAATCCATGCAGAAGAGGTCCTCCAAGCGGCAGAAGTCTTTATCCAAGCAGCATCTTCTATCTTCAATCAACCGGAGCGGAGCGGGTCCATCTTCAATCCAGCCGACGCGGAGCCATCCTCCTCTTCCGATGTCCTAACACTGAATGAAGGTTCCTTTAAATGACGTCATCCAAGATGGCGTCCCTTGAATTCCGATTGGCTGATTCTATCAGCCAATCGGAATTAAGGTAGGAAAAACCCGATTGGCTGATGCAATCAGCCAATCGGATTGAAGTTCAATCCGTTTGGCTGATTGGATCAGCCAATAGGATTGACCTTGCATTCTATTGGCTGTTCTGATCAGCTAATAGAATGCGAGGTCAATCCTATTGGCTGATTGGATCAGCCTATCGGATTGAACTTCAATCCGATTGGCTGATTACAACAGCCAATCAGATTTTTCCTACCTTAATTCCTATTGGCTGATAGAATCCTATCAGCCAATCGGAATTCAAGGGATGCCATCTTGGATGACGTCATTTAAAGGAACCTTCATTCAGTGTTAGGAGATCATAAGAAGAGGATGGCTCCGCATCAGCTGGATTGAAGATGGACTCGCTCTGCTCCGGTTGATTGAAGATAGAAGATGCCGCTTGGATAAAGACTTCTGCCGCTTGGAGGACCTCTTCTGCCCGGATTCGAGGAAGATTTCTGGCCAGATCAGATGAAGACTTGTGCCAGGCTGGGTGAAGACGTCTCAAGGTAGGGTGATCTTCAAGGGGGTAGTGTTAGGTTTTTTTAAGGGGGGTTTGGATGGGTTTTAGAGTAGGGTTCGGTGTGTGGGTGGTGGGTTTTAATGTTGGGGGGGTTGTATTTCTTTTTTTTACAGGTAAAAGAGCGGATTACTTTGGGGCAATGCCCAGCAAAAGGCCCTTTTAATGGATATTTATAATTAATTTTAGGGTAGGGCATTTTATTATTTTGGGGGGCTTTTTTATTTTATTAGGGGGCTTAGATTAGGTGTAATTAGTTTAAACTTCTTGTAATTTTTTTTATTTTCTGTAATTTAGATTTTTCTTTTTTTGCACCCCCTGTATTACCACTACTGGTCATACAATTACGCTCTGCTATACCTATTCATTTTTGAGTGATTTTGAAAACATCCTTGTGCATTGACCATCAGAAATTTTCCTTAGGTTACTTTTACTACAATAAAGTGATATAAAAACTATTCAATGTGGGAGACAAAGACATTCAACAACATTTGCAGTAAAAAACCTCTAATGAAAAATATTTTCTAAACATAATATTAGTTTTTATAAGACAATGAATGTAAGGAAATGACCTTCAGAAAAATATATAGGAGGGATTATACCAGTATGTGCTTCTCCCACACAATCTGGAGCTTTCAGTTGTTTATATTATACTGCTTTGCTGGCTGACATACAAATTGCACATTGCATATATCTATCTATATATATAGAAAACTCTGTAGCTTATTTTAATTTTCTCTCCTAAGAAACAAAGTCAACTACATGTTTTAAGCATTTGTCTTATCCACATTCCTTTTTGAGACATGGTTTGTTCACTGCATTGATCTTTAATGTAGAATCTCACTCTCTCTCTTACACACACATACACACATATATACGATCTCTGGAGAAACTACGCAGTAAATATCTCTAGGAGACTATGCAAGTTGCCCTTAAATACACTGTTTTCATAGCGAGTAAAAAGAGCGTGAAATTACACTATGCCCATCGTGGGCGTGGCCAAGGAAATCTCCCGGTTGGCACTAAAATTACAAACCCGCCGGGAGATGTGAAACCAACCATATTAGTAACATAAGCTGCTGTAACGTTGCCCAAATGTCCCCTATGCTCTAGGGGAGACTAAGGGAGTAACAATGCGGCTTGTCCCACATACTCAATAAATAAAGTGCCCTTCTTTATTTCTGAGCCTCCATTCACCGTGGGTGTGGCCAAGGAAATCTCCCGATCGGCTCTAATAGTTACAAACCCGCCGGGAGATGTGGAAACACTTATACTAATAAAATAAGCACCAGTGCCGGCAGTAACGCTACCAAAATGTCCCCTATGCTTAAGGGGAGACTATGAGAATAATAATGAGGCTTGTCCAAATAAATAAAGTGCCCTTTGTTTCTGAGACTCCCAGAAAAAAAGTCAGCACTTACCTCATATGCTGCCTGGCAGCAAGGCAGATCCCAGGTTTGAGAGGTCCTATCCCTCACATGGACCTGTGGATGAAGAGAAATTCCTGAGTTAGAATCTCTCAGGTTTTTCCAGAGGTAGGGCAGCATCAATATATGGGAGGCAAAGTGAGAATTATGTCCCACAATTTCCCATTGCTCTAAAGCCACCAATGCTCTACTGAAGAGACTAATATGGACTACGGCTATACCCCAGGACAAAGCAGTACAATCTTGCACTACTTTAAAAATAATAAACTCTTGATTGAAGAATCTAATCTAACACCTCATTTTACCTCTTCCTATCACTAACGTAGGCAAAGAGAATGACTGGGGTGGGAGGGAAGGGAGGAGCTATTTAACAGCTTTGCTGTGGTGCTCTTTGCCCCCTCCTGCTGTCCAGGAGGTGAATATCCCATTAGTAATTAAGATGATCCGTGGACTCATCGTGTCTTAAAAAAGAAATATATATATATATATACACAAACAGGTACAAATACCGAAAACTGGAATTACAAAATCCAAACATTCTGAAATTCAAACTATTTAATTCATATATATTTTTTTTAAATAAAGTTATCAAAAATTACTTTTTTTTCCCCTACCAGTAAGTCCCAATCTTCTCTGCTAGTGTCTTTCGATTGATTTTTGTGTTCTAAATAATTGTCTATATTTATTTAAAACAATAAATATTACCTTTCTGATTATAGTGTTGTAGTATCTTCCTGAGGGTACTATGTATACAAAGTAATACAAATTATATAAAACTTCCTTTAGTTTTAATGTATAAGCTGTATTATGACGTAAATATTGCCTAAATAACATATTACAGATGCAAATATTCCAAAATCCAATCTTTTTCTGGTTCCAAGCAGATTGGATAAAGGGTTTTCTGCCCCCTCTCTCTCTCTCTCTCTCTCTCTCTCTCTCTCTCATTATATGTGTGTTTATATATATATATATATATATATATATATATATATATATATATAAAATGAAATTACATGTAAGCCAGAACTCCATATTTGGTAAGCTAAAAGTGTACTGTCATCTAATAAAATTGTAGTAAGTGAGACAATATATATACGAATTTTAGAAGTTTGAAGCTGTCTCAGTTCCACACCCAGCTAAAACAACGGATCCTTCTTATATATATATATATATATATATATATATATATTACACAACAGACAAAATTAAAAAAAAATCTGCTAGCGTCCATGAAATTAGGTCACTTATGATAATTACTGATTATCATTCAAGGTGACCTAATTCACTTTTCAAAGAAAAAAAGTACCAAACCACACTATAACTATATTAGCTAATGCTTTGTAGAGACTTTAATCATTTTCATTATGAGACTTTTACAATCACTGACAAAAAACATAAAGTTAAGCAGGATGATTGAAAATGTATCTAAGTTTTTGTTTTTCCAGTAATTTAACAAGGTTGTGTTTTGGGCCTACATTCATTTATTCTCCAGAAGAGAACATGAAAACTTTAAAGATATTTTTACAGGGCTGCCACATGCCAAAACAATAAATAAAATATATGTATTTATAATTTAGCCAGAAGCTTGCCCTTGTTCATAAATGAGTACTGTACGTACACAGCTGTGAGAGATATCCATGCCAGCCAATAAGCAAAAGTAAACCAGCAAGAGTGGTTTTTATAGCTATAGACAGAAAATATGTGTTTATGCCTATTCAAAATAACAGTTACCCTTTCTCATTGTTTCATCTTGAACAGAGCTTCTTATATTTTTTTTCACCTGGGACTCCTTGTAACATTGGAATATTTTTCGTGACCCCCATTGTTACAGTATAATATAGTCCAAAACAAACCCCCTGTCAGATGGGTATACTGATTTTGTTTATACTTCCATATACCACACATTTAAGAGGATTATTAGTGAAAATAAGTAAATTCAACTTCCGTAGCTATTGCTAATCACTAACGATTAGACTCTGTCTAACTCTATGTATCGTCCATGTAAACTTCTTCCTTGCGTGTAAAGATGAGCAACGCTCATACATTGTGTGCACACAAAGTTCACTCTAATTTTTCTTTGAACAGTGAGCAGAAACAATTTGTCCTTTGTAAGTGACTAAAACAAGTTACTCACACTCATACACACACATGCACAAGCACATACATACATGCACATGCACAAGCACATACATACACACTCACAAGCACATAAATACATGCACACTCCCAAGCACATACATAAAACACAATTTATGTAAGAACTTACCTGATAAATTAATTTCTTTCATATTGGCAAGAGTCCATGAGCTAGTGACGTATGGGATATACATTCCTACCAGGAGGGGCAAAGTTTCCCAAACCTCAAAATGCCTATAAATACACCCCCACCACACCCACAATTCAGTTTAATGAATAGCCAAGAAGTGGGGTGATAAGAAAGGAGCGAATGCATCAACAAGGAATTGGAATAATTGTGCTTTATACAAAAAAATCATAACCACCATAAAAAGGGTGGGTCTCATGGACTCTTGCCAATATGAAAGAAATGAATTTATCAGGTAAGTTCTTACATAAATTATGTTTTCTTTCATGTAATTGGCAAGAGTCCATGAGCTAGTGACGTATGGGATAGCAAATACCCAAGATGTGGCACTCCACGCAAGAGTCACTAGAGAGGGAGGGATAAAAATAAAGAGAGCCAATTCCGCTGAAAAATGAATCCACAACCCAAATCAAAAGTTTTAATCTTATAAAGAAAAAAACTGAAATTATAAGCAAAAGAATCAAACTGAAACAGCTGCCTGAAGTATTTTTCTACCAAAAACTGCTTCTGAAGAAGAGAAAACATCAAAATGGTAGAATTTAGTAAAAATGCAAATCTGATCAACAGAAGCTTCATTCTAAAAAACCCAGGAAGTGGAAACTGACCTAGTAGAATGAGCCGTAAACCTCTGAGGCGGGGATTTACCCGACTCTAAATAAGCATGATGAATCAAAGCTTTAACCAAGACGCCAAATAAATGGCAGAAGCCTTCTGACCTTTCCTAGAACCAGAAAAGATAATAAATAGACGAAGTCTTTCTGAAATCTTAGTAGCTTCAACATAATATTTCGAAGCTCTTACCATATCCAAAGAATGTAAGGACCTATCCAGAAAATTCTTAGGATTAGGACATAAAGAAGGGACAACAATTTCTCTACTAATGTTGTTGGAGTTCACAACTTTAAGTAAAAATTTAAACGAAGTCCGCAGAAACTGCCTTATCCTGATGAAAAATCAGAAAAGGAGACTCACAAGAAAGAGCAGATAAATCAGAAACTCTTCTAGCAGAAGAGATGACCAAAAGGAACAACACTTTCCAAGAAAGTAATTTAATCACCAGAGAATGCATAGGCTCAAACGGAGGAGCCTGTAAAGCCTTCAAAACCAAAATAAGACTCCAAGGAGGAGAAATTGATTAATGACAGGCTTGATACGAACCAAAGCCTGTACAAAACAATGAATATCAGGAAGTTTAGCATTTTTTCTGTAGAACAGAACAGAAAGAGCAGAGATTTGACCTTTCAAAGAACTTGCAGACAAACACTTATCTAAACCATCCTGAAGAAACTGTAAAATTCTAGGAATTCTAAAAGAATGCCAAGAGAATTTATGAGAAGAGCACCATGAAATGTAAGTCTTCCAAACTCGATACAGATTTACGAGTCTGCAACATAGTAATAATCACTGAGTCAGAGAAACCTCTATGACTAAGCGTTCAATTTCCATACCATCAAATTTAATAATTTGAGATCCTGACGGAAAAAACGAACCTTGAGATATAAGGTCTGGCCTTAATGGAAGTGGTCAAGGTTGGCAACTGGACATCCGAACAAGATCCACATACCAAAACCTAAGCGGCCATGCTGGAGCCACCAGCAGCAGAAACGATTGCTCCATGATGATTTTGAAAATCACTCTTAAAAGAAGAACTAGAGGCGAAAAAATATAGGCAGGTTGATAACTCCAAGGAAGTGTCAATGCATACACTGCTTCCGCCTGAGGATCCCTGGACCTGGATAGGTACCTGGGAAGTTCCTTGTTTAGATGAGATGCCATCAGATCTATTTCTGGAAACCCCCACATCTGAACAATTTGAAAAAAACACATCTGGGTGAAGAGACCATTCTCCCGGATGTAAAGCTTGATGACAGATATAATCCGCTTCCCAATTGTCTATACCTGGGATATGGACCGCAGAAATTAGACAGGAGCTGGATTTTGCCCAAGCAAGTATCCGAGATACTTCTTTCACAGCCTGAGGACTGAGAGTCCTACCCTGATAATTGACATACGCCACAGTTGTGACATTGTCTGTCTGAAAACCAATAAACGTCTCTCTCTTCAAAAAGAAGCCAAAACTGAAGAACTCTGAGAATCGCACAGAGTTCCAAAATATTGAATGATAATCTCGCCTCTTGAGATTTCCAAACCCCTTGTGCTGACAGAGATCCCCAGACAGCTTCCTAACCTAAAAGACTCGCATCTGTTGTGATCATGGTCCAGGTTGGATGAACCGAAGAGACCCGTAGAACTATATGATGGTGATCTAACCACCAAGTCAGAGATAGTTGAATATTGGGATTCAAGGATATTAAATGTGATATCCTAGAATAATCCCTGCACCATTAATTCAGCATTAAAAACTGGAAAGGTTTCATATGAAAATGAGCAAAGGGAATCGAATCCAATGCTGCAGACATGAGACCTAAAACTTCCATGCATATAGCAACTGAAGGAAATAATAGAGACTGAAGGTTCCGACAAGCTGAACCCAATAAAATTGTCTCTTGTCTGTTAGAGACAAAGACATTGACACAATCTATCTGCAAACCTAAAAAAGGTGACCCTTGTCTGAGGAATCAAGGAGCTTTTGAAAAAAAAAAAAAGATCCTCCAACCATGTATTTGAAGAAACAACAGAAGTTGAATCGTATGAGATTCTGCAGAACGAAAAGACTGAGCAAATACCACGAGATCGTCCAAATAAGGAAACACTGAGAACCTTGAAAAGATTCTTAGAGCTGTTGCAGGCCAGAAGGAAAAGCAACAAATAATGGTAATGCTTGTCTAAAAAAGAGAATCAGAATATGAAGATATGAATCCTGTAAGTCTATTGTAGGCAAATAATGTCCTTGCTGAACAAAAGGCAGTATAGACCTTATAATCACCATTCTGAAAGATGGTACTCCAACATGACAATTCAAAAGTTTTCCTTTCTTTGGGACAATGAATATTTCTGAATAAAACCCCAGACCCCGTTCCTGAAACGGAACTGGTATGAATACCCCAGATAACTCCAGGTCTGAAACACACTTAAGGAAAGTCTGAGCCTTTACTGGCATAGCTAGAATATGTGAGAGAAAAAGAGTTCTCACAGGCGGTCTTACTCTGAATCCTATTCTGTACCCCAATCTAAGAAGTTTGGACTGAATTGAACAACTTTTAGAAAAATCTTAACCTGCCCCCTACCAGCTAAGCTGGAATAAGGGCCGCACCTTCATGCGAATTTGGGGGCTGACTTTGATCTTTTAAATGGTTTGAATTCATTCCATTTTGAAGAAAGCTTCCAATTAAAAACATGTTACTTGGTGAAGAATTAAGATTCCGTTCCTTATTAAGAACAAAAACTAATATAAGCTTAAGATTTACTCTTAGAACTTAATCTTGAAGCAAAAAAACTCCCTTCCCCAGAGTAACAGTTGAAAGTATTGAATCCAATAGTGAACCAAATAATTTATTACCTTTGAAAAATAAAAAATCTGGATTTTAGAAATCAAATTAGCATTCCAAGATTTAAGTCACAAAGTTCTTCTAGCTAAAATAGCTAAAGACATATATTTAACCTCAATTGTGAAAATATCAAAAAAATGACATCACAAATGAAATTATTAGCATGTTGAATCAACTTAACAATGCTAAACAAATCATAATCCGATACTTGTTGCGCTAAAGTATCCGACCAAAAAGTTGAAGCAGTTGCAACATCAGCCAAATAAATTGCAGGCCTAAGAAAAGGACCTGAAAATAAAATAATTTTCCTTAGATAAGATACAAGTTTCCCATCTGAAGGAACTTAAAAAAATAAATACTATTTTCCATAGGAATAGTAGTATGTTTAGCAAGAGTAGAGATAGCCCCATTAACTTTGGGGATCTTTCCCCAAAACTCCAAACTAACTGCTGGCAAAGGATACAATTTAAAAACCTTAAAGAAGGAATAAAAGAAGAACCAGGCCTATTCCATTCCCTAGTATCAGGAACTGGAAAAAAAACTCTGAGGAAACCACAGGAGGTTAATAAGCAGAATTTAAATGTTAGCTAGTCTTAAAAATCAAAAGGACTAGTCTCCTCAATATCCAAGATAATCAACACCTTTTCAACAAAGAACGAATGTACTCTATTTAAAAGTAAAGAAGTAGATTTGTTAGTGTCAATATCTGATGAAGGATATTCTGAATCAGATAAATCCTCATCAGAGAAAGATAATTCAGTATGTTGTCGGTCATTTGAAAATTCATCAACTAAATGAGAAGTTTAAAAAAAAAGACCTTTACATTTTATTAGAAGGTGGGATGGCAGACAAAGCCTTTAGAATAGAATCAAAAAATAATCCTATAAATTCCTAGGTATATCTTGTACATTAGATGTTAAAAGAATAGCAATAGATAATGCATTAATACTGATGGACTCTGCATGTAAAAATGTATCATGATAACATTACAAACCATAGCTAAAGAGAAAAATTCATAACATTAAAATAAATGAACTTAGCTTTGGTAGGACTGATATCAGTCATCAGGAATCCAACAGCGTTTTCTGATACAGGAATAGTTTTTGAGATATCTTGCAAATGTAAGAGAAAAAACAACATATAAAGCAAAATATCAATTTTCTTAAATGCCAGTTTCAGGAATGGGAAAAAAATGCAAACAAAATAAGCCTCTGAAAACCAGAAGCAGAATGAAATAAAGACTTAAATAATGTCAGAAATCTGGCGCCAAGAATGACGCCCACAACTGACAAAATATTTTTTGGCGTGAAGAACGTCTGCAACAAACACGAGCGTCATAGATGATGCAACTATGTGAAAATTCTCAGTTCCAACTAAGACGCCGGAAATGACGAAAATACGTCAACAAACGTAATTCTCGCGCCAAGAATGACGCAATAAATTATAGCATTTTGCGCGCCCATGAGCCTAACAGCCCGCAATTTAGAAAGAATGTCAATTTGAAAATTCAAGGTAAGAATTTTTTTTTATTTATTTTTTAATATGCATTTCCCAAAATGAAACTGACAGTCTGCAAAAAGGAAATATACTGATAAACCTGAATCATGGCAAATATAAGTACAAACATTATATTTAGAACTTTACAAATAAAGTGCCAAACCATAGCTGAGAGTGTCTAAATAAAGGAAAACTTACTTAAAAAAAAGACACTCATCTACATAAAGTAGATAGCCAAACCAGTACTGAAACGAGAATCAGCAGAGGTAATGGTATATAAGAGTATATCGTCGATCTGAAAAGGGAGGTAGGAGATGAATCTCTACAAACGATAACAGAGAACCTATGAAATAGACCCCCGTTAGGATGACCATTGCATTCAATAGGTAATACTCCCTTCACATCCCTCTGTCATTCACTGCACTCTGAGAGGAACCGGGCTTCAGCATGCTTAGAAGCGCATATCAACGTAGAATCTAGCACAAACTTACTTCACCACCTCCATAGGAGGCAAAGTTTGTAAAAACCGAATTGTGGGTGTGGTGGGGGGTGTATTTATAGGCATTTTGAGGTTTGGGAAACTTTGCCCCTCCTGGTAGGAATGTATATCCCATACGTCACTAGCTCATGGACTCTTGCCAATTACATGAAAGAAATACATACATGCACTCACAAGCACATACATACATTTGAACAAGGTTGTGTGAAGAGTTAAAGACATTCAGCCAAACAAAACATAGATTTGAAGAAAAGGCAGAGGTCAACAGTAACCTCTGATTTGTTTCTGCCTAATTGGTTCACTACTGCTGTTTGATTAGTAATTAAAACAGTGTTGTACCAGAGACCCTTCCATCTCTCCTGTTTCCCTGTACACAATACACTATCAAAGTCTGTGGTGACCCCCAACAAGTTTTAAGGAACCCTTTATTTAAGAAGCACTGATCTATAAGAGTATCTCAAAATGTTTTTTGTTTTTCTTTTAAAAACTAAGGTCCCAGCCCTCAATAAACCAACATTTTCTTGTCATACTTGTAGAGGCGTGTCCCTCTCCACAAGGAAAGCAATGGCAGTTGTCCTTATCCAGTGAGGATTAGCAGGAAGTCCAAAACTAGTTTCGTTAGCTGCCGAATGTGGAAGAGCCGGATTTCTACTTGTGAAAGTGTAACACATTAAGATCTGGATTTGCACAGCCCTTAGTTTGTTGCACTTTCACAAGAATAAATCCGGCTCAGCAAATAGCTGAATGCCACTTCCTCCTTTTTTCGGCAGCTAACGAAACTGCTGAATGTACATCAATAAAACCAATATTAGTTTCATCTTAAATTTAAACAACTTTTACTTTTTCAGGCAAGATGTAATTTTAATTTTGAATTAGATACTTAACTTGTCAATATTAAAGGGACATTAAAACACTTGTAATATAAAACTATTATGCTATATGAAGTCAAACAACTTTAGCAAAATACCATGATTCATTTTGTCCCATTTTAATTTGGAAAATAAAGGCCTTACGACTGACTGTCACCAGTTGAAAGCTAATGTATATTTAATGTTGCAGAGGATACTAATAATTATAGTTGTGGTGTGTGAGGGAACAACATTATCAGCTAAAAGGACTGTTATACGTTACAGACTTAGTATTTATCGGAAGGTTATGTACCTCCCTTTGTGTATGGTTATCACGCTACTATTATTGTTATTCAAGGCACTTTTGATGCTCACGTATCTCTTATGATAGGATTTCTAGCCGTAACGACCAGTCTCAGTTAAGCTACAGTTTGTTTACTGGCTAATGTTCTTGTACCTGAAGTTCTTCCCTTATTCTGCCTAAATATTACAGATAATTAGGGAACTGTGTTGTATCCGTTATATTGAAATAACAGTCGTAGTAAACGCTTTAAGTTTAGCTGCAATTTTGCTTATACGTACAGTACTTCCCTTAATCAGCTATATCTAGCTTAGTAAGTATGGGTTGCGTTTAAAGACTGAACTTGCACAGTGGCACCAAATCACTAACCTTCGCGTATAATAATTACTCTGCTGGTTGTAATTTTTAAGCACATATAGAAATAGTGTATCTAATTTATTAAGATTTCAAAGCCGTAATAATGACTCTTAATCAAGCTGCAGTTTGTCTGCTGGCTGTTACTCTTGTCCCTAAAGTGCTTTCCTTACTCAGCCTAAAAAATGATTGCTTAGGGAGCTTTAGTGTATCCTTTGTATTTACATATAACAGCCATAATAAACACTTTTGCGTGAGCTGCAGTTTGTCTGCTGGCTATTTTCCTTATACATACAATGCTCCCCTTAGTCGGCTGTATGTAGCTTAGGTAAGTAAGTACAGGTTATGTTTATAGACATAGTTTACACAACGGCATCACACCGCCAGATTTCAATCAGAGCATATAAGACCTGCAGTCAATGACTTGCTGCTTATGAGGTCATTCTCCCTGTACCTGACCAAAATGATCTGAGAATACTATTGTAGTCAGCTCAGATATCAAATTCGACCACCCTACTATTAAACTAGATTATTAAAAAACAAAGGGTCCCACATGCCCTTTCTCCTAGCATGTTTCGTCGGTAACTCCGGCTTTGTCAAAGGCAGGGCGCCGCGGTGTCAGCGGCTTTTTGTGGGGTAAACCACTCCTATTGTTTGAAACTAGCGAATCGGATCAGTAATGAACCTGATGCGTTACTGCATCAGGGATCCTTGTATGTTTCAATTTAAAGGGACACTGAACCCAATTTTTTTCTTTCGTGATTCAGATAGAGCATGAGATTTTAAGCAGCTTTCTAATTTACTCCTATTATCACATTTTCTTCATTCCCTTGGTATCTTTATTTGAAATGCAAGAATGTAAGTTTAGATGCCGGCCCATTTTTGGTGAACAACCTGGGTTGTCCTTGCTGATTGGTGGATAAATTAATCCACCAATAAAAAAGTGCTGTCCAGAGTCTGAACCTAAAAAAAAGCTTAGATGCCTTCTTATTCAAATAAAGATAGCAAGAGAACGAAGAAAAATTGATAATAGGAGTAAATTAGAAAGTTGCTTAAAATTGCATGTTCTATCTGAATCACAAAAGAAAAAATTTGAGTTCAGTGTCCCTTTAACTAAACAACTGCCGACTTGATCTTGTCTGATTATATATGGTTTATCCTTTGTCAATAAATAAACTATTATTTAGACCTCATATAGTGAATTTACGATGCTCCATAGCATCTGTTAATTATGTTAGTGGTCTGATAGTCCATTTCTGGTTATATTCATTAAGTGCAATAAAGTGTGATGTGATTGAATAAAAAATAGTGTGAGGACGTGTAAAAAAGTGGGGTTGCAAAATTACAAACAAAATGTGCTTAGAAACTAAATTGTGAATAAATGTTGCTATTCATCTACAATGTGTATGTACTGGATCTAATAGAGAGTCCAGAGTGAGTTTAAGAATTAGTTTAGAAAAACCCATTGTGTCTACTTCATGTCTGATTATATATTTACATTTCTACTCATTTACATCTAGAATAATTCCCAGATTTTATGTAAAGATTTTAGGAATTGTCCAGTAAAATCCTTTTTTAATTGCTGACATGGTATCCATAGAATATTCGATATATAGATCTTGCAATCTAATACTAAGGTTATAAGATTAGGCTTTCAAACTATTATAACATAATGTCTTATATAATTATCATAATATATGTGAAAATTATAAGTGAATACTTTTGATAGTGTGGGTGAAACAGTTATTCAATTTTTATTTTTTATTTTTATCCATTGGAGTGTAAATAGTGTAAGTGAATCATATCATTAAGTGAAGAAGTCTTATGAGTCTTTAAGACTCATTGTCGTGGTTAGAAAAATAACACAGATTTTAAAATTAGTAGTAGATGTTTGGACTTATTATAGATATGAAAATAAATTATTGTTTTCATTTAAGCATAATGGGGAAACTGAATTCATCAGGTATATCCATCGGCTTTCCTTAACTGAATTTCTTCTAGGTTTCCCCCTGTGAATCCCAGCAATATGTTTTCCAGGCCATAACAGTGGAGTTCTGATGTTTTTCCTTGATGATGGGTTAGGAAGTGAGATGCCACACTTGTTAGATTTTTGTGGTTCCTTAGATCTCTTTCAGCATTTCTCACATTGCTAAGATATTCTAGCATTCTGATACCCAGTGTTCTGTAGGACATTCCAATATGGTGCAGATCACAGCTGCATGTAATGGCATAGATGATACTTTCTGTATTGCAGTTTATATGAAACTGAATTTTGTGCACTTTGCCAAATCTGTCTGTTAAAGATTTGACGGGAAGAAGGTATTTGCAGATCGAACAATTCCTGCACGTAAAATTCCCTAATGCTATATGGTCACATTTGGTCTTTCTTCTGACGAAGTGGCTGGGACTAAGAGCGTCTTTAAGGTTTTTAGTGCGTCTATAACCAACTTGTATTCTTTCAACAATGATATTTTTTAGCTTGGGATCAGCTTGAAGGATGCGTGTTTGTTCAAAATATGAATTACTTCATGGGATTGAGGTGAATATGTGAGGATCAATCGAGTAGTATCATCTTTGATTTTCTTCTTTTTTTTTGTAACAGATCATGTCTGTTGGTCATATTTGCTCTTTGTCTCGCTTTCTTAATACTTCTGTTACTGTATCCTCTTTGCTGTAGCCTTAATTGTAATTCATTTGCTCTACATTTATATGCTATTTCATCCGAGCAGTTCCTCTTTATTCTTAAAAATTCCCCAGTTGGTAATGATTTAATTGTACGTTGCGGTCTTTTTTTGAAAAAGAGCTGTTTGAATTGCCCCTGATTCGTCTTTGAATATTTTTAAGTCTAAGAGCGTCACGTCTTTGTTGTTAAATTCATATGTGAGTTTTATGTTCAAGTTGTTATTCTTGAGTTTATTCAGAAATTCAATTAATGTGTCTACTGGTCCTTCCCATAGGAAGAACACATCGTCTATGTACCTTAGCCATAGAGGGATGTGATTGGTAAAAGGTACATTAACATCTGAGAACACAGTTTTTTTTGTTCCCACCAGCCTAAAAAAAGATTTGCGTAGGTTGGTGCGCATGCTGTACCCATTGCAGTACCTCTAGCCTGTAAATAAAATTGTTGATCAAAAACAAAATAGTTATGGTGTAGGATAAATTTGAGCAGTTCCAGAATGACGTTGTGAGTTTTTTCTTCTTCATATGAAGACTCCAAAAAGTTTTGAACGACTTGGATACCTAGTTGATGGTCGATGCTGGTATATAATGCTTCGACATCTGCCGTTACTAAGATGGTATTTTCATTCATTAGAATATTTTCAACATGATGTAAGACTTGCATTGTGTCTCTCACGAATGATGGTAATTGAGTAACAAATTCCCTAAGTCTATAATTGACATATTGACTCGCTTTCTCAGTTAGGTTGTTTATACCCGAGACAATGGGTCGTACATGGGGCATAGTTGGATTCTTATGAATTTTGGGTATGGCATAGAATGTGGCAGTTTTAGGTTCATGTTCTGTCAGGAATTTTCTTTCTTAAGGTGTTATAATTTGATCCTTCTCGGCATTAGATATTATTCTGTTGTATTGTTCTTGAAAATTTTGAGTAGGATCAAATAGGAGTTTAGAGTAGCAGTCCTTATTGTGTAGCTGTTTATGTACTTCACGTAGGTACATAACTTTCGGCCAAATCACCACATTGCCACCTTTGAGTTTTTAATGAGTAAATCGTCCCATTTTTGCATTTCTTGCAAAGCCTTTATTTCTGGTTTGTTCAGATTCTTACGTGTTGTTTTTAAGGGAATTTCTGAGATTTCTTTGCTTACCATTTCGTTAAAAATTTCTACATGTCTTGAGAGATTAAAGTTTGGTATATATTTAGATTTATTTAAAATAATTTCTCACCAATCATGGTTCGTGGAGTTCTCATTGTCTCCTAGCAAGTCCTGCATTTTTTGGATAGTCATTTGTTCTTCATCTGTCCAATTAACGTTTACACCTATCTCACTAGTTAAGTCATTCTTCATAAACTGTTTTTTAAGAAGGATTTTCCTAAGGAATAGTTGTATGTCTTTAGTGGTTTTAAATTTGTCAAGACATCCTGTGGGGCAGAATGAAAGACCTTTCTTTAACACACTTAAATGTTCTGTGGATAAGATTTTATTAGACAGGTTAATCACTTGCATTAGGTCAGTCTCATTCTTGAGAATGGACTTGGTGGTCTTTTGTAAGGCTTCCATCTTTTGTTGTCTTGTTTTTCTTTAATCTTCACTAGTCTTTGGTTTATTTCTGCCTCCTCTCCTGGTGGGTCTTCTTGTTCTGAAGTACCCTCTTCTAAAAAATCCTTACGTTTCTTCCTTTCTTGTCTAATCACCTTGTGGGTAGAGGTACTTGGTGTGGTACTTTCAGTGTCTGTCGCATCCAATTCACTGCCTTCTAGATCAGAGGCATCACTATCTATATGTACTTTTGATGGTTTAGTTGAATTTCTTTCCCCATTTGTACACTTTATATTTAAAATCTGAAATATCTCTATTTAGTTTCGATTGCTTTGCATTTATGCGAATAATCTGCATATTCAAGTCAGATAAAGGAGTTAGCAATTCTCAGTGCCTTAATTCTCTCCTGAATATCCTCGAGGGGAGTTTCCACCTCAATGAGCTCTGACAGAGTGTCACACCAGTAGGTAGCTGCTCCAGCAACCGCGGATACAGATGTCGCTGGTTGAAATAAAAACCCTGTATGTTGTAACATCTTCCTCAGAAAAATTTCAATTTTTTTATCCATAGTCTCTCTAAAAGAAGAACTATCCCCCAGAGGGATAATAGTATGCTTAGCCAGCGTGGAGATAGCGCCATCTACCTTAGGGATGGAGCACCACAAATCTAATTGAGAGTCAGGGACCGGGAATCAGGGGGAAAAAGAAGTTCCTACTCTTTCCCATTCGTTATTAATAATGTTCGCCATCTTAATTGACACAGGAAAAGTCAGAGGGACCTTTCTATCTTCGTAAACCCCGTCTAATTTAGGGATCTTAGGCCTCTGGAACCTCTAGATTAGACAGAACCTCCTTTAATAAAAAAACGCAGATGCTCAATTTTAAATCTAAAGGAGGGTTCCACGGCTGAAGGAGGTTTAGAAACTTAAGTCTCCGACAGAGGTTAACTCATCATCGGATAGCTGGGTTATAGTAGCTAAATCCGACAAATATTTAGATTACTCTAGGCCAGGAGAACTATGTTTAACCTTTCTCTTGCGTTTGTTAGAGCGAGGTAAGGCACTCAGGGCCTCAGACAACGCCGATTGTAACTGCGCGGTAAATTCCGCTGGAAAAAAGCCCCCTCCGGATTAGTTGAGCCACAGGGAACTACATGTGGAGTGTGTAATGTAGAAAGGGTAGTAATTTCTCGGGACCCAGATTTCTGAGAATGAGACGGCTCAGAAGGGCTAATCGCGCTATGAGTATTAGCAGGCTTGTCTCCCTTCTTAGACTTAAGAACAGTGGTTAGGCAAATGGAACAAAATTGAGCAGGTGGGAAAACCACAGCCTCCTCACAATATAAAAAGTAAATTATTATTCAGTACAGAAGGAGCGGAACATTCTAATGTAGTATCAGAGTCCTCCATAGCTTTGTATATACCCAAAGGAGGACAATGAAAAAAACACTTTCATTTAAAAAATGGCACCTTAATACTTCCAATGGCTGGGGCAGACCCAGACAGCCGACAGTGAAAATGCTCTCCTCAGGAGTGATATCTGCAGCAGGATCTAAGGAAATGAAAGAGACCACTCCCGGTCATGTGGTACATAAGACAGGACTTCCCCTGCTATGAAAAAGGGCGCCAAGCTATTATGAGCTGCGCAACACTTCAAAAATGAAAGTGAAACCTGTTTGTTCCAAGCCAAAAACACAGCCCATGAACCTAGTCTTGCAGCAGCGCTTCTGACATTGACTTGAGCGTGTAGCAGCAAGCAGTAAAACTTGCCAACACTGATTGCTCAGGAGCTGTTAGCGACAGTCTGGATGGGTTCGCAGAAAAACTATCCCTGCATCTCCAGACTCTAACTTTTATCAATATTCTCACTGAGAGGTTGACATGATCACTTAAAACTCCAGTCCTTTCTCAAAGGTAACATACCTATACAGGACTATCCAAATATTCTGACACTTCCACCTCCTATAGTGATGAAAAGCGAAGGATGACTGGGGGATAGGGGAAGTGGGAGGAATATTTAAGTCTTTGGCAGGGGGGGGTCTTTGCCTCCTCCTGGTGGCCAGGTGTTGTATTTCCTAACAGTAAGGAATTAAGTTGTGGACTCTCCCTGCCTTATGGAAGGAAAAATACAATTTCAACTTCTATCTGAAACATTAAAGCATTTCATGCCTTTGCATGTTAAAATAAATGTCCTTTCATATGCATGAAAAACTGGCCAGTTATCATATCAGATGTGGTCACAATGCCTAAAGTATATTGTATGGATATGCACACCTCAAATGATAAAACAGAAGTGCACAAAAGGTGCATCGTAAACTAAGAAATAAGTGATGGAAAGCAAATTGCAAGTTGTTATCCCCCTACAGCAAATAAGGAAAACAGGTCATTAAAGTTGTATTCTGCACAAGATATGTTTTTCCAAGAAAACAAATTATGCTTACCTGATAATTTAGAGACTGTAAAACAGACTCGACTGAGCCAACAGCCCACCAAGAGACACCATCGCCCAACAGACGGTCCCCCACCACTCACCCCTCACAAATGAAGGGTAAACCAGCCGAAAACCCAAAATGGAACAAGGCCAAGGAGGACCGAGGAACCGAAAAGTACCTCAATGCAAAACACAGCACCTCCTAGAGTGGGCCCAAAGCAGAGACCCAAATGAACCCAAACAGGGAAGGAGGCCCTGCCTATACCAGACGAAACCCGGGATAATACCGGGCACGGAGACCAAAAAAAACATCTCTCCAACATCCTGCAAGCATGGAACCCAACTAAAGAGGCAAAGTCCTCCCAGCGCATGCCTAAAGAATACCCAAGTATTCAACCATGAAAGAGCATGTAATAGACCCAGGTAAAACTCCACGTTTGAGAACACAGAGGGAGCTAAAACATGAATGGTCTTGTAACGCACGGCTAATCCCCCTTATGGGACTCAATGCACTGCTCAAAGGAAGAAGGCTAAGTAGACCTTGTCGGAGATCGGACCAGCAACCCTCAATTTGCTACAGTGCAGAGTAGTCACAGTGCATTAGTACGCCGAGTTAGCTGTCCAGCTAGCCGCAAGGAAGAAGCAGCAGTCTTCAAGAAATAGACCGCACAAAACAGCACCCGACAGAGGGCACGCTCCAGGCAACCGAAGCCGCTAGACCTACTCACAGGTCCCTAAAAAGGAGGAACACAAAACCTCCATTGAGGCCCCCCGAGAAGGAGAATTACCCTCAGAACCCAAAGGAAGAGGAAACCGTCTCCTGTCAAAGGAGCAAGGAGAAAGAAAAAAACATCTCCTAGCAGACTGAGCTATCAGAATAGACTCAGCAAGCTCACACATTCCAAAGGATACTGTGACCCATGAACCGCTCGGGCATCCTGACCTGCAGACTCAGCAGGGCCACCAATATAAGGGAACAAAATCCTGAAACTGGTACAGGATGAGCGGAAAGATGGCAGAGCCATCCCCCCAGAGTACAATTACAACCCTACTCTGAAACCAGACAAGGTCATAGACTTAAGGATCTATCAAACAGCCTTTGGCTGGGTTGTCTTTGCCTCTTCCTGGTGGCCAGGTTCTTATTTTCCAAAAGTAATGAATGCAGCCGAGGACACTTTCCATTTAAGAAGATAAAAAAAAAAGAGAGTAGGTAGTTTGCAAGGATAGGTTTTGACTCAGCCCAAAAATATTAGAATATTCTGTAGAAAATAGTAATATTCTGTAGAAAATATTACATTTAAACCAGCTAGGCTATAAGTTATTTCACATTATGATAAATGATGTAAAAATTTCTATAACCCTTAATTGAAAAAACCCCCCAACATAATTGATGTAAGAACTTACCTGATAAATTCATTTATTTCATATTGGCAAGAGTCCATGAGCTAGTAACGTATGGGATATACAATCCTACCAGGAGGGGCAAAGTTTCCCAAACCTCAAAATGCCTATAAATACACCCCTCACCACACCCACAATTCAGTTTAACGAATAGCTAAGTAGTAGGGTGATAGAAAAAGGAGTAGAAAGCATAAATAAAAAGGAAATGGAAATAGAATTGTGCTTTATACAAAAAAACATAACCACCATAAAAAGGGTGGGTCTCATGGACTCTTGCCAATATGAAAGAAATTAATTTATCAGGTAAGTTCTTACATAAATTATGTTTTCTTTCATGTAATTGGCAAGACTGCATGAGCTAGTGACGTATGGGATAGTAATACCCAAGATGTGGTACGCTACAGAAGAGTCACTAGAGAGAGAGGGATAAAACAAAAACAGCCATTTTCCGCTGAAAAAAATTAAATCCACAACAAAACAAAAAATACATTTTTCTCATAATTGAAAAGAAAAAACTCAAAACATAAGCAGAGGAATTAAACTGAAACAGCTACCTGAAGAACTTTTCTACCAAAAACTGCTTCCGAAGAGGCAAATACATCAAAACGGTAGTAAATGGATGCAAAGAAGACCAAGTCGCTGCTTTGCAAATCTGATCAACTGAAGCTTAATTCTTAAAAGCCCATGAAGTGGAGACTGATCTAGTAGAATGAGCTGTGATTCTCTGAGGTGGGGCCTGACCCGACTCCAAATAAGCCTTAGGAATCAAAAGCTTTAACCAAGATGCCAAGGAAATGGCAGAAGCTTTCTGACCTTTCCTAGAACCAGAAAAGACAACAAATAGACTAGAAGTCTTCCTGAAATCTTTAGTAGCTTCAACATAATATTTAAAAGTTCTTACAGCATCCAGAGAATGTAAGGATCTCTCCAAAGAATTCTTAGGATTAGGACACAAAGAGGAGACAACAATTTCCCTATTAATGTTGTTAGAATTCACAACTTTAGGTAAAAATTTAAATAAAGTCTGCAAAACTGCCTTATCTTTATGAAAAATAAGAAAAGGTGACTCACAAGAAAAAGCAGATAATTCAGAAACTCTTCTAGTAAAAGAGATAGCCAAAAAAAACAACACTTTTCAAAAAGTAGTTTAATATCCAAAGAATGCATAGGCTCAAAAGGCTGAGCCTGTAAAGCTTTCAAAACCAAATTAAGACTCCAAGGAGGAAAGATTGAGTTAATGACAGGCTTGATAGGGACCAAAGCCTGAACAAAACAGTGAATATCAGGAAGCTTAGCAATCTTTCTGTGAAATAAAACAGAAAGAGCAGAGATTTGTCCCTTCAAGGAACACCACGAAATATAAGTCTTCCAAATTTGATAATAAATCTTCCTAGAAACAGATTTATGAGCCTGTAACATAGTATCAATCACTGAGTCCGAGAAACCTCTATGACTAAGCACTAGGCCTTGACAACTGGACATCAGGATAAGGTCCGCATACCAGAACCTGTGAGGCCATGCTGGTGCTACCAGAAACACAAACAAATGTTCCATGATGATCTTGGAGATCACTCTTGGAAGAAGAACTAGAGGCAGGAATATATAAGCAGGTTGGTAAAACCAAGGAACTGCTAACACATCCACCGACTTCGCCTGAGGATCCCTGGACCTGGACAGGTACCTGGGAAGTTTCTTGTTTAGATGGGAAGCCATCAAATCTATTTCTGGAAGACCCCACATCTGAACAATCTGAAAAAACACATCTGGATGGAGAGACCACTCCCCCGGATGTAAAGTCTGACGGCTGAGATAATCCGCTTCCCAATTGTCTACACCTGGGATATGTACTGCAGAAATAAGACAAGAGCTAGATTCCGCCCAAGAAAGTATCCAAGATACTTCTTTCATAGCTAGGGGACTGCGAGTCCCACCCTGATGACTGACATATGCCACAGTTGTGATATTGTCTGTCTGAAAACAAATGAATGGTTCTATATTCAACAGAGACCAAACCTGAAGAGCCCTGAAAATAGCATGGAGTTCTAAAATATTGACTGGTAACCTCGCCTCTTGAGATTTCCAAACCCCTTGTGCTGCCAGAGATCCCCAGACAGCTCCCCAACCTGAAAGACTAGCATCTGTTTTGAATACAGTCCAGGTTGGACGAACAAGAGAGGCCCCTTGAATTATACGGTGGTGATCTAACCACCAAGTCAGAGAAAGTTGAACATTGGAATTTAAGGATATTAATTGTGATATATTTGCATAATCCCTGCACCATTGATTCAGCATATAAAGTTGGAGAGGTCTCATATGAAAACGAGCAAAGGGGATCGCGTCCGATGCTACAGTCATGAGACCTAAAACCTCCATGCACATAGCCACTGAAAGGAATGATAGAGACTGAAGGTTCTGACAAGCTTAAACCAATTTCATTTGTCTCTTTTCTGTTAGAGACAGAGTCATGGACACTGAATCTATCTGGAAATCTAAAAAGGTGACCCTTGTCTGAGGGATCAAGGAACTTTTTGGTAAATTGATCCTCCAACCATGTCTTTGAAGAAACAACACTAGTTGATTTGTGTGATATTCTGCAAATAGTAAAGACTGAGCTAGTACCAAGATATTGTCCAAATAAGGAAACACCGCAATACCCTGTTCTCTGATTACAGAAAGTAGGGCACTGAGAACTTTTGAAAAAATTATTGGAGCAGTCGCTAGGCCAAATGGAAGAGCGGCAAATTGGTAATGCTTGTCTAGAACAGAGAATCTCAGAAATCGATAGTAATCTGGATGAATCAGAATATGAAGATATACATACTGTAAGTCTATCATGGACATATAATGACCTTGCTGAACAAAAGGCAGAATAGTCCTTATAGTCACCATTTTGAAAGTTGGCACTCTTACAAAACGGTTCAAAATTTTCAGATCCAGAACTGGCCTGAATGAATTTTCTTTCTTTGGGACAATGAATAGATTTGAATAAAACCCCAGACCCTGTTCCTGAAATGGAACTGGTATGATTACCCCTGAAAGCTCTTGATCTGAAACACACTTCAGAAAGGCCTGAGCTTTCACTGAATTTGCTGTAACTTGTGAGAGAAAAAAATCTTCTCACAGGAGGTCTTACTCTGAATCCTATTCGATGCCCTTGAAAGACAATGCTCTGAATCCATTGATTTTGGACAGAATCTGCCCAAATGTTTTGGAAAAATTTTAATCTGCCACCCACCAGCTGAGCTGGAATGATGGCCGTACCTTCATGCAGACTTGGGGGCTGGCTTTGGTTTCTTAAAAGGTTTAGATTTATTCCAACTTGAAGAGGGTTTCCAATTGGAACCAGATTCTTTGAGGGAAGGATTGACATTCTGTTCCTTATTCTGTCGAAAATAACGAAATCTATTGAAAGCTTTAGATTTACCCTTAGATCTTTTATCCTGAGGTAAAAAAAACTCCCTTCCCTCCAGTAACAGTTGAAATAATTGAATCCAACTAAGAACCAAATAAATTGTTACCTTGGAAATAAAGAGATAGTAATCTAGACTTAGATACCATGTCAGCATTCCAATATTTGAGCCACAACGCTCTTCTAGTTAAAATAGCTAAAGACATAGATTTAACATAAATTTTGATATAAAAAATAGCATCACAGATAAAATGATTAGCATGTTGAAGCAAACGAACAATGCTAGACAAATTAGGATCTATTTCCTGTTGCGCCAAGCTTTCCAACCAAAACGTTGATGCAGCTGCAACATCAGCCATAGAAATGGCAGGCCTGAGAAGATAGCCAGAATATAAATAAGCTTTCCTTAGATAAGATTAACGTTTCCTATCTAAAGGGTCGTTAAAAGAAGTACTATCTTTTATAGGAATAGTAGTACGTTTGGCAAGAGTAGAAATAGCCCATTAACCTTGGGGATTTTTTCCCAAAACTCCAAACTAACTGCTGGCAAAGGATACAACTTTTTAAACCTTGAGGAAGGAAAAAAAGAAGTACAAGGCCTATTCCATTCCTTTGAAATCATATCAGAAATAGCATCAAGTAATGTAAAAACCTCTGGAGTAACCACAGGTGGTTTATAAACAGAATTTAAATGTTTACTAGTTTTAGCATCAAGAGGACTAGTTTCCTCAATATCCAGAGTAGTCAACACCTCTTAACAAGGAACAAATATACTCCATCTTAAAGAGATAAGTAGATTTGTCAGTTTCAATATCTGAGGTAGGATCTTCTGAATCAGATAGATCCTCATCAGAGGATGATAATTCAGTATATTGTCGGTCATTTGAAATTTCATCAACTTTATGAGAAGTTTTAAAAGACCTTTTACGTTTATTAGAAGGCGGAATAGCAGACAAAGCCTTCTGAATCACATCAGCAATAAAATATTTTATATTCACAGGGATATAATTTACATTAGATTTTGAAGGAACAACAGGCATTGTACTAGTACTGATGGATACATTCTCTGCATGTAAAAGCTTATCCTGACAACTGTTACATACTACACCTGGAGATATAATCTCTGCTAATTTACAACAGATACACTTATCTTTGGTAGAACTGTTATCAGGCAGCAGGGTTCCAACAGTGGTTTCTGAGACAGGATCAGATCGAGACATCTTGCAAATGTAAGAGAAAAAAACAACTTATAAAGCAAAATGATCAATTTCCTTATATGGCAGTTTCAGGAATGGGGAAAAAATGCAAACAGCATAGCGCTCTGAGCATAGAAAAAGGCAAGAGGCATATAGGAAGTGGAGATTAAATAATCAAATTATTTGGCGCCAAGAATGACGCACAGTGCAAAATTAAATTTTTTGGCGCAAACATCCGGAAATGACGCATCTTGCGTCATGGCAGACGCAACCTTGTGCAAGGAAACCTGGCATCAACTAAGACGCTGGAAATGACGAATTTGCATTACGGAACGTACCTTTGCGCCAAAAAAATTCTCGCGTCAAGAATGATGCAATAAATATCAGCATTTTGCGGCCTCGCAAGCCTAATTTGCCCGCAAAATTAATGAAAACAGTCAATTTTTTAAGAAAAGACTATATCCCAGGTAAGAAAAAGTAACTTCCTAAATATGTTTTCCCAATTTTGAAACTAATAGTCTGCAAAAGGAAATATACATAAACCTGACTCATGGCAAATATAAGTACAATACATATATTTAGAACTTTACATTAATACATAAAGGGCTAAACCATAGCCAAGTGTGTCTTAAGTAATGAAAACATACTTACCGTAAAGACACCCATCCACATACAGCAGATAGCCAAAGCAGTACTGAAACAGTAGAGGTAATGGTATATGAGAGTATATTGTCGATCTGAAAAGGGAGGTAGGAGATGAATCTCTACAACCAATAACAGAGAACCTATGAAAAGATTTCACGCGAGGAAAACCATAGAATTCAATAGGTGATACTCCCTTCACATCCCTCTGACATTCACTGTACTCAGAGGAATCGGGCTTAAAAAATGCTGAGAAGCGCATATCGCAGAAGAAAATCAAGCACAAACTTACTTCACCACCTCCATAGGAGGCAAAGTTTGTAAAACTGAACTGTGGGTGTGGTGAGGGGTGTATTTATAGGCATTTTGAGGTTTGGGAAACTTTGCCCCTCCTGGTAGGATTGTATATCCCATACGTCACTAGCTCATAGACTCTTGCCAATTGCATGAAAGAAATAAAAATATTCTAACTTTATCAATATAGGTTCATAAGGTAACTGAATAGCTGGATGTAGAAGGTAATATTGAGACATATGTTCATATGACTGCAATGTTGGATGCGTATATACAGGCACAAAATACTCTTATCAAGGAAAGGGAGTTGCCCATAATTCAGGATGATTGAGACATCGATCTTCTTATACTTGTCTAGCTAGTGAGAATTGAAAATCACTTGGTTATATAACTTTAATAGCCATCTCTGTAAATGTTTGAAATTTTTTTCCAGAATATTTTGTAATTGGGTGGCAAATTGTTTTCTACCCTCTCATCTCTATTAGTTTATTTTGTTGTGTTCATTTCTATTGTATTATACAAGTTGTATTCCAATAAACACTGGATTATAGAAATAATATATTTATATAATAATAATAATAATAATAATAATAATGTAGCCTCTACAAATGTTCAATCAAGTTTTCTGATAATTTCATCACAGAAAAAAAAAAACGGTGAAAAGATTGATTTTTTTATTGGCAGCATAAGAAATACAAGACTGGCAATGCTTAGCAGACATAAGTAAGGACACATGATCTTTTGCCCCTTTCATCTCTGAAAGGCACTGGCTATAAATAAAAGCAGGCTTATCATTTCTTCACAGATATGCTACAGACTTCTGTCCCTCCCTCATATTGACATTATAACCTAATTTTAACATGCACTCATCACACATTAAAAGCTGATTTTCACATTCATGGGGAAACAATTTTTTTTCCTTCTTTAAAACACATGCAGCATTTTAGTTTTAATTTATTATGACTAGAGCATGGGCTGATACCACAATTCCCTGATATTCTATACTGATACCTATGCTTGAGATTCAATACTTAAAGGGATAGTAAACATGAGAAATATTACTAAAATGAAGTAGTATTTGCCTTTAAACCTTCTACGATTGTAAACTGATAAGCGCAATTTTTCTAAGAAACCGTTTTCTGCAAACACATCCCCTGCCGCCCTCAAGCTAACATTTGTTTTCTTATTTTCATTAGTGGGGGTACAGTCAACAAGAAGCCATACTCCCCACTAAATTCACTCTGTATTGTGCACACTCCCAGCAGGTGAGAGGGTGAATGTGAGCATGTGCAACACATCTGCTTCAAGCCATAGGGCAGATAGTTTAGGACTGGGAACATGCAAAATAATCAGTGAATAGAGTGGTGGGGCTTGCTGGACACTGCTCAGCTTATATTCAGAATCTGGAACATTTAAAGGCACACAATTAGTTTTAACTTAAAATGTCTCATGTTTATTGTCTCTTTATATAAGGGATGTTAAAATGTGTGTGCTTTTGACATTTGAACAGCAAAATCAATGTTTCTCTTTACATTTGTTCTACAATTTGTGTGTTTCTATAGAACGAATATTAAAATTTGAATATTGAAAATTCCATTCTGATGTTTTTGACACTGTTAATCATCCTTAATAATAATAATACCAACAGTATGAAATATTATTGTTGTTATTGAGGTATTAAAGGAACATTAAACACTTTATAATTAAAAAAAAAAAATCTGCAATATTTTATTTTGCCCCCTTTTCCTGTAGTTTTATTCTAAAATTGTGAGCTTTTCAGTTCCTGTTAGAAATTGAAGTGCAGAACACTGTTATATTCCACACAGCCATTGGCTGCACTCTAGTGACCTATTTATAACTGTCCCTAATTGGCCACAGCAGAGACAGAAAGTCAAGTTGCAACATGGCAGCTCCCATTGCTTCATAGACATTAAAAGTTATAATGTTAATTATTTAAACAACTAATGAAACTTAAAAAAAAATACATCTACATGTTATTCTCAGACTAATCTTTTATTTGAATGCATTATCATATCTAGCATTTAGTGTTTAATGTCCCTTTAAAAGTATCAAAGGCCAATCTCTAAAATCTTACCCAATTAGACATGCTCACACAGTGCTTAGTGTCAAGAAAAGAGATGTTACTGTTACAACAGAAAGCAAAATGCATTAGAAACTGAATTACTTATGTGAGTATCTTTGTACAGTCAGATATTCAAGAGTTGTTATGAACTTATACTTAATGCTTGTCAGTCAATCTTTCCTGCAGAACATGAAAACTGTGCTTTATAAAGAATAGTCTTTATGCAGGTGCCATAAAATTTTAACATAAAATTCCATGTACTGCGATAATCAGGGTAGTAGCCACATAGATACAATGCAGACGTCTCCAGTAGTATCACTCATCTTTGGTCAACAGAACCAGTTCAAGTTCATAAACCATCCAGGTCGAAGAGAAATATCTGTGCTTATTGTTCTATTTCCAAGTTGTCAATTTTATGATCAGGCTGTTTAAAACTAATCACTTCTTGGTATGTAATCTCTGAAAGAAAAAAACAATCAGAGCAAAAGATCAGAAAAGGTAAAGAAACCACAATTTAAAAGAAGTTTCACACTTTAATTATTATCTAAGTATGTGCATTTCAACCACATTTTTATATTTGAGTAGTACATAAAGTTTTATAGCAACTCATATCCTATGTAGGTTTTAACTTTAACTGTAAATATTATCTAATTTTATTTTTAGAGGTCATCTTTAGCATATGTGTGAGTATAATGTAATGTGGCACACAACCAACCCAACCGCCATACAATAAATGAACCAAAAATCAGACATGCTTTGTAAAGCAGATTTATGTATTAATTGTAATGTCTAATTAAAAAGGACTAAAAGATAAATGATATGATGCAAAAAGCTAAGCAGATCAAAGATAGAAATATTAAAGGGACACTGTACCCAAAAATGTTCTTTCGTGATTCAGATTAAGCATGAAATGTTAAGCAACTTTCTAATTTACTCCTATTATCAAATTTTCTTCATTCTCTTGGCATCTTTATTTGAAATGCAAGAATGTAAGTTTAGATACTGGCCCATTTTTGGTGAACAACCTGGGTTGTCCTTGCTGATTGGTGGATAAATTCATCCACCAATAAAAAAGTGTTGTCCAGAGTACTGAAACCAAAAGGCTTAAATGCCTTCTTTTCAAATAATGATAGCAAGAGAACGAAGAAAAATTGATAATAGGAGTAAATTAGAAAGTTGCTTAAAATTGCATGATCTTTCTGAATTACAAAAGAAAAATTGTAGATGTCATATGTACTGAAAATATATTTCCTTCTTTTATTTATACACACATATATATATATATATATATATATATATATATATATATATATACATATATATATATATATATATATATATATAAATTTTAATGTAATAAAAATAACCATTTTTTATGTTTGCTTTTACCATTGTATTTACTCTTTTTTTTTCACAGTTCAACACTTTGCGCTCAAACTTTAGAAATAATTACAACTTTAGAAATATATGAAAAAATATTTTTACAAACTCATTTCTTTAAGTTTATTTTAGATTTCCAGGGGCTGCGCATTCTGTATTTTTTTAAAATCTGATAAGCTTGAAAATGTTACAATTATTTATTAATATAAACACAACATTATTAAAAAAAAATATATGTTCAATTATTGTAAAAATGAAAATATAAATTTTTAAAAACATTTGAAGAAAAAACCCCCAAAACAATCAGTTTGTGGTAAATACAGACAAATAAAAAAAAAATCAAACAAATCCACTTCAAATGCTAATATAAAATGAGATTACCTTTCCATTCATCTATGGTACGTTCTTTGTCCTCTGTAGACTCGTCATACGGTTCTGCTTCGGGTTCATCTTCAGGGTCATGATATTGTACAAAATATGGATGGGCAAGTGCTTCTGTGGCAGTTATTCTCTTGTCACTATCTAATATGAGCATCTTTTCCAGTAGATCGATAGCTAAAATACAATTAACATTTAAAAGCGTGCAATTTAACCTATGACCCCATTACACTATTCTGCAATAAACCTGTAAGTTTAACTAGATTTAGTAAGAATATGGTTTCATGATTTTTAAAGAATTAGAATTTAAAAAAAATAATAATACAAAATAATATATATATATATATATATATATTATTTTATTACAAGATTTTCATATTTTATAAATAAACATGAAATCATTTCACCAGATTGTGCAATTAAAATATAATAAAAAAATGTTTGTCTTGGGTCACAATACACTATTTTTTTCTCATTTGATAAATACACACACACATATACATATACATACATACATATATATATACACACACACACGTAAATCGCCTAGTTATTTAATCACCGACCCCTAACATGTGGGAATAAGCTCTGTAATATATTAATACTTTAGAAATAAAGAAAGAATATGATCTCCAGTCTTGAGAGATTCCTTAAAGACAGGGAATACAGCACTCTAAAATATAACAAAAACACCTACTAATTCATCTAGTTCTTAAAAACAAAGAACAGAGAAACAAGAATAATACAGGTGTAGCAATGGTTAATACCTATTCATACAGCAGAAGCAGTCAGGCAATTATCTCTTTGGTTCATATAGATACATTTCCTATGTTATATCTGCAAAACATCATAAATCTTGCTCATAAACCTTGTGTGCACATAGGAAAAAAGAAAGAAACAAACAAAAAAAAAAAGTTCTTGTTATAAGCAAGTAGTGACCAGCGCTGGTATATTGTTAGTTGCAAAGCATGCTTATTTCAGCATGTCCAGATTAGCAAGGGTTAAGAACAGTCCCCTTATATGTATATATATTTATTTTCCATCAGTTCTTGATTTTGGAAAAAACGTACAGTCAGAAACTTACAGCACCAGCAGTGAATCAGTATGAAGTAATGTCAGGCAGAAAGTTGTTAGCCGGTTGTGAGAGTTACCAGGAAAACATAGCACAACAAGCATATAATGCGACAGGGAGATTTACTATCCGCAAATTGGATCAAACAAAAGTTTTTAGTCATTTGACTTCAGAGAGAAAGAGATATATTACCTTTCTTGTAGCCACCCCTCCCTTCACTTAGCTTTATTAGTCCGTTCCGGTTGTTTGCTCACAGGCATACCACGGCTTCATGCCGTTATTAGGAGCCTTTGTACTTTCCATTGCAGACACTTTTAAAGCCAATGCATGACTTTTCATTCCTGATCCCACACTGCAGGGCTGTTGTGACCGTAGATACTTGATTCCCATGAGTTGCATAGGACAAACTTCAGTTACAAACAGACACGTGTTTCACCCATACTCCTTTACATTCAGGGCTTCATCAGGGCCCTATGCAACTCCGGAACCCTCCACTTGAGGGTTAACCTGGAAAACGCCTCCGGATGGAGAGCCCACTCTCGGGATGAAAGGTCTGTCTGCTCAGAAAATCCGCATCCCAGTTGTCCACTCCTGGAATGTGGATGGCAGAAAGGAGACAATCGTGAGCTACCGCCCAGTGAATAATGCAAGTCACCTCCTTCATGGCCAAGGAACTCCAAGTTCCTCCTTGGTAATGTTGTCCGACTGAAATCTGATAAACCGGGCTAAAGACAACTGAGGCCAAGCCATCAAGGCATTGAAGATTGCTCTCAACTGCAAGATGTTTATGGGGAGAAAAGACGACTCTTTAGTCCACAGGCACTGAGCCTTTAACAAGCCACAGGCTGGCGTCCGTGGTCACAATCACCCAGGAGGGTCTCTGGAAGCATGTGCCCTGAGACAGATGATCCTGAGAAATCCACCATGAGATGGTCTCTCTGGTTAACGGATCCAGATCTATCTTCCGAGATAGATCTGAATGGTCTCCGTTCCATTGCCTGAGCATGCATAATTGTAGAGCTCTCAGATGTAATCGAGAAATAGGAATGATGTCCATGGAAGCGACCATCAGACCAATTACCTCCATGCATTGAGCCACTGATGGCTGAACAGAAGACTGGAGAGAGTGGAAAGAAGAGAGAAGTTTGGATTTTCTGACCTGTCAGGGACCATCATAGATTCCCTATTAATGAAGATTTTTCTAAGAAACACACCCTTGTAGATGGAACAAGGGAACTCTTCCCCAGATTCACTTTCCATCCGTGGGAACATAGAAAATACAACAAGATCTCTGTATGAGAGTTTGCTAGCCGAAAAGATGACGTCTGAACCAAGATGTCGTCCATCTAAGGAGCCACCGCAATTCCCTGAGACCTGACTACTGCCAAGAGCGCCCCCAGAACCTTTGTAAAAATTCTCGGAGCCGTGGCAAGGCCAAACGGAAGAGCAACAAATTGAAAGTGATTGTCTAGAAAAGCGAAACTCAGGAATTGGTGATGATCCCTGTGAATGGGAACATAAAGAAATGCGTCCTTCAGGTCTATGGTCCTCATGAACTGACCCTCGTGGACCAAAGGAAGAATGGACTGAATGGTTTCCATCTTAAAAGACGGTACCCTGAGAAATATGTTGAGACATTTCAGGTCTAAAATTTGTTTAAAAGTTCCCTCTTTTTTGGGAACCACAAACAGATTTGAATAGAATCCTAGACCCTCTTCCCTTACTGGGACTGGAACAATCCCTCCCAGGGAAGAAAGATCCTGAACGCAGCTTAAGAATGCCTCTCTTTTTTCTGATTTGCAGAAAATCTTGAGAGAAGAAACCTGCCACTGGGAGGACAAGTCTTGAATTCTATTTTGT
This sequence comes from Bombina bombina, assembly GCF_027579735.1. NCBI lineage: Eukaryota > Metazoa > Chordata > Amphibia > Anura > Bombinatoridae > Bombina > Bombina bombina. The sequence continues at coordinate 153,339,126 of NC_069504.1, forward strand.
AACCCTGAGATACTATGTCCACAGGCCAAGGGTCTGGGACATCGCGTATCCAAGCTTGACGAAACAATGAAAGTCTGCCCCCCACCTGATCCACAAGCGAACCGGGGGCGGGCCCTTCATGCTGATTTAACCTCAGATGAAGGCTTCTTTGATTGCTTCCCCTTATTCAAAGACTGATTGGGTCTCCAAGAGGACTTGGACTGCTCCGGCTTTGAGGAGGAAGATTTTTGACCTTTGAAGTTATGAAAGGAACGAAAATTTTAATTTTGGCGTCCCTTAGGTCTATTCTTCTTGTCCTGTGGTAGAAAATACCCCTTTACACCCGTAATTTCACAAATGATCTTCACCAGACCAGAACCAAACAGGGTCTTGCCCTTGCAAGGTAGCGACAGGAGCTTGGACTTGGAGATAACATCAGCTGACCAAGATTTTAACCACAGAGCCCTGCGGGCTAGAACAGTGAGACCAGGCAACTTGGCTTCCCAGTCTAATGACTTGCATGTTGGCATCAGAGATAAAGGAATTGGCCAGCTTGAGAGTCTTGATCCTATCTTGGATCTCCTCTAAAACGGAGTCTCCTCTAAAATTAGCTTGGAGAAAGCGTCACACCAATAAGATGCTGCGCTTGTTACTGTAGCAATAGAAACAGCAGGTTGCCATTGTAAACCCTGATGAACATACATTTTCTTTAAATAAGCCTAAAGCTTTTTATCCATGGGATCTTTAAAAGAACAACTATCCTCTATCGGAATCGTGGTTCTCTTAACCAAGCTAGAAATAGCTCCTTCCACTTTAGGCACAGTGCACCATAAGTCCCGAATGGAGTCGGCAACAGGAAACATCTTCTTAAAAACTGGAGAAGGGGAAAAGGGGATCCCTGACTTATCCCATTTCTGAGATATGATCTCCAACACACGGTCTAGAACAGGAAAAACTTCCACGGAAGAAGGAACATCATAGTATTTATTAAGTTAACTAGATTTTTTAAGGTTGACAGCGACCGAAGTATCAGTCGTCCAAAGTAGCCCGTACCTCCTTTAGAAGTAAACAAAGGTGTTCAAGCTTAAATATGAAGTTTACTTCTCCAAAATCAGTCAAAGGATTTATATACTGTCAGAATCTGAGAACTCACTACCAAGGTATCCTCCTCGTTCGACTTATGGGGGAGGTTAACCATCGCAGAAGAAGATGGAACAGACACCTTACTATCAGAAAAATTCTTTGATTTCCTCTTGCACTTCCCCGTCAGAAGATACCTGTGCTGCAAAATCTATTGGCAAATACACTCCTCTAGGAGGCTGAGAGGAGCCGCAGGGAACTGTATGTGAAGCCATTGAGGCTTGGGGCGTTTGAGGAGAAAGCTGTGGCATATTCTGAACAGCATCACCCTGAGAGACATTTGGCTCAGAAGGCAGTAATTTATTTTTAAACTTAAGCGTCCTAGCTAAACATGAGAAACAAAATTACATAGGCAAAACAATTTGGGCCTCTAGACACAGTAAACACGTATCAAGAGAAACAGACACCTGTTCAGAGTCCATAGCTTGAGATAATTCCCAAAAATAAAGGAATAAAAAAAAAACTTGAAAATGACTACTGTCACTTTAAGAAGGAAAATTTTTTTTTTCTCAGAGCGCAAAAACGCTAAATGTAAAATTAAGAGAAAAACAAAGTATGCAACTCTACACCTCAGTCAGCCTGAGGTGCCCTACCTGAACCTTCACCCAATATTCGACAAGCTCCCCTGCAGATCGGTCAAACGAACCGTTACAGAAGAGAGCTCACATAGTAATAACGTCGCTCCACTCTGAATCTCAAATGGAAGAGCAGGAAGTCACATGACCAGCAGGAAGAGAGTAAAAAGTGTGCGTTTCTTACAAGCCCTCAGATACAAACGGAATGAAAAAGATTTCGTCAAAACATCCGAAATCCCCAAACTTAAAATACCGGAGAAAGTTTCTTAGACTGCCAGCTAATAAAATTGAGCCCCAGAGTTACTGTCTCAAAAACAGTAAGGGAAGTTATTAACCCCTTAGTCTCCACACATAGCCAAGTGCCTGCACACTGCCCCAAAGTAAATCCTACACAAAGGATTAAATATGTCAAAAAATAATAGTGCATAAATAATTATCCCAAGTGCAAGTCTCCCATACCTAGAAGACAAAAGCACTGTCGGGCAGGAAGACAGCTCACCAGGCGTGAAAGGACACATACTCCTTACAGAGACCAGAGTAACTAGCCCTGGCTTTATATAACATGGGTAGCAATTATGGTAGAAAACAAAGCAAGGACGACCTCACCACTTTCTAACTGCTTAAAAGCGACCACTACTCTTACTCAAGAGATTGACGTGGACACAGCTAAACCCCAATCCTTGCTTGCAGGGAAAAGTACCCATAAAAGGAATAAAATTCTTCAGACACCAACTTTACATCTTCCATTGACAGAGGCAAAGATAATGACTGGGGGTTATAGGTAAGGGAAGTGACACTTAACAGCTCTGCTAGGGTGCTCTTTGCCTCCTCCTGCTGGCCAGGAGTGAATATCCCACTTGTAATTGGAATGACGTTGTGCACTCTCCATGTCCCAGGAAAGAAATTAAGTTTATGCTTCCAATCAAATGTTAAAAATCATGTACAGTATATTCTGAAATGAAACCCCACTCCATAGAATTTAATAATATAATATAATAATACAATTTATTATTTGAGTGGGAAGTTTTTTCCCCCTCAATTTTAACACTAGATTGGGAATAAAGGGATAGTAAACCGCAAAATTTTAATTTTATGATTCAGATAGAACATACAATTTTAAACAACTTTCCAATTTACTTTTATTATCAAATTTGCTTCATTTTCTTGTTATCCATTGCTGAAGGAACAACATTGCACTACTGGCAGCTAGCTGAAAACATCAAGTTATCCAATCACAAGAGACAAATGTGTGCAGGCACCAATTAGCAGCAGCTCCCACTAGTGTAAGAAATGTGCGTATTCATTTTTAACAAGGGATACTAAGAGAACAAAGCACATTTGAAAATAGAGCATGTCATTTTAAGACACTTTTAAATTCACTTCTATCTGAATCATGCAAGCTTAATTTTGACTTTCCTATCCTTAAAGTTACCTTTTTTTTTGCTACACATGCATACTACGCAGAGATTTATTTAGGACTACATACATGATAGACACAACTAAAATAAATAAATTTCAAGATTGTTACAAAATGTAATTGAAAAATAAATTTACCCAATGGGTTGGCACCACGGAAAACTTCCTTCAAATCTTGCTTAGGCGTATACGGCAAAGATTCAATATATCGTCTAGCCTGTATGTAAATAAAAGCATTTAGCTCTCATACATGAACAAAAAACAAAATAATCTGCAGATTTTTAAATACCAGCGTCATTTGAGAAAAACAATAGTTGCTACAGTTATTTATGCAAATGGCAGTGAGTCAGCAAATGTTTTTCAGAAAAAAATAAAATACATTTCTCTTAAAGGGGTGATGTACTGCTGTCATTGTGCGAGTCTTGCGATGTGAGGCTTTTGTGTACAAGATTCTGCAATAAAACATAACTACCTAAAAGGCTAAAAATGATGCTGTGGTTTTTTGCCTGCACTTTACAACAACTGTTTTACAGTACCTATAATCTGAAAATATTGTGACTAACTGGAAATCTTCAGCACATGATCAAATAGGAACACGAATATAAATATATACAATTCAAACCACAATTCCCCATCATACTCTTATATACCCCTTCATAAGCAGCAGATATTGCACTTGGTTTAAACAACATTATTTAAAATAATAGCATTTTAGTTTGCTCACAGAATTTCTTTATATTGTAAATATATTTAAACAAAAAAAAAATGGAAAAAAAAAATCGACCTCACTTTAATAGGCTTTAAATCTTGCTCCACCTTATGAGTAAACCACTCGTAGGTATCTGCCAATTACAATGTCAACCTGCTTAGGTCATGTCTTGTCACACAAATAAGTGAATCACACACGAGAGGACACCTATGCTAGGCCCTTAAAGGGACAGTGGACTCAGGCAATCAGTAGATAAGAGTTCATCAACTTTAAAGCCGATGCAGAAACACCATTTAAAAAGGACTCTCTCTCCCATTTCCCACTGGGTGGCTGATATCTTTTGATGCCTAGTAGAGGTGGGGGTTTCAACATTAAAAGCACTTCTCTCACATGACATTTGTGAACAACTTAATAAACTCCAGCAGGTAAAATGGATCATTGGGAACACATTAAAGGGGAGAAAATGATACAGTACACTGGTCCTTTAAGAATACATTTCCAGGATAATGAAAAGGTAAGAACTCATGAGAAAAGCGCTCAGACTGATGGAGTGCCGCGGATTGAATAGCAGAGCCGCTCCTTAGTCCATCTGTATAGAAGCATTGTTCCGCAATACCCCTTCTGTGATGTATGATGTGTAGTAGGGGACGTATCCTCATTTGTCTACAACTTGCACATATTTTATTACATCTGATATTAAGCACCAATATCAGGAACATTAGGTACAAAAAAATAAAATCTATACTGATTTCAGTAAACTAAAATCTGCTAATAAATGTTATATGAGATATTCTCTGTATAGTTTATGGAAAGTATGTTTGATGACCTGCACTTTTACTTTATTTTGTTCCCTAAAGCTATACACAGATTTTCTATTAGTACCCTGTGCAAAATGTAAAATTTCAGAGTCATAACTTACATGTTCAGATGAAATTTTCATAAGAAATTCAGAATTAGGGGTTCCGACAACTTCCATTATCCTTTTTAGCTGATCAATATCTGTAGATGTTTAGGAACATTTTCAAATCGGGACAAAAAAAAAAAAAAAAAAAAAAACCTTGAAAAATGTATTCGAGCCTGTAGTAAAAAAAAATGTAATTGGATAGAAAGGTCACAATTGACATGTGTACGGGTGTGTTTCAATTTTAAATAGAAGCCTTTTTGTTTTTGATTATTGATAGTACAATGTCCCTTTAAGTGTGGGGGACATATTAAATCCAATGTCACTGTATTGCATGGTACATAGTAAAACTATTTAGAGTATTTCTTAATATGGGTGAAAAAAAAATAAAGTTAATATTAAAGGGATAGTAAAGTAAAAAATTAGACATTCATGATTTAGGACAGAGCATACAATTTTAAATAACTTTCCAATTTAATTATATTATTTAAAGGGACAGTCTACACCAGAATTGTTATTGTTTTAAAAGATAGATAATCCCTTGTTTACCCATTCCCTAGTTTTGCATAACCAACACAGTTATATTTATATATTTTTTACCTCTGTAATTATCTTGTATCTAAGCCTCTGCAGACTGCCCCTTTATTTGTTCTTTTGACAGACTTGCAGTTTAGCCAATCAGTGATGGCTCCCAGGTAACTTCACGTGCACAAGCACAGTGTTATCTATATGAAAAACATGAACTAACACCCTCTAGTGGTGAAAAACCTATTAAAATACATTCTTAAGAGGCGGCCTTCAAGGTCTAAGAAATTAGCATATGAACCTCCTAGGTTAAGCTTTCAACTAAGAATACCAAGAGAACAAAGAAAAATTGGTGATAAAAGTAAATTGGAAAATTGTTTAAAATTACATGCTCTATCTGAATCATGAAAGTTTTTTTTGGACTAGACTGTCCCTTTAATATGCTTCCTTCACTTGTTATCCTTTGCTGAAAGTTTTATCTAGGTAAGCTCAGGAGCGGCAAAGAACCTAGGTTCTTTGCTGCTGATTGGTGGCTGCATATATGTGTGTATATGTATATATATATATATACACATACACACATACATATATACATACACACACATACTGATTGTCATTGGCTCACCGACGTGTCCAGTTAGAAACCAGTAGTGCATTGCTGCTCCTTCAACAAATGATACCAAAAGAATGAAGCAAATTTGAAGTAAACTGGAAAATGGTTTGTTCTATCTAAAGCATGAAATATTTTTTTTTTGGGTTTCGTGTCCTTTTAAATGTGCTAATCTGCTAGAGCATTGCATGTTGGAATTAAAGGCCCAGCTTACTATGCGAAAAAGGGTTAAATGCATAGGGCAAGTATTGCAGCCTATGAACAGGATACAGCTGGCTGGTGACTGGTGGCTATGAGTGACTGACCCCCTGCTCACCAGACCTGCTCAGGAACTGAAATGTTAGTAGCTCCTTTAGATTGTAAGCTCACAAGTCCATCTGTGCTGTTGATCATTTTATGTAAAATGTGGTTTACAGCTAAATAACCTTTATGGTTCATGTAAATGTCTTAATTATTTACTTTGTAGTTTTATACCAAGGGGTACATTTATCAAAGCAAGTCGCCTATAATTGCCGGCAAAATAAAGCATACGCACCAATCACCATATTTATGAAAGCAATCTGAGCCTATAATTGCGGGCAAAATAAAGCATACGCACCAATCACCATATTTATGAAAGCAATCTGCGCCTATAATTGCGCAAATCTGAAAGAAACTTCTTCGCACTCCGCTTGCATTCGCCTAGGCGCACGGGTGCGCTCCCGAGTACACCAATATACATTAATAATAGACGTAATTTCACAGCCTGACCTACAAATACGCACAGTTTCTTATTTATCATTGCTTTGCGCCGATAGGGAACTGATATTTCTCCTTAAATGGCGTGTTCTATATTTCGCCATACAGACTGAGGCGAACACCAATATACATTAATAATAGACGTAATTTCACAGCCTGACCTACAAATACGCACAGTTTCTTATTTATCATTGCTTTGCGCCGATAGGGAACTGATATTTCTCCTTAAATGGCGTGTTCTATATTTCGCCATACAGACTGAGGCGAACACCATGTACATTGGTGTACTCGGGAGCGCACCCGTGCGCCTAGGCGAATGCAAGCGGAGTGCGAAGAAGTTTCTTTCAGATTTGCGCAATTATAGGCGCAGATTGCTTTCATAAATATGGTGATTGGTGCGTGTAAATATAAGAATACTTTGTATATATGTTATTTTCTGGTAACGACGAAACCGGAAGTGACCTCAGCAGCTACTTCTGGTCCACTATGGGGTTGGAACGCATTGGTGCGTTCCACCTACGACATTTGGCACTTTTTTGCAAGGTAAGGGAGGTATGTTTGTACTTTGCACTTTTGATCTGATGTAGAAACATCATCATAAATTTGACACCGATTGTGAAAATCCTAAGAGTGCATCATTTCTGCTTCTACTATATATATCTCCATATATTGATTTTTGCGATCTTAAATTACCAACATATGGCAAAAACAGCACGGAAACATAATATAAATATGCGCAAAATAGATGCCTAAAAACGCTTTTTTCATAATCAAGACATGGCGGCATAAATATTTATAGGGATGTATATATAAATAGGGAGTAAATGCTTTTTCCGACAGGCGAAATTTATCATTATTATGCCTGAGCTCGCCTTTTACTAGACGCACAAAATTACATATATTTTTTGATAAATGCAGGCGCACATGTGCGCTTCTCCGGAGGCGAGCTGGGGCACAGTTACAGGTGAAGCACATACAGAGTTCGCCTAGCCTTTGATAAATCTACCCCCAAGTGTCATAGCATTGCGTGACATGGTGCTTTGTAAATACATGGAAATAATGTTTAACCCCTTTGGGGTGGGTAAACTAATAGTAACGTAGGATAAGCACGTTCTAAATAGCATGTTTTTTTATTAGAATATCCCTTTAAATTAAGTTTAAAAATTCCCTACACACAACTGCAATATTTACAAAGTAACAGATAAACGTACAAACTCATAACACTTATTAAACATTTATAGAGCAAACATGGATTTTCATAACGGAAAATGCCACAATTCCAGGAAGAAAAGCTTAAAATAACACTTATTTAAAAGGAACAGTCAAGTCCCAAAAAAACTTTCATGATTCAAATAGGGCATGTAATTTTAAACAACTTTCCAATTTACTTTTATCACCAATTTTGCTTTGTTCTCTTGGTATTCTTAGTTGAAAGCTAAACCTAGGAGGTTCATATGCTAATTTCTTAGACCTTGAAGGCCGCCTCTAAGCTGAATGCATTTTGACCATTAGAGGGCGTTAGTTCATGTGTTTCATATAGATAACATTGAGCTCATGCACGTGAATTTACCGAGAAGTGAGCACTGATTGGCTAAACTGCAAGTCTGTCAAAATAACTGAAATAAGGGGGCAGTCTTCAGATGCTTAGATACAAGGTAATTACAGAGGTAAAATATATATTATTATAACTGTATTGGTTATGAAAAACTGAGGAATAAAGGGATTATCTAACTTTTAAAACAACAATTCTGGTGCTGACTGTCCCTTTAACCATTTTTCAAAGAAGTTGCTGCTTCAGTAACATGCATCAACACATGGTGTTTTTCCATTTGCCTTGTGTTTTTGGTTAAAAGAGACATAAACGTGTTTAATATGCATTTCAAACCACATACATTTTTAAGTATAAAAATAATTACATTTCGTACATATTTCAAAAAGTGTTTATTGTTCCTTTAAAACCTACTTTGTAGTTTAGAAAACACAGAAAACACCAGACTCAAGTGCTTTTCAATGTCCTTAAACCTTTACAGCCAATTAAAAACGGATATGAGAGTATGCACACATGCACTCACTTCAAGGGCATGAGGAAGAGCTTGGGACAGTGATTTCAACATAAGCTGAGCTTCAATGATTTTTTTTTTTTTACTTTACAAAATAACGTTACTTAAAAAGCTCACTAAGGACTTTTAATACAATGATAATTTGAGATTCCGGATACAGAATGTTTGTATTTTCAAAGAGTTATAGAATGAACGATAATACTGCAATTCCTCTCTTCCTTCAGCAAAGGGTCTAAAATAGTACAACGATCAAGATTAAAATTAATCATCATTAAATTTGCTCTTTACATTTTTAAAAGGGACAGGAAAACACAATTTTCTTTCACGATTTGGATAGAACATACCATTTTAATGAACTTTCCAATTTACGTTTATGATCAAATTTGATTCATTCTCTTGTTATCCTTTGCTGAAGGAACATGGCAGCTAGCTAAACACATCTAGTTAGCCAATCACTAGAAACAAATCTGTGAAGGCACCAATCAGCACTAGTGTAGGATATGTGCGTATTCTATTTCCTCAACGGATACTAAGAGAACGAAGCACATTTGAAAATAGAAGTGAATTTAAAAGTGTCTTAAAATGACATGCTCTATCTGAATCATGAAGTTTAATTCTGACTTTCCTATGCCTTTAATAGAAGGATGTAAACACCTTTAAACACCCCTGATCAGTTTAAGCATTTTTTAAATTTTATCAAGAGTAGCACATTGATACAAAAAACCTTGATTTAGGGAAATGCTGCTTTAAGATATTATTTGGAAATATCTACAAAAATATGTATAATAAAAGGATACAGTCATTCCCTGGGAAAAGAGCTCTGCCTTTTAGTAGCTCTGCCATGATGCATCCAACTGACCAAATGTCCACTGCAAAAAGCGACAAAAACGTTATAAAATGCTAATCCAATCAAAGACATTCAATTCTTTTAGACATTCGGATAATATGAAGTAAGTCAGAGTAGCTTTTTAGCAAATAACTAAACAATACACTTTGGTTTATAGGTCCATAAGGAGTGTGGTGCCAACTTTAAAAATCGGTTTCAAGTTTATAAATTTAGTTACTGAATTTGCATTTCAAGTCTTTTTTTTTCTTTAAATGCTGATCTTCGTAGGGGCTGCCCTTGTGGAATTATCTTAAAAAAGGAGCAGTTCTTGCGAGTGGCGAGAGCTCTCATATAGAAAGTAATAAAGCTCGCTGGAAAGGGAAACTTCGCTGTGTAAAGAAAAGTTAGCAGGGGCGCACTTTAAAAATTAAATCCTGCAACCAATGTAAATGATCTTAAATCCCCTATACTTTCGTATGCAATTGCTTTTCTTTTGAGGGTATTACATATTTTGTAACAACCTCACCACCTTTTCATTTGTGAGAAAAAAAACTGAGAAATGTAGGTCTGAAATGTTTAGAGAATTATGCTGGGATTAGACAATTTCATATACGCCCTTGGAACGTTCATGTTTAGCCCAACAATACTGCTTTGTATTTTGTACTTAGAAGTACAAATTTTTAAGTGTTTTTTGTATATTCACTGTACTTAAATTACTATTTACGCAGTGCATATTTAATATGATTTATTCCTGTTTAATTTACATACAAATTTTACATTTTCCATAAAATACCATTTTTAGTGAACAATTTTGTTACAATTTTTGAAGCATCTTAACAATACAATTGTTTCCTGTGTATTTTTGTGTGAATTATTAATTTAACTGTGCACCTTTGTAATGTAAGTATCTCCTTATCTTACGAAAATGCAGTATACGGCCCTTAGCAAGACACCCTGTTTTCAGGGTAAAAAGTGGCTTTATATAATTCCACCAGGGAAATAGGACTGATGAGCATTATTAAATCTTGCCAGCTTTTGATAAATCGACTCCTTAGTACCAAGGAAACTCAGGGCCAGTACTAAATAAGCAAACATGTTAAACTGGTAAGATGCATACTTAATGAATTTAACAACATCAAAAAACTGTTACCCTTGGAATTCTTATTTTGAGAATTAAATATCTTCAGAAAAAAATATATTATCCTGATGAAGCATCTAAAAAGGAGGAGAATCAGTCAAGCAGCAAGTTTGCATGCTCACCTAGCTGTGGAAAGAGCCAAGAGGAAAACTGCCCTAAAATAATTAACTTCCAAGAGAACACATGTATTTGCTCCTAATAATAAAGTTGTAATATCTACAGAACTAAATGTAAACTTCATCAAGGAACGGGATACTTGAAAAATAGGATAAATTCACTCTGGTGCCTGGACCAAAATCAAAGCATCTGGGCCAAGAGGTATATTAAGTAAAAACTTTTGAGAGAACTGATCATTAAACACGCATCTTCACTATTTTGAAGAAGATCCAAGGTCTAGACACAAGAAAGTCCAGTGATGATTCTTTTGTGCCAGTAATTTAGCCAGAATAGGTTAAACCAATAATAATAATAATAATAATGTTATAAATTACTGAGGCAGCAACCGGTTAAATTTAACATTAAACACTCTTCTACAAAATAAAAAATTAAGTAAAAGGAATGTAAAATTGGTAAGCAGTTATATGGGAAAGTAATGATTCTGTTTGATCCAAGTACTAGGTCCTATTGATACAGCCAACCAGAAGAATACTTCTCTGCTTTCTATTCTTAGTTACTGAATTATCCGATAAAGAAGAGCATTTGGCAGACAGACTAATCTGAGCATCAGTTTCTTACACTTAAAAGATATTGTAGCATCTACTGCTGTATTTCCTAATTTCTAGAAAAATACAAAAATATTTATAAGAGACTGTTCTCCTGTGTGAAAAGTTTGGTCATTCAGAAAATCTGTTTCCCAAATCAGAAGAACTGAAAACGAAATAGCTAAAATGACTCCCATGCTAATTTCTGTCCAACTGAGGAATTAAGAAACTCTCTTTTCTGTGTATTTGTTACAATTTCATACACAATAGTCAAGGTTTAAGGATAGACCTTATGCCCTCAAAGGAACCAGGATTAGGTTTATTCTTTTTTTACTTGGAAAAGAAAAATAGGTCATCCTGTGATATCCATGACAAAAGATTTCAGGTTTGGAGCTTGTCCTTTAATTCCTCCAAGAAATTACTTGTAACTGTTATTAGCAGCCTGTTTTGTGTCATAAAGGAGACTTGAACAGAAAAAGGATGTAGACCCAGAAGCCAAACACACTTTTTCCACAGAAGCATACAAAATATAGACAAAGAAAAATGAGCTAGCCAGTATTTGTTCAACAGGAGCACAATGCAGGACTCATTTCTTAAAGGGCCACTGTAAGTAAATATTTTCTATGCCTGTTACCAACTAACTACCCCAAATATGCTTTTTATCAATAGCATTTCATTAACATATCTCTACCGTATATCAGAAATCTTGTCTGCAAATGTAATTGTTTTCCAAACCCACTCAGTGGGTATCCTTTGCTCTGTACCAATCCGTTTACAATACCTAGGTTTCAAAATGGCGCTTTAAACACAAAGTTATTGGTTTAAGCATTTTGAACATGCAGTGCTGAAAATAGTGGGCAGGATAACGTGACATCATTGGCGAATAAAAGATATAACTTTTAGAACGTTATGAAACTTTGTTTTGGAGAAAATATAGGTCAGTAGGTTTTAATTAATGTTTATTAACTTTAATATGTTAGTTGTTTAGCTTAAAAATTCTAACAGAAAGTAATCCTTTAAAAGCACAAAGTGAAGATCACTCATGTAGCTAAAATAGCAGGTAAGAAGAATATAAGAAGCTAAATCCTTAATTTAAAATAAAAAAAGCTATACCATTTTTTTTTAAAGCTGCTCTGAGCTAGGATCTTTGCTTGAATAATAGGCACATCCACAAAAGATAGGCATTCCCAGAAATCCAAAGAGGTTCCCGAACAATGAAAGGAATATGAAACTGTCAATTCATGCTAGACATAATAAGGTATGCAAAGCAAAGATTAGCCTCAGAATAATGTACAGATAACGTTTTTACAATTATATTAGTTGCTTAAATATTGAAAAACATAATTTATGTAAGAACTTACCTGATAAATTCATTTCTTTCATATTAGCAAGAGTCCATGAGCTAGTGACGTATGGGATATACATTCCTACCAGGAGGGGCAAAGTTTCCCAAACCTTAAAATGCCTATAAATACACCCCTCACCACACCCACAATTCAGTTTAACGAATAGCCAAGAAGTGGGGTGATAAGAAAAAAGTGCGAAAGCATATAAAATAAGGAATTGGAATAATTGTGCTTTATACAAAAAAAATCATAACCACCACAAAAAAGGGCGGGCCTCATGGACTCTTGCTAATATGAAAGAAATGAATTTATCAGGTAAGTTCTTACATAAATTATGTTTTCTTTCATGTAATTAGCAAGAGTCCATGAGCTAGTGACGTATGGGATAATGACTACCCAAGATGTGGATCTCTCCACGCAAGAGTCACTAGAGAGGGAGGGATAAAATAAAGACAGCCAATTCCTGCTGAAAATAATCCACACCCAAAATAAAGTTTAATGAAAAACATAAACAGAAGATTCAAACTGAAACAGCTGCCTGAAGTACTTTTCTAGCAAAAACTGCTTCAGAAGAAGAAAATACATAAAAATGGTAGAATTTAGTAAAAGTATGCAAAGAGGACCAAGTTGCTGCTTTGCAAATCTGATCAATCGAAGCTTCATTCCTAAACGCCCAGGAAGTAAACTGACCTAGTAGAATGAGCTGTAATCCTTTGAGGCAGAGTTTTACCCGACTCGACATAGGCATGATGAATTAAAGATTTCAACCAAGATGCCAAAGAAATGGCAGAAGCTTTCTGGCCTTTTCTAGAACCGGAAAAGATAACAAATAGACTAGAAGTCTTTCGGAAAGACTTAGTAGCTTCAACATAATATTTCAAAGCTCTAACAACATCCAAAGAATGCAACGATTTCTCCTTAGAATTCTTAGGATTAGGACATAATGAAGAAACCACAATTTCTCTACTAATGTTGTTGGAATTCACAACCTTAGGTAAAAATTCAAAAGAAGTTCGCAACACCGCCTTATCCTGATGAAAAATCAGAAAAGGAGACTCACAAGAAAGAGCAGATAATTCAGAGACTCTTCTGGCAGAAGAGATCGCCAAAAGGAACAAAACTTTCCAAGAAAGTAATTTAATGTCCAATGAATGCATAGGTTCAAACGGAGGAGCTTGAAGAGCCCCCAGAACCAAATTCAAACTCCAAGGAGGAGAAATTGACTTAATGACAGGTTTTATACGAACCAAAGCTTGTACAAAACAATGAATATCAGGAAGATTAGCAATCTTTCTGTGAAAAAGAACAGAAAGAGCAGAGATTTGTCCTTTCAAAGAACTTGCGGATAAACCTTTATCTAAACCATCCTGAAGAAACTGTAAAATTCTCGGAATTCTAAAAGAATGCCAAGAAAAATGATGAGAAAGACACCAAGAAATATAAGTCTTCCAGACTCTATAATATATCTCTCTGGATACAGATTTAAGAGCCTGTAACATAGTATTAATCACAGAGTCAGAGAAACCTCTTTGACCAAGAATCAAGCATTCAATCTCCATACCTTTAAATTTAAGGATTTGAGATCCTGATGGAAAAAAGGACCTTGCGACAGAAGGTCTGGTCTTAGCGGAAGAGTCCACGGATGGCAAGAGGCCATCCGGACAAGATCCGCATACCAAAACCTGTGAGGCCATGCCGGAGCTACCAGCAGAACAAACGAGCATTCCTTCAGAATCTTGGAGATTACTCTTGGAAGAAGAACTAGAGGCGGAAAGATATAGGCAGGATGATACTTCCAAGGAAGTGATAATGCATCCACTGCTTCCGCCTGAGGATCCCGGGATCTGGACAGATACCTGGGAAGTTTCTTGTTTAGATGAGACGCCATCAGATCTATTTCTGGAAGCTCCCACATTTGAACAATCTGAAGAAATACCTCTGGGCGAAGAGACCATTCGCCCGGATGCAACGTTTGGCGACTGAGATAATCCGCTTCCCAATTGTCTATACCTGGGATATGAACCGCAGAGATTAGACAGGAGCTGGATTCCGCCCAAACCAGAATTCGAGATACTTCTTTCATAGCCAGAGGACTGTGAGTCCCTCCTTGATGATTGATGTATGCCACAGTTGTGACATTGTCTGTCTGAAAACAAATGAACGATTCTCTCTTCAGAAGAGGCCAAGACTGAAGAGCTCTGAAAATTGCACGGAGTTCCAAAATATTGATCGGTAATCTCACCTCCTGAGATTCCCAAACTCCTTGTGCCGTCAGAGATCCCCACACAGCTCCCCAACCTGTGAGACTTGCATCTGTTGAAATTACAGTCCAGGTCGGAAGAACAAAAGAAGCCCCCTGAATTAAACGATGGTGATCTGTCCACCACGTTAGAGAGTGTCGTACAATCGGTTTTAAAGATATTAATTGAGATATCTTTGTGTAATCCCTGCACCATTGATTCAGCATACAGAGCTGAAGAGGTCGCATGTGAAAACGAGCAAAGGGGATCGCGTCCGATGCAGCAGTCATAAGACCTAGAATTTCCATGCATAAGGCTACCGAAGGGAATGATTGTGACTGAAGGTTTCGACAAGCTGAAATCAATTTTAGACGTCTCTTGTCTGTCAAAGACAGAGTCATGGACACTGAATCTATCTGGAAACCCAGAAAGGTTACCCTTGTCTGAGGAATCCATAAACTTTTTAGTGAATTGATCCTCCAACCATGATCTTGAAGAAACAACACAAGTCGATTCGTATGAGATTCTGCTAAATGTAAAGACTGAGCAAGTACCAAGATATCGTCCAAATAAGGAAATACCACAATACCCTGTTCTCTGATTACAGACAGAAGGGCACCGAGAACCTTTGTAAAAATTCTTGGAGCTGTAGCTAGGCCAAACGGCAGAGCCACAAACTGGTAATGCTTGTCCAGAAAAGAGAATCTCAGGAACTGATAATGATCTGGATGAATCGGAATATGCAGATATGCATCCTGTAAATCTATTGTGGACATATAATGCCCTTGCTGAACAAAAGGCAAGATAGTCCTTACAGTTACCATTTTGAACGTTGGTATCCTTACATAACGATTCAATATTTTTAGATTCAGAACTGGTCTGAAGGAATTCTCCTTCTTTGGTACAATGAAGAGATTTGAATAAAACCCCATCCCCTGTTCCAGAACTGGAACTGGCATAATTACTCCAGCCAACTCTAGATCTGAAACACATTTCAGAAATGCTTGAGCTTTCACTGGATTTACTGGGACACGGGAAAGAAAAAATCTCTTTGCAGGAGGTCTTATCTTGAAACCAATTCTGTACCCTTCTGAAACAATGTTCTGAATCCAAAGATTGTGAACAGAATTGATCCAAATTTCTTTGAAAAAACGTAACCTGCCCCCTACCAGCTGAGCTGGAATGAGGGCCGCACCATCATGTGGACTTAGAAGCTGGCTTTGCTTTTCTAGAAGGCTTGGATTTATTCCAGACTGGAGATGGTTTCCAAACTGAAACTGCTCCTGAGGATGAAGGATCAGGCTTTTGTTCTTTGTTGAAACGAAAGGAACGAAAACGATTATTAGCCCTGTTTTTACCCTTAGATTTTTTATCCTGTGGTAAAAAAGTTCCTTTCCCACCAGTAACAGTTGAGATAATAGAATCCAACTGAGAACCAAATAATTTGTTACCCTGGAAAGAAATAGAAAGTAGAGTTGATTTAGAAGACATATCAGCATTCCAAGTTTTAAGCCATAAAGCTCTTCTAGCTAAAATAGCTAGAGACATAAACCTGACATCAACTCTGATAATATCAAAAATGGCATCACAGATAAAATTATTAGCATGTTGAATAATAATAATAATATTATGAGAATCATGATCTGTTACTTGTTGCGCTAAAGTTTCCAACCAAAAAGTTGAAGCTGCAGCAACATCAGCCAATGATATAGCAGGTCTAAGAAGATTACCTGAACACAGATAAGCTTTTCTTAGAAAGGATTCAATTTTCCTATCTAAAGGATCCTTAAACGAAGTACCATCTGACGTAGGAATAGTAGTACGTTTAGCAAGGGTAGAAATAGCCCCATCAACTTTAGGGATTTTGACCCCAAATTCTAATCTGTCAGACGGCACAGGATATAATTGCTTAAAACGTTTAGAAGGAGTAAATTAATTACCCAAATTATTCCATTCTCTGGAAATTACTTCAGAAATAGCACCAGGAACAGGAAAAACTTCTGGAGTAACCACAGGAGATTTAAAGACCTTATCTAAACGTTTAGATTTAGTATCAAGAGGACCAGAATCCTCAATTTCTAAAGCAATTAGTACTTCTTTAAGTAAAGAACGAATAAATTCCATTTTAAATAAATATGAAGATTTATCAGCATCAATCTCTGAGACAGAATCCTCTGAACCAGAAGAGTCATTAGAATCAGAATGATGATGTTCATTTAAAAATTCATCTGTATAAAGAGAAGTTTTAAAAGATTTTTTATGTTTACTAGAAGGAGGAATAACAGACATAGCCTTCTTGATGGATTCAGAAACAAAATCTCTTATGTTATCAGGAACATTCTGAACATTAGATGTTGATGGAACTGCAACAGGTAATGGTACATTACTAAAGGAAATATTATCTGCATTAACAAGTTTGTCATGACAATTAATACAAACAACAGCTGGAGGAATAGCTACCAAAAGTTTACAGCAGATACACTTAGCTTTGGTAGTTCCAGCACCAGACAGCGATTTTCCTGAAGTATCTTCTGACTCAGATGCAACGCGAGACATCTTGCAATATGTAAGAGAAAAAACAACATATAAAGCAAAATTGATCAAATTCCTTAAATGACAGTTTCAGGAATGGGAAAAAATGCCAGTGAACAAGCTTCTAGCAACCAGAAGCAATAAATAATGAGACTTAAATAATGTGGAGACAAAAGCGACGCCCATATTTTTTTAGCGCCAAATAAGACACCCACATTATTTGGCGCCTAAATGCTTTTGGCGCCAAAAAATGACGCCACGTCCGGAACGCCGACATTTTTTGGCGCAAAAGAACGGCAAAAATGACGCAACTTCCGGCGACACTTATGACGCCGGAAACAGAAAAGATTTTTTGCGCCAAAAAAGTCCGCGCCAAGAATGATGCAATAAAATGAAGCATTTTCAGCCCCCGCGAGCCTAACAGCCCACAGGGAAAAAAGTCAAATCTTTAAGGTAAGAAAAATATTTGATTCAAATGCATTATCCCAAATATGAAACTGACTGTCTGAAAATAAGGAATGTTGAACATCCTGAGTCAAGGCAAATAAATGTTTGAATACATATATTTAGAACTTTATTAAAAAAGTGCCCAACCATAGCTTAGAGTGTCACAGAAAATAAGACTTACTTACCCCAGGACACTCATCTACATGTTTGTAGAAAGCCAAACCAGTACTGAAACGAAAATCAGCAGAGGTAATGGTATATTTATAAGAGTATATCGTCGATCTGAAAAGGGAGGTAAGAGATGAATCTCTACGACCGATAACAGAGAACCTATGAAATAGACCCCGTAGAAGGAGATCATTGAATTCAAACAGGCAATACTCTCCTCACATCCCTCTGACATTCACTGCACGCTGAGAGGAAAACCGGGCTCCAACCTGCTGCGGAGCGCATATCAACGTAGAATCTAGCACAAACTTACTTCACCACCTCCATAGGAGGCAAAGTTTGTAAAACTGAATTGTGGGTGTGGTGAGGGGTGTATTTATAGGCATTTTAAGGTTTGGGAAACTTTGCCCCTCCTGGTAGGAATGTATATCCCATAAGTCACTAGCTCATGGACTCTTGCTAATTACATGAAAGAAATATAAGTGTAAAGGTTTAGTTTCTATAAAGTAATGGGTACAACCTTGTTTGAACTAATTTTCTACTTACCTCTGCTTGTGCAAACAAGGCTGTTTGGAAACCTTTTCAGATAATGCTATGTTCCCCTTGTTTGGATAGTCTTCTCATTGTCTGTTTTATATTTGTCCCTAATTGTCCTCAGCAGGAAAGATAGAGAAGAGGAAACAAGCTATAACATGGCGGGATCCATTACTTTATAGAAACTCACTGGATTTTAGAAAAATAACAATTTTCAGACTTTATTTATAGGAAAAGGGGGACAAAATAAATATATTTAAGTATATTGCAAAGTTTTTAACAATATAAAATTAAACATTTTATATTGCACTTGCATACAGGTTAATATTCCTTTAAAGAGATTGAAACTAGTTAGATTGATATAATCTTTAGTGGGTAAATTATATGGGGAAAGTTCCCCTTTAGCTTTGGCATTTAAAAGCATTTTCAATACAGACATATTCCTTAATGTCAAGGGTTCGAAGCACTGCTATAAGCAATATTTTCTTTTGATCTTTATGACGCACAATCATTAACATATCATATTATAAGACTCAGTAAAGGTTCTATATTTAAAGGGATGCGAAACCCCCCAAAAAACTTTTGCGATTTAGATAGAGCATACATTAAAAAAAAAAATTTAAATAAATTTCCAATTTACTACTATTATCAAATTTGCTGAAATTAAGATAGCTGGAACTCTAGTGTCAATATAATAATGTCAGTTAACAATTATTTACATGTTGTTTTTACTCTAAGGAGCATTTCATTTGTCTTGTTCTAACTGCAATTTATGAACCTATGTTCCAAGGTGGCGTCCAGGAAATAGAGTTTAGGTACAGAACGATTCTGCTCAGTTATATTATCAGATCAGCCCTTCATTTTTCTTCAATGAAGACATCTTCGTATTAGTGTTGCTACAATAGAAATAGACAAACTAAGGTTTCATTTTGCAAAGTGACATTAATTGCATGGATCTATTTTTACAAGTGACTAGATTTTGTATTGTGTGTATGCTGGCGCCATTAATTGATGTGTTTGTCATTGAAAACCTCAATACAATATTACAATTTAACTGGTTACACTTACTAGATTGCTATACACTGTTTCTGAGATCATTTTCATAAGTTAATGTTATACCATCCTCCGCTACTCCTAGTCAGAAGTGCCCATAAGTGACCTAAAAGCATTATAGAGTAAGAATAAGCCATAAAATTAGGTTTAGGGCTGCAACAACTAATAGGCATAATCGATAATAATCGATTATGAGATTTGTTGACAACTATTTTCATAATCGATTAGTTGGTTTGCAATTAGTTGGTCTGTGCATGGCACCAGCTGCTTTACTCCAATGAGCTCCTGCACATGGTATTGTGTTTTATGGTTATGCCCTTAGCCTAAAGGACGTCTACAGACATTTTACAATTTTTTAGGACACTATAAGTTTCTTTTTAAGTTTACATCTACTCCTGTCTTATGTGCAACCCAGAAATAAAATAGGAGTCATAATTTGGATTGTTTATATAAAATCAGGTGTAGAGCTGAAACAACTAATCGTCATAATCGATAATAATCGATTATGAAAATAGTTGTCAACGAATCTCATAATCGATTAGTTGGTTTGCAATTAGTTGGTCTGTGCACAACACCAGCTGCTTCACTCCAATGAACTCCTGCACATGGTATTGTGTAGTTAGGTCCTTAGCCTAAAGGACGTCTACAGACGTCTACTTTTCACTTTTTCAGGACAGTATACGTTTACAACTACCCCTGGCTTATGTGCAACCCAGATATAATAGTCATCATTTGGATTGTTTATATTAAATCAGGTGATTTGGAACTATGCTTTTCATGATATAGTGCCAAGCTTGTTGTTTACACCTTGCCCCTAGATTGATGGGAGTTATTTAAATTGATGTGCACTATTATTGTTTGCACAGTTATTAGCGTATTGCTTGCTATTGCTGATTATATGTACTGTATAAATAAATGTGTAAGGCTTTGTCCTGTTATTGATATACAGTCCTTAGCGCTTTTGATTTTGTTTTTCATTGTTTTTTTTATATTTTTAATAAATTGTGATAATATGTACCAGATTCAACCTTTATAAGTATATATCCGTTATTTTTAGAGTGGACTAGATATTTCCCCTAACCTTATAGCTGGTTATTTACCATTGCATATAGATATTCAAGATATTTTTATGTTACAATGAAGTCAAGGGTTACTTTATTGAGAGGCCCCTTGCCAAGGTACAAAACACTTAGCATTGGTGAAGAGCTAACAAAGATTAATATCCCACTTTGGTGAAATTGGCAAAACCCTAATTATACACCTCAACAGCCTTTTCTCTGCTGCAGGAATTATAGCTGCAAACAGAAAACCAGACTTAGCCAGAAGCATGTGGACATGTTGAGATTTTTGCATTTCAATGCAAAGTTTCTGAAAGAGTGAATAACAGAATGTTATTAACAGTGATAGTCTAACTCTTTCTAGTTCTACCTCTTTTCAAACAGTTTGTGGTTTTGTTTTGTTTCATTATAAAACTGTGCTCTGCTGCTTAAAAATTGAAGAAACAGTTGTGTTAATGTAAAGTTTTAGTCTGAAGTTTATATTTGTAACACTCATTATGTGGATTTTATTTAAAACATAGGAAACTATTATTGATTCTCTTTTTATCCGATTAGTCGATTAATCGAAAAAATAATCGGCCGATTAATTGATTATGAAAATAATAGTTAGTTGCAGCCCTAATCAGGTGATTTGGGGCTATGCTTTGCATGATATAGTGCCAAGCTTGTTATTTACACCTAGAACTAGATTGATGGCATTTGTTATATGAATTGATGTCACTATTACCTGTTAGCAATAGCAAGCAAATCGCTAAAATTTGTGCAGATATATGTACTCTATAGATAAATGTGCAAGGTTGTGTCCTTTTACTGATATATAGTCTTTAGTCCTTTTGCCTTTTTTTTTCTTCTATTTTTAATTAATTGGAATATGTACCAAATTCAACCTCTAAGTATATATCTGTTATTGTAAGAGTGGATTAGATATTTGTTCCCCCTAACCTTATAGATGGTTATTTACCATTGCATATAGATATTCAAGATATTTTTATGTTAAAATGAAGTCTAGGCTTACTTTGTTGAGAGGCCCCTTGCATTGGTGGAGAACTAACAAAGATAAATATCCCACCTTGGTGAAATTGGCAAAACCCTACTTATGCATCTCAGGCACCGCAACGCCATCTGAGCACCTCTTATCTGCTGCAGGCAAAATAGCTTGCAAAAAAGAGCCAGCCTCAGCCAGGAGCATGTGGACATGACATTTTTGCCTTTAAATGCAAAGTTTCTGAAAGTGTGAATAACAGAATTTTATAGACAGTGATAGTTTACCTTTTCTAGTTCTACCTCTTTTCAAACAATTTGTGGTTTTGTTTTGCTTAATTATAAAAATTTCTTCTGCTGCTTACAAAATTGGACCAACAGTTGTTTTAATGTAAAATTTTAGTCGGAAGTTTATATTTATAACATTCAGTATGTGGATTTTATTTTAAACATAGGAAAAAAATTATTTATTTATTTTTTTATCCTATTAGTCGATTAATCGAAAAATTAATCGGCCGATTAATTATGAAAATAATCGTTAGTTGCAGCCCTAATTAGGTTCACAAAATGAAGGGTAGTATAGGTATGCAGTCATGTTCTGAACTATGTATGAGAAACAGGTGGTAATGATGAGATTGATTTATGTTTGAACTATTTTTTTTGTCATATTGTTTGTATTATTGATAATGAACTTTACTAAAACAAATTAAAATTAAAGAAATTAGTCTCTCACACACACATTTATAGATCTATCTATCTATCTATCTATCTATCTATCTAAAGTATGAAAGGCCAGGGAACTTGCTATCCTTTTCCCTTTACGGTCTGAAGGACAGTGCGAACTTCAGAATCTCCATAATAATGTAATCATTTATATCATTATAAAAAGAAAAGTACAGGCATTAAGTATCGCAGACTGCGCTACTTTTTTCATTTTGTTTAAGACTCCTCCGTAAGAGTTTTTGGGAGTACCTGATCCTCTATTTTCTCTTTCATAGCAAAATAAAATTAACCAAAAGTCCTATAAATGCCAAAAAGTGTTGCATACACTGCAAGAGTAAGGATCAAATGGGAAAAAAAAAACACTTGTAGTTCTGAGACCCTCAAAGCCAACAGAGAGACTACTGAAGAGCAGTAATGCTGAAAGTGAACAAGCACTGTCCGGTTAACTGCTGCAATTCTGGTACCAGAAGTAAGAGACAGACTCAGAAAACATTGTTTAATAAAAACAAAACGGCACAAACTAAAGGACAGCATTAAAAAAATGGCTGAAGAGAAAGACCATAATAAATATACAGGTAGAGATATGGTTGCAGAGACAAACCTTCTCCTATTAAAACTCATAAAAACTATTAAGCAAACTGAAGACAGCTGTAACAAAAGAAGGGCTAAATTATTAGTGAGGGCTGAGAGACCCCAACAAAAGTATAGCTACAGACCAATAGCATTATGGGATGGTCACGTGTCTGAGTCCTGCACGTACGGCATCAAGACAGCTGCAGGAAGCCCTCATACAATAACAAATTTGGGCTAGAGATGAGCTCTAATCCACTATATCCTAATTCAAAATAGGTAAACAAAAAACCCCCACCAGAAACATAAAGGTATAGCTTTTGCACAAAGCTAAATATCTACCAGTGAGGCTAAAGTGATTTACACACTAACAGCTAGAATATTGAGAATAGATTTTTTTTTTAGTTAAAACATACAAACTTTGTATTTGATCACTTTACCTGTCTGATTATAGTGCATCCAGTTTAACATAATTTCTGGTGCTCTGTACCACCTTGTTGCAACATAACCAGTCATTTCGTCATCTGTCTGCCGTGCCAAACCAAAATCTAAAATCTCCAGGGGAAAAGAAAAAGTTAAATAAAAACAAGCAGGAAAAAAAAACATAATTTATGCTTACCTGATAAATTCCTTTCTTCTGTAGTGTGATCAGTCCACGGGTCATCATTACTTCTGGGATATTAACTCCTCCCCAACAGGAAGTGCAAGAGGATTCACCCAGCAGAGCTGCATATAGCTCCTCCCCTCTACGTCACTCCCAGTCATTCGACCAAGGACCAACGAGAAAGGAAAAGCCAAGGGTGAAGTGGTGACTGGAGTATAAATTAAAAAATATTACCTGCCTTAAAACAGGGCGGGCCGTGGACTGATCACACTACAGAAGAAAGGAATTTATCAGGTAAGCATAAATTATGTTTTCTTCTGTTAAGTGTGATCAGTCCACGGGTCATCATTACTTCTGGGATACCTATACCAAAGCAAAAGTACACGGATGACGGGAGGGATAGGCAGGCTCTTTATACAGAAGGAACCACTGCCTGAAGAACCTTTCTCCCAAAAATAGCCTCCGATGAAGCAAAAGTGTCAAATTTGTAAAATTTGGAAAAAGTATGAAGCGAAGACCAAGTTGCAGCCTTGCAAATCTGTTCAACAGAGGCCTCATTCTTAAAGGCCCAAGTAGAAGCCACAGCTCTAGTGGAATGAGCTGTAATCCTTTCAGGAGGCTGCTGTCCAGCAGTCTCATAAGCTAAACGAATTATGCTACGAAGCCAAAAAGAAAGAGAGGTAGCAGAAGCTTTTTGACCTCTCCTCTGCCCAGAGTAAACGACAAACAGAGAAGACGTTTGTCGAAATTCCTTAGTTGCCTGTAAGTAAAATTTTAGAGCACGGACTACATCCAGGTTGTGCAGTAGACGTTCCTTCTTCGAAGAAGGATTTGGGCATAAAGAAGGAACAACAATCTCTTGATTGATATTCCTGTTAGTAACTACCTTAGGTAAGAACCCAGGTTTAGTACGCAGAACTACCTTATCCGAATGAAAAATCAAATAAGGAGAATCACAATGTAAGGCTGATAACTCAGAGACTCTTCGAGCCGAGGAAATAGCCATTAAAAATAGAACTTTCCAAGATAACAACTTTATATCAATGGAATGAAGGGGTTCAAATGGAACGCCCTGTAAAACATTAAGAACAAGGTTTAAACTCCATGGTGGAGCAACCGTTTTAAACACAGGCTTAATCCTGGCCAAAGCCTGACAAAAAGCCTGGACGTCAGGAATTTCTGACAGACGTTTGTGTAACAGAATGGACAGAGCTGAGATCTGTCCCTTTAATGAACTAGCGGATAAACCCTTTTCTAAACCTTCTTGTAGAAAAGACAATATCCTAGGAATCCTAACCTTACTCCAAGAGTAACCTTTGGATTCACACCAATATAGGTATTTACGCCATATCTTATGGTAAATCTTTCTGGTAACAGGTTTCCTAGCCTGTATTAAGGTATCAATAACTGACTCAGAAAACCCACGTCTTGATAAAATCAAGCGTTCAATTTCCAAGCAGTCAGCTTCAGAGAAGTTAGACTTTGATGTTTGAAGGGACCCTGAATCAGAAGGTCCTGTTTCAGAGGTAGAGACCAAGGTGGACAGGATGACATGTCCACCAGATCTGCATACCAAGTCCTGCGTGGCCACGCAGGTGCTATTAGAATCACTGATGCTCTCTCTTGTTTGATTCTGGCAATCAATCGAGGAAGCATCGGGAAGGGTGGAAACACGTAAGCCATCCTGAAGTCCCAAGGTGCTGTCAGGGCATCTATCAGGACTGCTTCTGGATCCCTGGATCTGGACCCGTAACGAGGAAGCTTGGCGTTCTGTCGAGACGCCATGAGATCTATCTCCGGTTTGCCCCAACGTCGAAGTATTTGGGCAAAGACCTCCGGATGAAGTTCCCACTCCCCTGGATGAAAAGTCTGACGACTTAAGAAATCCGCCTCCCAGTTCTCCAC
This sequence comes from Bombina bombina, assembly GCF_027579735.1. Classification (NCBI taxonomy): domain Eukaryota; kingdom Metazoa; phylum Chordata; class Amphibia; order Anura; family Bombinatoridae; genus Bombina; species Bombina bombina. The sequence continues at coordinate 153,364,605 of NC_069504.1, forward strand.
TCCCGGGATGTGGATTGCTGACAGGTGGCAAGAGTGAGACTCTGCCCAGCGAATTATCTTTGATACTTCCATCATAGCTAGGGAGCTTCGTGTCCCTCCCTGATGGTTGATGTAAGCTACAGTCGTGATGTTGTCCGACTGAAACCTGATGAAACCCCGCGTTGTCAACTGGGGCCAAGCCAGGAGGGCATTGAGAACTGCTCTCAATTCCAGAATGTTTATTGGCAGGAGACTCTCCTCCTGACTCCATTGTCCCTGAGCTTTCAGAGAATTCCAGACGGCACCCCAACCTAGAAGGCTGGCGTCTGTTGTTACAATTGTCCAGTCTGGTCTGCTGAATGGCATCCCCCTGGACAGATGTGGCCGAGAAAGCCACCAAAGAAGAGAATTTCTGGTCTCTTGATCCAGATTCAGAGAAGGGGATAAGTCTGAGTAATCCCCATTCCACTGACTTAGCATGCACAGTTGCAGTGGTCTGAGGTGTAGGCGAGCAAAGGGTACTATGTCCATTGCCGCTACCATTAAGCCAATTACCTCCATGCATTGAGCCACTGACGGGTGTTGAATGGAATGAAGGGTGCGGCAAGCACTTTGAAGTCTTGTTAACCTGTCCTCTGTCAGGTAAATCTTCATTTTTACAGAATCTATAAGAGTCCCCAGGAAGGGAACTCTTGTGAGTGGAACGAGTGAACTTTTCTTTTCGTTCACCTTCCATCCATGTGACCTTAGAAATGCCAGTACTAACTCTGTATGAGATTTGGCAGTTTGAAAGCTTGAAGCTTGTATCAGTATGTCGTCTAGGTACGGAGCTACTGAAATTCCTCGCGGTCTTAGTACCGCCAGAAGAGTGCCCAGAACCTTTGTGAAGATTCTTGGAGCCGTAGCCAATCCGAATGGAAGAGCTACAAATTGGTAATGCCTGTCTAGAAAGGCAAACCTTAGATACCGGTAATGATTTCTGTGAATCGGTATGTGAAGGTAAGCATCCTTTAAATCCACTGTGGTCATGTACTGACCCTCTTGGATCATGGGCAAAATTGTTCGAATAGTTTCCATCTTGAACGATGGAACTCTTAGAAATTTGTTTAGGATCTTTAAGTCCAGGATTGGTCTGAAAGTTCCCTCTTTTTTGGGAACCACAAACAGATTTGAGTAAAACCCCTGTCCCTGTTCCGATCGTGGAACTGGGTGGATTACTCCCATTAACAAGAGCTCTTGTACGCAGCGTAGAAACGCCTCTTTCTTTGTCTGGATTGTTGACAACCTTGACAGATGAAATCTCTCTCTTGGAGGAGAGGATTTGAAGTCCAGAAGGTATCCCTGCGATATTATTTCTAGCGCCCAGGGATCCTGGACATCTCTTGCCCAAGCCTGGGCGAAGAGAGAAAGCCTGCCCCCCACTAGATCCGATCCCGGATCGGGGGCCCTCAATTCATGACGTTTTAGGGGCAGCAGTAGGTTTCCTGGTCTGCTTGCCCTTGTTCCAGGACTGGTTAGGTTTCCAGCCTTGTCTGTAGCGAGCAACAGCTCCTTCCTGTTTTGGTGCAGAGGAAGTTGATGCTGCTCCTGCTTTGAAATTACGAAAGGAACGAAAATTAGACTGTCTAGTCTTAGTTTTGGCTTTGTCCTGAGGCAGGGCATGGCCTTTACCTCCTGTAATGTCAGCGATAATCTCTTTCAACCCGGGCCCGAATAAGGTCTGCCCTTTGAAAGGTATATTAAGCAATTTAGACTTAGAAGTAACATCAGCTGACCAGGATTTTAGCCACAGCGCCCTGCGTGCCTGAATGGCGAATCCTGAATTCTTCGCCGTAAGTTTAGTAAGATGTACTACGGCCTCCGAAATGAATGAATTAGCTAGTTTAAGGACTCTAAGCCTGTCCGTAATGTCGTCCAGAGTAGCTGAACTAATGTTCTCTTCCAGAGACTCAATCCAGAACGCCGCTGCAGCCGTGATCGGCGCAATGCATGCAAGGGGTTGCAATATAAAACCTTGTTGAACAAACATTTTCTTAAGGTAACCCTCTAATTTTTTATCCATTGGATCTGAAAAGGCACAGCTATCCTCCACCGGGATAGTGGTACGCTTAGCTAAAGTAGAAACTGCTCCCTCTACCTTAGGGACCGTTTGCCATAAGTCCCGTGTGGTGGCGTCTATTGGAAACATTTTTCTAAATATCGGAGGGGGTGAGAACGGCACACCGGGTCTATCCCACTCCTTAGAAACAATTTCAGTAATTCTCTTAGGTATAGGAAAAACCTCAGTACTCGTCGGTACCGCAAAATATTTATCCAACCTACACATTTTCTCTGGTATTGCAACTGTGTTACAATCATTCAGAGCCGCTAACACCTCCCCTAGTAATACACGGAGGTTTTCCAGTTTAAATTTAAAATTTGAAATATCTGAATCCAGTCTGTTTGGATCAGAACCGTCACCCACAGAATGAAGTTCTCCGTCCTCATGTTCTGCAACCTGTGACGCAGTATCTGACATGGCCCTAATATTATCAGCGCACTCTGTTCTCACCCCAGAGTGATCACGCTTACCCCTTAGTTCTGGTAATTTAGCCAAAACTTCAGTCATAACAGAAGCCATATCCTGTAATGTGATTTGTAATGGCCGGCCAGATGTACTCGGCGCTACAATATCACGCACCTCCCGAGCGGGAGATGCAGGTACTGGCACGTGAGGCGAGTTAGTCGGCATAACTCTCCCCTCGTTGTTTGGTGAAATTTGTTCAATTTGTACAGATTGACTTTTATTTAAAATAGCATCAATACAGTTAGTACATAAATTTCTATTGGGCTCCACTTTGGCATTGCAACAAATGACACAGATATCATCCTCTGAATCAGACATGTTTAACACACTAGCAAATAAACTTGCAACTTGGAATACAATTCAATTAAAAACGTACTGTGCCTTTAAGAAGCACAGAAAATCTATGACAGTTGAAAATTAATAAATTGAAACAGTTATAGCCTCAATCCTTGTAAACAACACAACTTTAGCAAAGGTTTAATCCCATTAACAAAGATAACAATTTCTGAAAGCAGGAAACAAATTACAGAATAAAAGTTTTTATTTCAGTCAAACTATAATTTTCACAGCTCTGCTGAGAGAAATTACCTCCCTCAAAATAAGTTTGAAGACCCCTGAGTTCTGTAGAGATGAACCGGATCATGCAGGAAATACAATGAGCTGCTGACTGAAATAACTGATGCATAGAAAAGGCGCCAAAACCGCCCCTCCCCCTCACACACAGCAGTGAGGGAGAACAGAAACTGACAGAAAAAAACAGATTTAAGCAACTGCCAAGTGGAAAAATGGTGCCCAAACATTTATTCACTCAGTACCTCAGCAAATGAAAACGATTTTACATTCCAGCAAAAACGTTAAACATAATTTCTAGTTATTAAACAGCTTTATGTACTTCTTACAGTGTAATTCTCTGAAGTGTAAAGTATACATACATGACATTATATCGGTATGGCAGGATTTTCTCATCAATTCCATTGTCAGAAAATAAAAGCTGCTACATACCTCTATGCAGATTCATCTGCCCGCTGTCCCCTGATCTGAAGATTACCTCTCCTCAGATGGCCGAGAAACAGCAATATGATCTCAACTACTCCGGCTAAAATCATAGCAAAAACTCTGGTAGATTCTTCTTCAAACTCTGCCAGAGAGGTAATAACACACTCCGGTGCTATTTTAAAATAACAAACTTTTGATTGAAGATATAAAACTAAGTATAATCACCATAGCCCTCTCACACCTCCTATCTAGTCGTTGGGTGCAAGAGAATGACTGGGAGTGACGTAGAGGGGAGGAGCTATATGCAGCTCTGCTGGGTGAATCCTCTTGCACTTCCTGTTGGGGAGGAGTTAATATCCCAGAAGTAATGATGACCCGTGGACTGATCACACTTAACAGAAGAAAAAGCTCTTAAATTTAGAGAGATTTTTTTTTTTGCACATAAAGAACTTAGAGACCGTAAACAACTTGTAATTATAAGACAATTGCCAAACTCCACCCACTATTTAACTTATTTAGAGGATCTGAGCTTTAGTCTGCAGACAATAAGGCTGGCCCCGTCATATAGTTTCTATAAAGTGCATCGTTTTGTAGCAGTTATCTGTCCAATTAGAGAAAAAGATATGTAGCAGGATTAGCCTTTAAAATTTATCAGGGTGCATTTCCAACTTGGGGAAGAAGAAAATCCACACTTTTCAGAGCTAAACTACATGACAGAACGAGTGCAAAAAAAATAAATAATGAAAGTATATTGTAAAGTTTGTTTTAAATTTCACAAAAACTAAACATTATATATTAAAATCTCAATGTTTACCGTCCCTAAGGACGAAATGGGTAAGAGCTTAAGATGCATTGAAGACTTTTTCAGTATCTTACTAAAGACTATGCTTTTGCATCTTACCCTCAATTCACAGTCTTCGTTTACTGCTAAATTGCTGGGCTTCAGGTCCTATAGAAGAAAAAAGTTGAGAAAAACACTGTTAGGTAGAAGTCCATTTTAAAAAGACAACAGCAATCATTTAATTTAATAAGCTACATGCAGACACAGGCTAATATCTTTTTAACATGTACTCACTCTGTGGATGATTCCAGCTGAATGTATATACTGTAGGAATAAAACATCAGAAACATTATTTTCTTCCTGACAAATGTAATACTAGAACAGTCATATGCCCATGGTTTAATAAAAACTGAAGAACAGAACCTATTACATTCCTAAATACAGAGGTCTAGAAACTATAAAATCCATGTCATTAATATTTAGTTTTCCATTAAATAGATATTAAACACTAAAAACAGGTTATATACATAGTACTGAGGTTATTCCCCACCTCCCTTTAGTATGGGTGCAGCCATGTCGAAATCTGGCTTTCACTGTATTCCAGCAACTCTCCTTCAGATATCTGCAGTGTAACCTAGGTTCCATAATGCCAGCGCCCCACGATTGTAGGGAGGTGCATGAAATATATTTTAATGTTTTGTGTCCCTTTAAACTGTTAATATAAAATGGCACCTGTGCCTTCTTTTAGTGCAAGAAATAGATGACAGCTACAGTAAGATATCATTACAAAAGTGCACAGGGAGAAATTTATTTTTAGTACTATGTCCTTTTAAGCACTGGCCTACATATAAAAGCGTGCTGCTATAAAGACAGTCTTTCCAAAATCATTTTAAGCCTACACATATCTGAAGGTATGATTGAACTATGAACGGTCATTTTCACAGTAGTTAAAATTTGTATCTGAAATCGCACTTGGATAATATACGTTACAACTTATCTTTTTATATTATCTTGGCTGCAGATATTTATATTGGATCATTTGTATATTTTTCACTCTTTTTAGTGGTCCTCAACCATTTTTTTCCCCCATTTAAAACACCCGCAATTTATTTTATAAAATCAAGGGGCAGCCCAGGGTATCTTCAACTGTATATGTAATAACAGAAAGAGAACACAATATGAAAAATGTTTTTTTTTTAGTTACAATTAAACTAAAGCAATTAAGAGTGAAACTATAGTCGGGGGGGATCTTCCGTGCGGCGGCCATGACAGGTTGCATTTTTGCTAGCTGCTACAGACCTAAAAGCTAATCTTTCTAAAATCTGCTTTTGCACCCTGCATCGGGAAGAAACTACAGAACCTGATACATATGACAAAGCCCATCTGAATGCAGCTAAAATGTATAAGTTTATTCACAACTACAATACGCCAGAGACTACTTGAGGTTGTGGCCTCCTATTCAACCCCCCAGCAGAGTGTCTTCAGATCTCTGTCGTTATCAAGTGTTATTAGAGCACTTTTTTTCTACTATATACACCCACCATCAGCATCTATCTAAAGTGTTGGGAAGATGACAGATTTACTTTTACAAGCAATCAGCGATCTGCTAGAAACCTATCAAAAGGCATTCACTGAGACTTTACATTCAGCTTTCTACCCCAGGCCACTGGACTAAGAACCTATATATGCACATAGAGATTTTAGGGGTATAGGTGCTTTGGGGCCCCGGCACCAGCCACTTGCCTCCCTGATTGTTAGTAAGGTCCTGGACACTAGTTGCACGCTCCGAGGTGAGAATGAGAAGCTCTCCGCGATGGTGTTAGGAGACGGCAGTGGAGCTAATGTACCTACGAATGGAGAGTCTGCAGTATTGAGCTCCGATGTTTGAAGTGGGATCTACCGGTGCAATACCCGCAATACTACTTGGCTCAGACCATCGGGGGGCTACCGCCCCGCCACAGCCACCAACGAGGCCTACCAGATTCCAGGTGCTGCAGAGCTCAGCTGGAATGAAGAGACTAAACTTTGAGGGCACAGTGCAGCCATCGGTAGGGAGGACTTTGAATCTCATCTCCGTAGCGAACACTAAGAGAATGTACCTATTACCGCCGGTACACTGACTTAATATCCCTGGGACATCATATGGAGGTGTGAGGGACATTGACAATATCGCATTTTTCTGCTATACCTCCTCTAGTTCACTGGACTGAACTCTTTCACTAGTGCGAGATGCCGGTCTTTGCCTGACAAAGCTGGAGTAGGGTAACTATGTTTGCAACATGTGGACTGCTATAAGGCTATTTGACTTTGATGTTTTTCCCTTCCTATATTTATATCTCTTGAATGTGACCCCCATTACAGGCTGAGCTTACCTCTTACCTTACTTGCCATATTCTGGTGCTTGCCCATATGGACAAGTTACAACTATTTATATTTACCAAAATGTGTCATTATACATCATCTCACAGATTTCAGTAAACCCTATGTGGGGCTTAGTATGTTTACCTGGGTATAAGAATCCCAGTAGCTATTGTGCATTATCCGAGAGATCTGTTTTAACTATAGTATTTTCCATTGACAATAACCTCTCATGAGGTGCCCAGCATTCTGTTTGGGCCTTAATACGTACTTACATGGCCTATCTGGGGTATATACTACCACCACCTGTTAAGATAAGAGCACACTACTATCATTTTTGCTAACCTTGAGATATGGTATGCGCCCTTAGCGGACCGAATAAATGTATGATGCTACTGGTAATCTTTACTCTGAAGTTATTTACTATGCTGGTTTTTGGACTGGAGTCTAGAACATCCTTTTAGTTATTGAGTAACTAGGGATATTTATGTATACTACTACTAATGTTAGCTGCCAGATTTATGTTGAGTGATATTGTGGGCCTCTTTCCCACTATAAGCTATTTCATTGATGAAAATTTACATTGCACTGGATTTGAAGAAATACTTCACTTTTTACTTCTGCAAAACCGGATCACCGATCTCAGCCTCAGTTCCTCTGTACTGACGTCAGAAATGACAAAACAGTCTTCCTCCAATCATGGCTTGCACCCCAGAGCGTCCATCTCGTGATACCCGGCTGTGATTGGAGGAAGCCGGTTTCGTCATTGCTGTGGTTGTACAGCAGGAAGAAGAAGGCGGGGGATCATCGATCCGACTTTGCAGAAGTAAAAAAGGTATGTATTTCTACAAATCCGGTGCAATGTAAATTTTCATCAATGAAAGTGCCCCTGTTTTTAAAAGTGTTTTTAAAAAACGGGCACTCATTGCTGAAAATTGACCTTCACTTTAAGATATATGCAAGCTGACGCATCTGATATTTCCCTCAATATCATACCCCACCAGTCCTACCTATATCTACACAAGACGTGGATTCCCGGTTGACAGGGTAATAGACAATACTTAGAGCAGTCCCAACAGCTTTATTGTGTTTCTCCCTTATCATAGACAATATTTAGAGCAGTTCAAGTAGCTTTATTGCTCTTCCCCTTAACCCCCTTCTTAATTTCATTAAGCACTGGAGGGTCAGGGATAACATTCTAACAGGCTGAGAACAAGCATCCAAAAGTAACACAGTAAAAACTCTACATTTCATGGGATATAGCTTGAAGAACTCTATATATAACTGTGTAACAACTCTCAACGGTGAAACAGGTCTGTACATATTTCCTACAGACCATAGGACCATGCCTACCGCTTTGATCCACAAGGTTTACAGCCTCTACGGTTGAGGGCCTTTGTTTAATTAATATACTACCTGATTCCACTCCTATACATTAGTATTTCTCTCACACACTAATGGATGAGGAGCTCCTACTCTACCGACCACGCCTAATAAAACTTCCAAGATGACCATATAGCCACTTAGTTAATATTTATATTAAGTTTCCAACTAGCAGCTGTTGATTTTTTTTGTTTATAGAGCTTTCATTTTTCTATTTATGTTTATACATATATAGCAGAAATCTGAAACACCTAGTCCTTAAGGATAATTGGCGGGTGCCCAAACTATATGTAAGATATATTATGTACACTTGCATTTTCATAGACCCCAATTTTCAGTTAGACTTGTACACTACTCCAGAATATTAGTTATGCCTAATTTTGTTTTATTCTGTAGCTTTCTATATTAAGCGAAAAAGTTTTTTTTTTCAGGGGGGAACTTCCGGGTGGCGGCCATAACAGGTCGCAAAATTTACAGCTCCTCTACCTCCTGTCACAAATGTATACAAAACTTACTCTAAACTATCCCATTGACTTCACACTATGAACGAAGCTTCATAGCTTAGCATGTTCTTCACCAGCATCAAACTCTTTCGGGATTTGTGGCAATATTTAGCACACCGGAGTATAGCAAAGGTTGCGGCCTACCATCTTTACCCCCCGGCAGGTTACTAGCTAGCCCTGTCGTTAAGATGCAGTGACATCCCGCAAGATACTGCACATACCTACCTTGCCAAGACAAAATTTAAAAGTGTTATCCCCCTCACTCCTGACTAATCTTTACTACGTTATATTTAACATGGAGATTCCCTTCAACTTCTTGGACGAGCTGCGTAGCTTACTTGCCTCCCACCATGCTGCCTTGGCGGTTAGCCTGTATACAGCGACCAGCAGTAATGGAACCTGCTTGAGCCGATCACCCATACAACCTACAAGCTGCGAGAGAGAGGACAGGAGTGGCATCGCTTTGGGGCCCCAGCGTCCACTTCCTACCTCCCATGCATCAGAGGGAGATCAAAGATCCGGACTTACAAAAATGGCGGCGCAGCCTGGACCGGCGAGGGAGACAGAGGAGGGGATCGCCTTACAGTACACTAACAGATCACCCCAGAGCTACACTACTAACCGGGAGGATTTCAGTTTTAAAATATCGCTGAACAGCGGAGATGAGGGGCGCAGCTCTGCAAAGTTTGTCAGCCAGAATAAAGTCCGTAACAGCAGAGACCAAGGGACCCACGTTGAACTGTCTTTCCAAGTCCTAACAACACTTTGTCTGCTCTTTTGTGGTATCATTCGGCCACAACAAGCCTGGTGGGAGACTCACCTGCCTCTTTGCATTCCCCTGCTGCACCGTGTGTGGGACCCAGGTGGCGTATCTGTCCAGTACATCTGGGCCCTAGGGCCTATTCTGGGGGACTATGGATTCCAGTGTCTAACATTATCAGCGGTAACCTAGCAGAACAGTTAAGCCTACACGTATCATCTTAAAGGACTTTCTTGCCTCTATAGTGGGACTTAGGCACTTCAATTATGGTAGTAGAGGATGAGCTTTGCTGGGCTTAGTCATATACAGATTAAGGGCACTTATAAGGTTATTGAAAAGCACCATCTTGGCCCTTAGTGTATGGCGCACACACTGCTGAGATAGCACTTATTGATTCTCTACCCATAGTAGGCACATTGTCTAATACCTACATACTTTCATATGAGCCACATATTATTTGGACACCTAACATTATAGCTAGAATTGTAATGTTGTAGTACATTAGGTGTGTTATTGTACATTGCCTTTAGGTTTTTCCTATAAACCCTGTATAGATGCTCCCTGGATAAGAGAATTAACAATGTATTAATGTAACATGGTACATGCATATGTTAACACGTATTATTATTGCTTGGCAGTGCTATATGATACCCACAAGTGTACTGACATGGAGTCTTACGCAGGCTGGTCCTGCTTAAACATCATTATCCCCAATATACTCTTATATCAATGCCAAGCATGCTATTTTCCAATTAAAGGGACCATTTCTGTTTGTTTAAGATTTACAACCTTTTTAAGCTCTGTACCCTTTGGTATATATATGTTGTTGTCCTAGCAGCAGTATAGACTGTAAAAAATATTTGAACTTGGAATATGTATGTGTTTTGCCATTAAGGCAGAGGTCTTTGATTTATAAATTGGTGTACCTAAGTAACCTGTACAGAATTTTTACTAGTCAGCTTAGGGAAATCATACCTGGGAACCTATTCCTACATACCTTGATGCTGTAGCCTACTTTCTACTACAATGCTCCTCTTATTTTAGCTGGAATTACCCCCGTGTTGCTGCCTGCTAACGTGCTTAGTTCCCTGTTTTAGGCTAAAGCTTACATTTTGAAGTCTTTGTGCATGATTTGAACTGTTTCCCCCCCAGTAGGTTTAAGAGCACCTTATCTCCCACAGTATGGCCACAATAAGGGTCCTCTATATACCTTTAGAGGACTTATTGTATGTAGCTTACTCTCCTCATCCCACAAATGTCTACGTTTGCTCTTTAGTCATACTTTATGTTTTATTAGGACAGCTCTTGAACAAACTTTTTATTTCAGATTAGGGAGTCTTATGTTATTTCCTATTTTTTTTTAATTGCTATGCAGGAGTGAGGGTCAAACGGCCAAACTACCTTATGTCTTCCCTAATTATTATAGCTTTATTACGCATTTTACCAACCATAGTTCTAAAAAGTTAAAAAGAGGTTCTTCATTTGGGGTCCATGAGTGGCCCTGTCACATCACTGTTTACCCACCTTACATTCTGTTGATACTATGTTTGTGGCCCAAGAGTGGCCGCATAAATCTCATGGTGGGTGTACTGTTTGAACAGTGCTTAATAACTGCATTTAATGTGTACTTTGTCATTTTACTATATGATGTACCTGTGTGATTTCTTTTGGCAATTTACACTGTAACAATTTATTTTCCTTTATAATATGTATAAACATTTACTATTTGTATGCTTAAAAAAGAACCTCAATAAAAATATTTAAAAAAAAAAAAAAAAAAAAAAAGTTTTTTTCATATCAGACCCACAAGTGGTCTCCTGTTTTTTAAGATACCTTTCTATAGTAATATTATCAGTTGGTTTGAGGTCCAAGAGTGGCCTCCTGAGTTTTTCTTGGAAGGTTTACTTTGTCAGGCATGTTATATATGTGTTGCACCTTAATCTGTTTCCTAAAGCTTCATGGATACTGTAACTAACTTGAATGTCATTATCGTAAACTTCTGGTATGCCTTTTATTTTAACCTCAATAAAAAATTAAAAAAAAAAAAACTTAGTCAATAATTAAATATAGTTCTAAATTAAAGAGACAGTTTACTCAAAAATATTCTCCCCTTTTAATTTGTTCCCAATGATCCACTTTACCTGCTGGAGTGGATTAAATTGTTTACAAGTACTTCTATTACCCTTATAATGGCATTTGAAATAGATTATTTAGCCTGTGGTATCCCCACCCATCCTGAAAGTTTTTGGCCTCAAGCTGTGTTAACACAGCCAGTAAAATAAATTACACTCCCAGTGGGTTATAAAATATTAATTTTCTATTGTTCTCTCCAAGTATTGGTAATTGGTTTACGGACAGATATAAGATAAAGAAGCAGGTATATTTACACAATGTGATAAAATAATGAGATCTGATTACACCTACAAGCTCAACCCATTTTATTAGGTTGTGGCTTCAAAACACAAAATCTGCTAATTCATATACACAAATAAGCCTTAAAAAAGCAAGACTCATACATTTTATACTCTGCAACTGGTAAAAAAAGTAATTGGAAACACATTAAGGGAAAAACAATTTTATAGTATACTGTCCCTTTAAAGGAAATATACAGCATGGTGATTTAGAAAGGAATAGATTATGTTGCTCTTCTAGCTGAGGAAGATTTTTCCAAAACAAACTCAATTGGTCAATTATATAGAGATAACCTATCTATTCCCTAAATAAAATTATCTTGTGTGTTCTGTCACGTTATCAAACTTGTCTGATCATCTAACGGACGTGGCGGCCCGTCAGCTGTCTGACCGCAAATAATCACAGCACATGCGCTCAACTGTGTCTTTGCATTCCAATCCCAGCACATCAGAAATTACAATCTACCTGTCAGATTGTTGGACACTTTTAAAGTGCATGCGCGCACAAAGGTGTAGCTTGTATATGTAAGGCATGATGGGTAATGTAGTTTAATTTCAAAGAACATTTATTTATATTGCTGTAATATACAGTTATAACAAGTCGCATTAAAATTATTTTTGATAAATAAATAAACCGAACTTTAAAGAATTAGATGCTGATATTTTTAAACGAGCTTTATTGAGAAAAATAAAAATACAAAACAGTACTTTGAAATATATAATGGAGTCTAATACAAATCAGTTGGTAGTATAATAAGAAATGCTGTTTTTGACCTCTGTTAAACAAAAACACCAAAATGGAAAATAACACAGAATGTACTGTTTTGTACTTTTCTTTATATAAAGGTACCGTAGTCCTTTGAAATTAAACTGCATTACCCATCATGCCTTACATATACAAACTACACCTCTGTGCACAGGTTTGATAATCTGACAGAACACCGGATATAAGGTGACAATTTTCTCTAGGTGGTACCTAGAGTACCTTCATAAAATGGTATTTGATTATTCCAGAGTGAAGGAAATGCATGCACACTTGAAATAATTCTGCACACACAAAATCCAGTATTTGACATTTGCAGAATATGAATCTATCAATTATATAGACGGGGAAACATTAATTTGCATAAATAAAGAGAGAGAAGCGCTCAACCTGGGAATGAACAATAGCATAATAGCTTGTTCTATGGCTAGTTACCACCCAAGAAGCAGCCTCTTTTTGCTTAACATGTGCCTTTCACAGAGAAGAACTAATCCTGAAGCATATTAGTCTGATCCTGACTTCACAGTACAGTCTAGCCCCGAAATACCAGGTAATCCCTCTCTGAACGAGAGAAACAGCAAAACCCCAGACGTACATTTCGACCTATTGTGGGCCTCGCCAGTGAGGCGGTCACATCCCTTTAGGCACACTGAGCAACGGGTCCACATCTGGATTCTCGCATCACACTTAGGGAGACTTCCCCAAGTGTCATAATTTGCATAAATAAAAAAGAGAGAAGCGCTAAACCTGGGAACGAACAAAAGCATAATAGCTTGTTCTATGGTTACCACCCAAGAAGCAGCCTCTTTTTGCTCAACATGTGCCTTTCACAGACAAGAACTTTCCTGAAGCATACCAGTCTGATCCTGACTTCACAGTACAGTCCAGCTCCGAAATACCAGGCAATCCCTGTTCGTTTCCAGGTTGAGCGATTCTCTCTTTTTATTATTTAAGTGTGATGCGGGAATCCAGACATGGACCCGTTGCTCAGTGTGCCTAGAGGGATATGGCTGCACCTCACTGATGAGGCCCACAATAGGCTGAAACGTACATTTGGGGTTTTGCTGTTTCTCTTGTTCAGAGAGGGATAGCCTGGTATTTCGGGGCTAGACTGTACTGTTAAGTCCGGATCAGACTGATATGCTTCAGGAAAGTTCTACTCTGTGAAAGGCATATGTTGAGCAAAAAGAGGCTGCTTCTTGGTTGGTAACTAGCCATAGAGTAAGCTATTATGCTATTGTTCGTTTCCAGGTTGAGCGCTTCTCTCTTTTTATTTATGCAAATTATGACACTTAGGGAAGTCTCCCTAAGTGTGATGCGGTAATCCAGATGTGGACCCGTTGCTGTGTGCCCATGTTGAGCAAAAAGAGGCTGCTTCTTGGTTGGCAACTAGCCATAGAACTAGCTATTATGAATGACTGATACTGTATTTGCATGTTGTGTTATATACTCAAACAAGCAATGTTATTTATATGGCACACATGAACTAGCGCTCTCTAGCTGTGAAAAATTTCAAGGGATTAGAAATTAGCATATGAACCTACCTAGGTTTTCCCTTTCAACAAAGAATACCAAGTGAACAAAGCAAATTTGAAAGGTTGTTTAAAATTGCATGCCCTGTCTGAAAGTCATTAAAGTTTAACTTCAATTAGACTGTCCCTTTAAAAAGAACTACAATATTTAAGTACCTCCTTCTCCCACTCCTACTGAGAGAGTGTTCTTTATTCAGGTGGTTCTAGGTTGTTGTTTTTTTTGTACCTATTACTGCCATGTCAAAATGTTAAATTTAGATGGGGATTTCAGCAGGCAAAAAAATCAGGTATCTATCATTATTTTGTCATTTGAAAGTATCTATCTGGAAACTATGTAATACACTCCTAGAAGGTAAAATGTATTGCTGGGAACACAATAAAAGGGGAGAAAAATTTACAGTACATTGTCCCTTTAAAGGGACATTCTACACCTTAGACATCTAAAAGTCTTACTTTAGATTGAAGGGATATGAAACCCAATTTCTTTCATGATTCAGATAGAGCACACAATTTTAAGCAACTTTCTAACTTACTCCTATTATAAATTTTTCTTCATTCTCTGCTGAACCCAAATGTTCCAGCTCCTAAGCTTATATTCCTGTTTTTTCAAATAAAGATACCAAGAGAACAAAGAAAAATTGATAATAGGAGTAAACCAGAAAGTTGCTTAAAATTGCATGCTCTATTATCAAAATGTCTTCGTTTTCTTGATATCTTTATTTGAAAAGCAGGAATGTAAGCATCAGCAAGCACTACCCAGGGTGCTGAACGAAAAATGGGCCAGGTCCTAAGCTTACATTCCTGTTTTGCAAATAAAGATATAAAGAGAGTGAAGAAAAAATTAATAGGAGTAAATTAGAAGGTTGCTTAATATTGCATTCTCTATCTCTAGCTGCAAATATCCTCCTGCACCCTTTCTATATCATGCAGCAGTAACAGTAAAAAAGTTATTTTAAAATGAATATTGTTTTTGGTAACTGAAATGGCTGCCAAACACTGTCCACTGAATACATCATGATCTGAGCTACATTAAAGGCTTCACTAGTTACAAAAGGCTCACTGATTGGATTCAACAGACTGTCAATACTATTCGGCAGAGTGCATAAATGCCGCCCAGATCGTGATGTCATCAGTGGGTGGAGCTTGGCAGACATTTCAAAGTGACCAAAAACCATTTTCATTTTAAAATAACTTTTTATGGCTACTGCTACATGATATAGAAAGAGTGCAGGAGGATATTTGCAGCATAATCTAAAGTAAGAATTTAAGATGACTAATGTGTACACTATCCCTTTAACACTCAACAGACATGCATGGTGGTGGCAGTATCATGGTTTAGGAATGCTTTACAGTATCAGATACTGAACAAATTGCAATCACCATAACTATCAGAAATTCTTATTTATATCAGTGAATTCTAAAATAGATTGCAAGGCCATCCATCCATATAACAAAACACAGCTGTATAAAGCAGAAAGCAAGCTGGATCAAAGCACAAAAGAAAATGTACATTCTAATGGCTAATAAACTAACAGTTTAATGGGGGGGTTTTATTATCTAGTCCAGGCCTAAAACCCATTGAGATATTGTTGCATTAACTGAGATGAACACTATAGAATTAGTGGAACTAGCCAATAACCACAGAATGAGTTTAGTTGCACTCACTGTTGTGAAAAATCGGACTTAACCAGTGTACCCTATAAGGCCAGATTTTATTAGCAGCCCAGTAGTTAAACAGTTAATTAGTGCAGTGATTTGCAACCTTTTTTTTGCCGTGGCACACTTTTTACATTAAAAAATCCTGTGGCACACTTTTTTACATTAAAAAATCCTGTGGCACACCACCATCCCAAAATTTTACAAAATCACACATTGTAGCCTAATACAGGATATATATATATATATACACACACACACACACTGTACTGTGCTGTCATGCCATGCCTCCTAAAAACTATACATGACATATTGACATTCATTCACAAACAATCACAATGATTGTCTGTGAATAAATGTCAATGTCATGGTTGTAAATGATGCCTGATGAGCCTGTCACATACCTCCCAATATTTCAAAATTTGAAAGAGGGACACCCCCACACTGTTGTCAGTCTGCCGCGGCACACCTGAGGATCTCTCATGGCACACTGGTTGAAAAACACTGAATTAGTGAACCACACCTTGCAGTTAGCAAACTACACCAATGATGGCTAACCTGGCAACAGATGTTTTGAAACTACATTTTCCACAATGCTTAGGCATTCTGCAGTCTAGCTGAGCATCATGGGAAATGTAGTTCTGAAACATCAGGGGTGCCACTGCCAAAGTTAGCCACCACTGCACTACACAATGCAGACAGCAAGGTATGGTTACCTTATTATTAACAGTTTCAATATAGGGATGCTCCCAAAATCTGGCCTTAGAGGGAACACTAGACTAAACCATTTTTTCCCCTGTGGATAACTGGGTACAGTATAACTTTAATAAATATAAAAATCTTGCATCATTATTTTTTATCTTAGTATTAGGCTTTACGTGAAGATCCGATACCTTTCTGTGCAAACACAATATGCAGCAATCGAGAATTGCGAGACAGGAAGCAAACACTTTTCACAGAGCTGCATATAAACACTCAGTTGTCAACACGTCTTTGAAATGTGACAGCAATAGGGAGATGGTTGCAAATTAGCGCTTTTAATTAGACACATATGGAAGGCGCTTGTAAACAGAGCAGAGACACAGCATTAATTACATTCTGTGACTCAGGATCTGGTGGAACAGATTCAGAAGACTTTAAAAATATGCCATTAAATCCAAGGTGATATTTTCTTATTGCTTCTAGGATTAATTTTACGGATATTGCTACTTGTAATGCTTAAAAGGGACAGTCTATTTGATTTTTATTTTAAATGGTTAAAAAAGATATTTAACACTTTTACTAATCATTCCCCAAGCTTTGCATAACAAACATCGTTAAATTAATATACTTTATAACCTTGAAATGTGCCTGTTTCTAAGCCCCTCAGGCCGCCTCTTATCTCCGTGCTTTTTATTATTTTTTTTTTTTTAAATAATTTTATTGGGTTTTTCATTTTACATGCACAAAAATAATAACAGTGTGACGATTCAATAAGAGTTCCCAGTGAAGAATAAAATCTCTGTCTTTTAGGCAAAGAGATAAATAATTCTCCATCTTATATCCATGCTTATAAAGAGTTTACAATGAAACCAACTCTATATTATTATAATCTAAAACCAAACATATAAAGAGACCTGGTCTGCAATAGGCCATCAAGACTCTGCCCCCTTTGGGGTATTTCTATATACATAATCCAGGATTCCCTGACATTGAGAACCTGTTCTTTCTGGCCTAGTTTGTCTGCAGATAGATATAAATGATTATTTTTCTGAGTTACAAGGGAGAAACGTGGTATTTTGCGTTTCCAATACCGAGCTATGGTCATTCTGACGGATGTGCATATTGTAGCCATGAGTTTATTTTGATTAGGAGTAAGGACTTTAAAGGGGCAATGTAACAAAACTTGCTTCTTTTGAAAACATAAGTTTGTAGATTCTCACTTCAAGGAAATCTTCTGAAGGATAAAAACACCATTTCAAAATCTGAAGACTAGAAAAATGTCTAGGACTGCATAGGGATCCACCCTCTTTCATAGCAAGCATGCTATGAGTTCCCCTTAAAGGGACACTAAAAAAAAAAAAAAAAAAAAAAGATAAACAGAATGATGCAGACATCCCAACTCTCCCGGAAGTTCCGGGAGTCTCCCGCATTGAAATAGTGGCTCCCTGACACCATCAAATTATACACAAGATCCAGGAAAGAGCAGTGCCAGAGAAAATCAAATTTGTGTCTGTACTTTTCATCTCTACCTGTAGGTGTCACTGTTCCGTTATAGCTCAATGTAAATAGTTACTGCGTTTATCTCTAGGCTTTATCCCCCTTCCTGAACTCTAGTGCGGTGCAAGATATAGCAGACCTGATACAGGTGAGATGTGCAGACTCCCGTGCTGTATATTGTGCCAGACTCCCGTGCTGTATATTGTGCCAGACTCCCGTGCTGTATATTGTGCCAGACTCCCGTGCTGTATATTGTGCCAGACTCCCGTGCTGTATATTGTGCCAGACTCCCATACTGTATATTGTGCCAGACTCCCATACTGTATATTGTGCCAGACTCCCATACTGTATATTGTGCCAGACTCCCATACTGTATATTGTGCCAGACTCCCATACTTTATTGCTATAAAATGGTTACATAGATATTTATACATACAATGTTTATCTTGTCTTTAGATGGGTGTTTTTTTTCCCCCACATACTTTTTGTGATAACATTTTCAACTATTTCATAATCAGAGCACTGAGGAATTCTGAATTGAGACAGGGGGGGGGGGACGGTTGTGGGGGGGCACCTCCCTGAAATGAGTTCTTTCAGGTTGGGATGTCTGATGATGCATTCAAAGAAAAGATTAATATGAGAATTACGTGTAGATGTATTTTTTTAAAGTTTCATTAGTTGTTTAAATATTGACAAAATAAGTGTACATTTTTTAGCATTTATAAAACAATGGGAGCTGCCATGTTGCAACTTAGGTTACTTTCTCTGCTGTGGCCAATTAGGGACAGTTATAAATAGTTCAATAGAGTGTGCAGCCAATGGCTGTGTGGAATATAATAATGTTTTGCACTTCCATTTCTAACAGGAACTGAAAAGCTCACAATTTCAGAATGGAATTTCAGGAAAAGGTGACAAAATAAATAATGGAAGTATGTTGCAGAGTATATATATATATATATATATATATATATATATATATATATATATATATATATATATATATATATACACATACATACACATATATATATATATACACACATATGAATTATTTTATATTACCATCTCAAAGTGTTTACTGTCTCTTTAAGGTTAATATATACAACTGCCATCATGTGATCAGATTAAATCATTATGCAAGGTTTAGACAACAAAAGCTACCCAGATTTTCAGAGTTATATAAAAAGATCCGGTTTCCAGATTTTGTATGAGTAACATTTTTTTCTTGAAATGGAAAGAGGATTCCAACCTGCATTAACCCAACTGATTTATGCTGTGTCACAGTGCAGCAACACAGGCGAAAACAACCCTTGAGAGTATTTGCATTCCAACAACTACCAACAGACAGATACACTCACACGATAAGACAGATTTTCCCTTAAATGGATTTGGGGTTGAAATGCTACTGGGTTAAAATGTTTAGTTGCAAAGGAGAAAACCACTTCTGGAACTGCTACCATCAAAACCATGTTAACTTTTAAGATCCCCGAGTTCATGCACATTGTTATAGATCTTTTTATCTGAGAGTAAACAGTTCAGTATCTATGAATTGCCAGAAATAAAAAACTCTAGAATTGGAGAACTCTTATATAAATTGAACTGTCAGGCGCATATGGTGTGGTGGCAAACAGTAACATGTACAGCGATTCTGAGGAGAAATAATCCAGATGGATGAAGATATAAATATTCTTCAGACCCATAGGGGAGATGAACTGAACTGTTCTACTCTCAGAGCAAGGGCGATTAGATCTTAAAATTAGGAACTTTTTTAAACATGCTCATTAGTTTCAGGTCTAAAACTGGATGAAACCGATCTTCTTAAGTTGGAAAAATGAGGAGGTTACAATAAAATGTTTTTCCTGTTTGTATCATACAACCAAAATAATTATTCAAAGATGCAAGAGGTCCTAAAAAAAGTGCAAAAAAAGCGCTACTAGATTCTAAAGAAGCAGAGAAAGGAAACCTCTCTGACTCGGGGATCTGACAAACTCATTTTCAATAACACTTGGACACAAGGATCTCAAACTTGAAAGAGACTTTCCTTGAACCCGTCTCCTAAATGGGATACTAAATTAAAAACGCTAGACATGAGATTCCATAAACTTGTGTCACTTCTTATTGGAGTTCTGATTTTCTATGTCCAAAGAACAAAAAGCTGTGAAATGAAGGGTGCTTGCTATGAAAAGGAAAATACTGAACTGGGGCCTTTTCTTTTGTAGTAGTATTAAAAAAAAACTAAAATAATGATGATAATTAAAAAAAAACAAAAAAACAAAAAAAAAAACACGTATAATCTGTTTGATTACACAATCAATAGCTTGGCACATGGGCAGTGTTAACCTAAACATTACCTCTCTAATGCCTATGGTATAGCTCTGTTACCTTGATGGTTTCGTTTTATTTAAATCTACATTGCTATAATGAAGTAAACTGTTTTGCGTCTACAAGATTTCTGATTAAAGTTCTAAAGTTATACATAATATTTTGTATGGTTATATGTAGATACTCTATATCCTGGCCCGAAATAAAAGTTACCTTGAGGCCCCTTAGTAACTGGTATATAAGAAATTGAATGTGGTCGTCCGTTAGCTTTTGGCACTTCACTATGTTATTGAGATCAGCTCCCATTAGGTTAGTCACCAAATATCTGCAAAATTAAATATGAATTAAATAATTAGACAGCTGCTTAATAAAGTAAATCAATAGTTTTCAAATCAGTTTTAAAAATTTTCTTGCATCAGTTCTATTTTTTTAATTCTTAAATATAATTGGCAGGCTGCACACATCACATCAATCACACCATTTAAAAAAAAAAGGTAAGAAAATAGATTACATTAGGGTGTAAATTTATTAAGCCGCCTTCGTAACTTTTTCAGCTATGTGGAGCAGCTATTTAGAAGCAAAAACTGCTTATTTTTACTTCTCTGCCACCACAGAGGTGTCTAGATTAATCGCCCTGACACATTTGGGGTGATTGACATGTCCTGCTATAACGCAATTGGTTGCGCTGGAGCAGGGGGCGGCATTGCACAAGAATCTTCTTGTGCAATGTTAAATTGCGCACTGAGACGAAACATTGCAAGTAGGGATTGCAAGCAGACAGGTTCGCTACTTATGAACCTGTTTGCTTGCAGAGATAATACATTTACCCCTAACAACTGCATTAATAATAATATTGTGACAGGAGAGTGGAGGATAATAGCAATAGGCTAACATCATATGAGGAGTTACTATAAACAATGTATGCAAAAGTGCAGATATCTTTAAATAAAAAAAAATACTAAACAATAGGATAAGATGGGTGAAGTTGATACATTAATGATTAAAATGGATTTAAAAATTAAAAAGGGATTGTAAAATGTAATGAATAAGTGCCCGGTGTCTAAAAATAATCTTAAAAACAGGGGCACTTTCATTCCTTAAACTTTACAAAGACGCTTATTTTTAAAAAACCTTGCCTTTGCGTTAAGGTAAAGACGCCGATCCTCCTCCCGCAGCTGCTGCTTTCATTAGCATATCTATGGCGACCTGGCTTCCTCCAATCGTTGCGTGCCCCACGAGCTGGACGTCAAAGGGGACACACAATGATTGGAGGAAGCCAGATTCGTCATCGATCTGCTAAAGTGAGCAAGACATGCGGGCGGAAGATCGGAGTTATGTTTACCATAACGCAAAAGGTAAGTATTTTAAAAAATAAGCGTCTTTTTTTTTTTTTAGATACCATGCACTTATTCATTAAACATTACAATCGCTTTAATTAAAAATATTCTACAATGTATATGAAAAACTAACAATTAAAAGGGAAATAAAAGTATGCTATAAGACAATTTTACAACCCCGCCCTTACCTGATCTTAGTCACCAATTAGAAAGCTATATTGACAGGCAAATAAAGGAATGATGTGTAGGCACCAATCAGTGTCTGGCTATTTTATGAGTAAAGCAGTCTGTTTATTAAAGAGAATAGTTTGCTGGGATGTGCAACTCTAGCATCCTTTTATACCCTAGGGGGCAAGTTCTTAGATTGGAGCAATGTAAACACTTGCTGGAAAATTGAAATCACAAGATTGTTGATGTCTATATCAAGGCCAGAATCACGTCATGAGGGACTGCCTATGTTGCTAGGCACCCCTCCAGTCCGATATTTCATTAAAGGGACATAATACTCATATGCTAAATCACTTGAAACTAATGCAGTATAACTGTAAAAAGCTGACAGGAAAATATCACCTGAGCATCTCTATGTAAAAAAGGAAGATATTTTACCTCGCAATCTCCTCAGCTCAGCAGAGTAAGTTCTGTGTAAAAAGTTATACTCAGCTGCTCCCAGCTGCAGGTAAAAAAAATGAAGAAATGAACAGCAGCCAATCAGCATCAGCAGTGCTGCGGTCATGAACTCTTACTGTGATCTCATGAGATTTGACTTAACTCTCATGAGATTTCATAGTAAGCTTCCTTTACCTGATTGGTGAAATAATATGAGAGTGCACGAAGCTCATCCTTTCAGATGTCCCAGGACAGACATACTAATATGCTGCTTAGAAATCCTTTACAATGGGAGGTGGCTACTGAGGAACTTTTGAGGTAAAATATCTTTCTTTTTTACATAGAGATGTTCAGGAGATATTTTCTAATCAGCTTTTTACAGCTATGCTGCATCACTTTCAAGTGTTTAAACATTTGGGTATTATGGCCCTTTAACTAAAAGGAGGAAGCTGCAGTTCGTCATATAAAGTAAGTAATTTATATATTATTTTTCATTTTAGTGAAAGAGAAAATAAAACTTAGCTAAACAAACTGGCTTTGTAATAATCCAGCAAATAGCATTAATAGTATAAGCATCTGTCCACACTGATTGTGTGCCAGTGTGCTTGTAGATATGGATGTGGTACTGAGGCTGGAGTCTGGCCTACATATTGTATTTAACATGGCTACTAAAGGCAGAATGCTGATAATTTGCTGTTAAATGCAGTATGTTGGCCATACCTCAGACAGCTAACACCAGAATACAAGAATGTGATTTTAAAAAGTAAATTTATGCTTACCTGATAAATTAATTTCTTCTACGATACGACGAGTCCACGGATTTCATCCTTACTTGTGGGTAAACAGGAAGTGGCAAAGAGCACCACAGCAGAGCTGTATATATATATATATATAGCTCCTCCCTGCCCTCCACCTCCAGTCAATCAACCGAAGTTAGGAAGAGAAAGGAAAAGCCAAAGGTGCAGAGGTGACTGAAGTTTATAAAAAATATAATCTAAATCTGTCTGAAAAATGACAGCGAGGGCCGTGGACTCGTCGTATCGTAGAAGAATTTAATTTATCAGGTAAGCATAAATTTACTTTTCTTCTACAAGATACTACGAGTCCACGGATTTCATCCTTACTTGTGGGATACAATACCAAAGCTACAGGACACGGATGAAACGGGAGGGACAAGACAGAGACCTAAACGGAAGGCACCACTGCTTGAAGAACCTTTCTCCCAAAACCAGCCTCAGAAGCAAAGGTATCAAATTTGGAAAATTTGGAAAAAGTATGAAGAGACGACCAAGTCGCAGCCTTGCAAATCTGTTCAACAGAAGCATCGTTTTTAAAAGCCCATGTGGAAGCCACAGCCCTAGTAGAATGAGCCGTAATTCTTTCAGGAGGCTGCTGTCCAGCAGCCTCATATGCAGTCTCATATGCCAGGCGGATCATACTCTTAAGCCAGCAAGAAAGAAAGGTAGCCGTAGCTTTCTGACCCCTACGCTTTCCAGAAAAAACAATGAATAATGAAGATGAATGACGGAAATCCTTAGTCGCTTGCATGTAAAACCTCAAGGCACGGACCACGTCTTAGAAGAAGGATTAGGACACAAGGAAGGAACAACAATTTCCCGATTAATATTCTTATTTGAAACAACCTTAGGAAGGAATCCAGGTTTGGTACATAAAACCACCTTAGCAGAATGAAAGATAAGATAAGGCAAATCACATTGTAACGCTGAAAGCTCAGAAACTCTACGAGCAGAAGAAATAGCAACCAAAAACACAACTTTCCAAGATAACAATTTAATATCTATGGAATGCATGGGTTCAACCGGAACCCCTTGTAGAACATTAAGAACTAAATTCAAACTCCAGGGTGGAGCAATTGGTCTAAAGACAGGCTTAATTCTGGATAGAGCCTGACAAAAAGCCTGAACATCTGCCAAACATTTGTGTAACAAAATTGACAAAGCAGAAATCTGTCCCTTTAAGGAACTCGCTGATAACCCCTTCTCCAATCCTTATTGGAGAAAGGACAGAATCCTGGGAATCCTAAGTTTACTTCATGAGTAGCTCTTGGATTCACACCAAAAAAGATATTTACGCCATATCTTATGATAGATCTTTCTAGTGACAGGCTTACGTGCCTGAATCAAAGTATCGATGACCGAATCGGAGAATCCCCGCTTAGATAAAATCAAGCGTTCAATCTCCAAGCAGTCAGCTGCAGAGAATTTAGATTTGGATGTTGGAACGGACCTTGAATGAGAAGGTCCTGTCTCAATGGAAGTTTCCACGGTGGCAGAGAGGACATGTCCACTAGATCCGCATACCAGGTCCTGCGTGTCCACGCAGGCACGATCAGAATTACTGAAGCTCTCTCCTGTTTGATCCGAGCAATCACGCAGGGAAGGAGGGGAAACGGTGGAAACACATAAGCTAGGCTGTACGTCAAAGGCACTGCCAAGGCATCTATCAGTTCGGCCTGAGGATCCCTCGACCTGGATCCGTATCTTGGAAGCTTGGTATTCTGTCGAGATGCTATCAGATCCAATTCCGGTCTGCCCCATCGGAGAATCAGTGAGGCAAATACCTCCGGATGGAGTTCCCACTCCTCCGGATGAAAAGCCTGCCGGCTTAAGAAATCCGCTTCCCAGTTGCCTACTCCTGGGATGTAGATTGCTGACAGATAACAAGAGTGGGCCTCCGCCCATCGGATTATCTTGGATACTTCTGTCATCAGTAAGGAACTCCTCGTTCCCCCCTGATGATTGATATAAGCCACAGTCGTGATGTTGTCCGAATGGAATCTGATGAATTTGGCCGAAGCCAACTGAGGCCATGTCTGAAGCGCATTGAATATTGCTCTCAATTCCAGAATATTGATTGGAAGTAGAGATTCTACCTGAGTCCATACACCCTGAGCCTTCAGGGAATTCCAGACTGCACCCCAGCCCAGAAGGCTGGTGTCCGTCGTCACTATCACCCATGAGGGTCTGCGGAAACACGTCCCCTGGGACAGATGATCCGGTGACAACCACCAAAGAAGAGAGTCTCTGGTCTCTTGATCCAGATTTATCAGAGGAGATAAATTTTCATAGTCCCCATTCCACTGTCCGAGTATGCACAGCTGCAGTAGTCTGAGATGAAAACGAGCAAACGGAATGATGTCCATTGCCGCTACCATTAATCCAATTACCTCCATACACTGAGCCCCTGATGGCCGAGGATTGGACTGAAGGGCTTGGCGAGTATTTAGAATCTTTGACTTTCTAACCTCCGTCAGAAATATTTTCAGGTCTATATTTTCAGGTCCAAGAAGGGAACCCTTGTTCGTGGAACTAGTGAATTCTTTTCTAGGTTCACCCTCCATCAGTGAGTTCTCAGAAAAGACAACACTGTGTCTGTATGAGATTTAGTCAGATGATAAGTTGACGCCTGAATCAAAATATCGTCCAGATAAGGCGCCACTGCTATGCCCCGCGGCCTGAGAACCGCCAGAAGGGACCCTAGAACCTTTGTGAAGATCCTGGGTGCTGTGGCCAACCCGAAGGGAAGAGCCACGAACTGAAAATGTTTGTCCAGGAAGGCAAACCTTAGGAACGGATGATGATCCTTGTGGATAGGAATATGAAGGTATGCATCCTTCAAGTCCACGGTAGTCATATATTGACCCTCCTGGATAATTGGTAAAATTGTTCGGATGGTCTCCATCTTGAAGGATGGAACTCTGAGAAACTTGTTTATACTCTTGAGGTCTAAAATAGGTCTGATCGTTCCCTCTTTTTTGGGAACTACGAAAAGATTTGAGTAAAATCCCTGTCCCTGTTCTAATCTTGGAACGGGACAAATTACTCCCATTGTAGAGAGGTCTCTTACACAACGTAAGAACGTCTCTCTTTTTATCTGGTTTACAGACAATTGAGAAAGAAGAAATCTCCCTCTTGGGAGAACATTTTTGAATTCCAGTTGATACCCGTTGGTCACGATTTCCAGTGCCCAGGGGTCCTGAACATCTCTTACCCAAGCCTGGGTAAAGAAAGAAAGTCTGCCCCCTACTAGATCCGGACTCGGATCGGGGGCCGTCCCTTCATACTGTCTTTGTAGCAGCAACGGACTTCTTGGGTTGAATTTTAAGATTGGATATCAGAGCGCCAAACAACAACGTAGGCAGGGTCTATGGGCAGATAGTCAAATACCAAAGGTAACAATAGGTTGAAATAATATGATTTAATACATAAGATAAAAAAGTTGGTACATTTAAAATTATACAACAATTAATCATGGATCCATGTTACACTTTAAAATATATATTGAAACACTTGGAACAATTTAAAAATGCTTGTAGAACAATTAATAACAAAGAAAAAATCTAAAATAATGTCTGTCGCATAAAACTTAAATTCTAATATGTGAATGCTAGGAGCGCTTATGCACACTCTATTTATAAAAACAATGGGTTACAATGCACAGGTGGATAGATTCTAGGTTGCTTGAAACCGGTGGGTGTGAAATGTAAGTGGCTCCGATTTGGGGTTTTGCCTGTGTGTTAAACCCCAAATCGGAGCCACTTACATTTCACACCCACCGGTTTCAAACAACCTGGAATCTATCCACCTGTGCATTGTAACCCATTGTTTTTATAAATAGAGTAAGCATAAGAACTCCTAGCATTCACATATTAGAATTTAAGTTTTATGCGACAGACATTATTTGTTAGATTTTTGTTGTTGTTATTAATTGTTCTACAAGCATTTTTAAATTGTTCCAAGTGTTTCAATATATATTTTAAAGTGTAACATGGATCCATGATTAATTGTTGTATAATTTTAAATGTACCAACTTTTTTATCTTATGTATTAAATATTATTTCAACCTATTGTTACCTTTGGTATTTGACTATCTGCCCATAGACCCTGCCTACGTTGTTTGGCGCTCTGATATCCAATCTTAAAATTGAATCCACCCTTGGCAACTAGGTGCCAATTTATTAGAGCTGGAGGTCTGTTGCGTTATATAGTTGGCGCTTAGTTATCACCTTTCCACACATTCAGGACTTCTTGGGTTGCTTACCCTTGTTCCAAGCCTGGTTAGGTCTCCAGACGGACTTGGCCTGAGTAAAAATTTCCTTCCTGCTTTGCGGAAGAAGAGGAAGCAGAGGGTACTCCTTTAAAATTTCGAAAGGAACGAAAATTATTTTGTTTACCCCTCATCTTAACAGACTTATCCTGAGGTAGGGCGTGACCTTTACCTCCAGTAATGTCAGAAATTATTTCATTCAATTAAGGCCCAAATAGGGTCTTCCCCTTGAAAGGAATAGCTAAGAGCTTTGATTTAGATGACACATCAGCAGACCACGATTTTAACCATAACGCTCTACGCGCCAAAATGGCAAATCCTGCATTTTTCGCCGCCAACTTAGCAATTTGAAAGGCCGCATCTGTAATAAAAGAATTAGCTAGCTTGAGAGCCCTAATTCTATCTAAAATGTCCTCTAAATGGGTCTCAACCTTCAGAGACTCTTCTAGAGCATCAAACCAAAAAGCTGCTGCAGTAGTAACTGGAACAATGCAAGCTGTTGGTTGTAAAAGGAAACCCTGATGAATAAATAATTTCTTTAGAAGACCCTCTAACTTCTTATCCATAGGGTCTTTGAAAGCACAACTGTCTTCAATAGGTATAGTTGTACGCTTAGCCAGGGTAGAAATAGCTCCCTCCACCTTAGGGACCGACTGCCAAGAGTCCCGAATGGTGTCTAATATGGGATAAATTTTCTGGAAATTAGGAGTAGGAGAGAACGGTATACCCCGTCTGTCCCATTCCTTCTTTATAATTTCCGAAATTCTTTTAAGAACCGGAAAAACATCAGTGTAAGTAGGTACCTCTAGATATTTGTCCATTTTACACTATTTCTCTGGTGGAATTACAATAGGATAACAATCATCCAGAGTCGCCTCCCGAAGTAACAGGCGGAGGTGTTCAAGCTTAAATTTAAAGGACATGACGTCCGAATCTGTCTGAGGTAACATACTTCCTGGGTCTGAAAGTTCTCCCTCAGACAACAATTCCCTGACCCCCAACTTCGAGGCCCTGTGAGGGTACATCGGAAATACCCAACAAAGCATCAGAGGATTCAGTATTCACATTAATACCTGACCTACTGCGTTTACCCTGTAACACTGGTAACTTAGATAATGCCTCTGTAAGGGTAGTTGACATAACTGCAGCCATATCCTGCAGAGTAAAAGAATTAGATGCACTTGAGTTACTTTGCGTCACTTGTGTGGGCGTTAAAGGTTGTGACACTTGGGGAGAATTAGATGGCATATCCTGATTCTCTTCAGACTGAGAATCATCCTTAGGCACACTTTCTTTACCTAAAATATGCTTTTTACATTGTAAGGCCCTTTCAGTACAAGAGATACACAAAGTAAGAGGGGGTTCCACAATGGCTTCTAAACACATAGAACAATTAGTTTCCTCAATGTCAGACATGTTGAACAGACTAGTAATAACCACAATAGTCGTAGATCACCTCATTTATTGATTCAAACAACTTTTAGAAAAATGTGTACTGCGCCTTTAAGAAATAAAAAGCGCACAATTTTTTCTCAAACTGCCTAAAATGTTTAAAAAACGCTACACAATTAAATATAATAATTCAATTGGCCCAAAAATTATTGCACCCTATAAGTAAAAGGTGAATTTACCCTCTAAGAGACATTTTAACCAAAAAATATATCTTAACAGAAAAAATGACCCCTGCACCTCTGTGGCGCCTACCTGCCCCCAGGGTACTGCAAAATGACTCAACAACGATCCGGTGAACAGAACACAAGTTTAGGCCTTACCGGAGCTAATGCCTGCTGCCTTCTCAGTCAGAGTAAACTGCGCATCTGAGCGCGCGAAATAGGCCCCGCCCATCATGGACGTCGCCCTAACAGTCTGTTTAACCGCATGGGAAGCGGTTTGAAAAATAAGCCATGTGGTCCCCTTAAAATCTTTTAATAAAAACTGCAGCCCTACTGACTTTGAATAAACTATAAAATGTCAAGCTGCCTCTCCCAGTATCCAGCCCAATACAGTGTCAAAGCAATATGTATAAACACAGGATTGTCAGTAACACCCTCAGTGTACAGGTCTACTGCTTACCCCTTCCCTTGCAGGGAAAAAATGTCAGCCAGTTCTGATATACCAAGTCTCCTCAGAAATAAAAAAGACTGAGCATACCTCAATGCTGCTTGTAGCATGACACCGTTCTCCACACTGAAGATTTCTCTTGCACTACTTTCAGAAACTCTGTGGGAACCAACATGGATCTTAGTTGCATCTGCTAAGATCATCAACTTCAGGGTAGAAATCTTCTTCATTCCATATCTCCTTGAGGAAAATAGTACTCACCGGTACCATTTAAAATAAAAAACTTCTTGATTGAAGAATCTAAAACTAACACCTCACTTTACCTCTTCCTATTACTAACACAGGCAAAGAGAATGACTGGGGGTGGAGGGAAGGGAGGAGCTATATATACAGCTCTGCTGTGGTGCTCTTTGCCACTTCCTGTTAGCAGGAGGTTAATATCCTACAAGTAAGGATGAAATCCGTGGACTCGTATCTTGTAGAAGAAATTAGATTTATTACTGCAAGTTTCATCAAGTAGTGCCCAGTTTTAAAAAATGCTATTAAAAACAGGGGCACTTTCATTGATGAAACTTTACAATGCACCATATTTGTAGAAATACTTACCTCTTCATCTTGAAAGCCGGATCACTGATGTCACTTCCCCCTCCCGTTGCAAGCCTCTTCCTACGTCGGAAATGACGATTCCGCCCTTCCTCCAATCACGGCGTTGCTTTAGGCAATGCTTCCCCCGGGGGGGAAGCCGTGATTGGAGGAGGCCGGAATTGTCATTGCCGACATAGGAAGAGGCTTGCGACGGGCTGGAGAGCGACTGGAGCGGCTTTCAAGACGAAGAGGTAAGTATTTCTACAAATATGGTGCAATGTAAAGTTTAAATCAATGAAAGTGCCCCTACTTGATGAAACTTTACATTCACTTTAATGGGTTTTGGTTTCTAAGAAAAAAACTAGCCATTACATACAAAAAAAGACACAGAAATTATTAATTTCCCATATTTTTTTTAATCAGCAGCTGGTATAACAAGTCGTTGGAAACACATTAAGGGGAAAGCAATTTAACAGTGCACTTTCCCTTTGTCTGCCATACAATTTTAAGAACTTTTGTAATTTACTTCTATTATAAAAAAAAAAAATTTGTTCTCTTGATATCTTTATTTGAAAAAGCAGGAATAAAAGCTTTGAAGCTGGCCTGTTTTTGGTTCAGCACCCTGGATAGTGCTTGCCTGGATAGCACTTACATTTAGCCATCCAATCAGCAAGTGCAACCCACGTGCTGAACCTAAAATGGGCCTGCTCCAAAGCTTTCAATCCTGCTTTTTCAAATAAAGATACCAAGAGAACAAAGAAAAAATAGAAGTAAATTAGAAAGTTGCTTAAAACTGCATGCTCTATCTATATATATATATATATATATATATATATATATATATATATATATATATATATATATATATATCCCAATAGTGATGAATCCTGTCCGTCTTGGCTTTTGAATACCATTGAAAAAAGCCCATGTGAGGGCTGAAACGTTTGGTTATTTCTATCATATTAAACGGATATCAAATTCCTGCTGTGCCTGCTTTGTGAAGTCTCTCTGGATACAGATTCCATCCGTTTGGATTCATCACTATTGGTTTTTGTATGTTTATACGGCAGTGCACCAGGTGGTTGCTATATTGAAGTGTGCCGTTTCCATATCGAATATATATATATATATATTATATTATAAATATATATATCTATCAAAAGTCCAGCACTCACCATACACTCTTAAATCAGGGTGCAAAAAGTGTTACTCCTCACATCCCTCTGACATTCACTGCACGCTGAGAGGAAAACCGGGCCCCAACTTGCTGCGGAGCGCATATCAACGTAGAATCTAGCACAAACTTACTTCACCACCTCCATCGGAGGCAAAGTTTGTAAAACTGAATTGAATTGTGGGTGTGGTGAGGGGTGTATTTATAGGCATTTTGAGGTTTGGGAAACTTTGCCCCTCCTGGTAGGAATGTATATCCCATACGTCATTAGCTCATGGACTCTTGCTAATTACATGAAAGAAAAGTGTTTATTCCATAGTGTAAACGTTTTCAGGGAGTGACCCCGTCATCAGACACTTTTCTCCACTTGACTGATGACGGGGTCACTCCCCCGAAAACGTTTACACTATGGAATAACACACAGCCCTGGGTGCACAATAGCACTCTCAGGAAGCTGCACTGTCCCCAGAGTCACAGGCAGTGCTATTGTGCACGTTGCAGGGTCATGGGATGTGTACCCAGTCCGGTCTGAGAGTGCAGTCCCCTTCCGTGTTTTGTATATGTCTAGGGTGATTACATAAGCCTGTGTACCCTTCACTTGTTCCCAGTTTGTTGGATTGAGAGCTTGCATTGTGTGGCTGTTTAGGGACTCAGGTTATCTATCAATATATCTCTATCTATAGATAGCTGTTACCAACTTTGCAAGGGCAATATTTTCCCTTGCAATTGTCCTGACATTATGAAAGTTCAACATACAAATGTTTTATTAAATGTTGTTCTAAACTTCCCTATGCAGAAGGAAATATCAAAATACAATAAAAAATAACATTTATGGAGTTAGTTTTAATGATTCACTAAAGAAAGATTTGAGCACTCAAAGCACTTAACAGAGGAAACACTTTGAACGGAAAATGCGAAATTAAAGTAATAACAGAAGCCGAAAATAGATAACAGAATTGCAGTGTAGAACATCAGTTTTTTTCCAATTAAACATACAGTAAAATGCGAGTCAGACACCACCATTTTACGTAATCTGGATCTAAAGGATTTCCATTAATGCTAGACATAATATAGAATGTAGAAAGAATTTAGAAAGTCCCAAGGAATAATTTAGTGATGTATTTACTGTGATAAATGTTAAAAAAAAAGGCCTCATCCTTAATATTGTGTAAGTTCTGCAGGCTGCATATCTAGATAAGCTAAATAAACTAGAAAATGACTTAAAATTACTGGTATATGTAGCCTAAAAAAATAAAACAAGGAAAAACTGTATGATCTAAAGGAACACAAAGTAAATGTATTTTTATTTGTAGCAGCTTAAATAGTGTTTTCAAATATTCTTGGAAAAAGAAAACAAAATGTTTTTGTCTTAATTTTTTCCCATACTGATGGAGTTGTGTACCTTTCTATAATAAGTAGCAACAAGTTAGCAATCAGTCTTCATGAACGAGTTGTGCTTAAACCTGCACTTCAATTTTCAAAATGTAAACCGCTTTAACTTGAAAAGTTGGAGTAGCCACTCAAGGCTTGCTTCTGCAGAAGAAAAGACTAGCTATGGTCATTACGTTGGTATATAGGGCATTGTTTTGTAGCCAATGCCTTGAGAAGACTGTAGTGTGCATTTCCAGTTCAGAGAATTAGAAAATCCACAATCTCCCAGCTATGATGCATTAAACAGGGACAAAATAAATACTGAAAGTATATTGTAATACTACAAATACATACAGAAAGAGAAGCACCCTCTTCTCAGGAACAAACAGCTCAATAGCTTGTTCTATGGCGATTTATATACTTTCCTGAAGTATATCAGTCTGATTCTACCTAACAAGGTAAGTGCAGCCCTGAAATACCAGGCCATCCCTATCTGAAAAAGGAACATGGCAACCCCATGGGCCTTGTCAGTGAGGTGCCGCCATATTCCTTTAAGCACATTGAGCAAGTAGTGCACATATAGAAAAAGAAGCGCTCTTTCAGAAGCAAACGGCTTTATAGCTTGCTCTATTGTGGTTTACCACCTGAGAGCAGCCTCTTTTAGCCCCATAGTACTTTTCACAAAGAAAAACTTTCCTGAAGTATATTAGACTGATCCCGCCTAACAAGCTCAGCCCAGCTCTGAAAAAAACAGAATTTATGCTTACCTGATAAATTTCTCTTTCTCCTACGGTGTGTCCGGTCCACGGCTTCATCCTTACTTGTGGGAATATTCTCTTCCCTAACAGGAAATGGCAAAGAGCGCACAGCAAAAGCTGCCCATATAGCCCCCCCTCTGGCTCCGCCCCCCAGTCATTCGACCGACGGTTAGGAGAAAAAGGAGAAACTATAGGGTGCCGTGGTGACTGTAGTGTATAGAAAGAAAAAATTTGAAACCTGACTAAAAGCCAGGGCGGGCCGTGGACCGGACACACCGTAGGAAAAAGAAATTTATCAGGTAAGCATGAATTCTGTTTTCTCCTACATTGGTGTGTCCGGTCCACGGCTTCATCCTTACTTGTGGGAACCAATACCAAAGCTTTAGGACACGGATGAAGGGATGGAACAAGTCAGGTTACCTAAACGGAAGGCACCACTGATTGCAAAACCTTTCTCCCAAAAATAGCCTCCGAAGAAGCATAAGTATCGAATTTGTAAAATTTGGCAAAAGTGTGCAGAGAAGACCAAGTCGCTGCCTTACATATCTGATCAACAGAAGCCTCGTTCTTGAAGGCCCATGTGGAAGCCACAGCTCTAGTAGAGTGAGCTGTAATTCGTTCAGGAGGCTGCCGTCCGGCAGTCTCATAAGCCAATCGGATGATGCTTTTCAGCCAAAAAGAAAGAGAGGTAGCAGTAGCTTTCTGTCCTCTCGTCTTATCAGAATAAACGACAAAGATGAAGTCTGTCTGAAATCCTTTGTTGCATCTAAATAGAATTTTAAAGCACGGACCACATCTAAATTGTGTAACAAACGTTCCTTCTTCGAAACTGGATTCAGACACAGAGAAGGAACAACTATTTCCTGGTTAATATTCCTGTTGGAAACCACCTTTGGAAGAAAACTAGGTTTGGTACGCAAAACAACCTTATCTGCATGGAATACCAGATAGGGTGGATCACACTGCAAAGCAGACAATTCAGAAACTCTTCTAGCAGAAGAAATAGCAACCAAAAACAGAACTTTCCAAGATAGTAACTTAATATCTATGGAATGTAGAGGTTCAAACGGAACCCCTTGAAGAACTGAAAGAACTAAATTTAGACTCCATGGAGGAGTCATGGGTCTGTAAACAGGCTTGATTCTCACTAAGGCCTGTACAAAAGCTTGTACATCTGGCACAGCTGCCAGGCGTTTGTGTAACAAAACAGACAAAGCAGATATCTGTCCTTTTAGAGAACTCGCTGATAACCCTTTATCCAAACCCTCTTGGAGAAAGGAAAGAATCTTAGGAATTTTAATTTTACTCCAAGCGAATCCCTTGGATTCACACCAACAGATAAATTTTTTCCATATTTTATGGTAAATTTTCCTAGTCACAGGTTTTCTGGCTTGGACCAGAGTATCTATAACTGAATCTGAAAACCCACGCTTAGATAAAATCAAGCGTTCAATTTCCAAGCAGTCAGCTGCAGAGAGACTAGATTTGGATGTTCGAATGGACCTTGTACTAGAAGATCTTGTCTCAAAGGTAGCTTCCATGGGTGTGATGACTGTTAGTTTCTTACACCTGATGAAACGGTTGTTGTGACCAGGAAACGCGTAGTGTATTAGGTTACAATAAACTTATTTGTTACATTTTAACCTGTCATCACGCTTGTTTTATTTGCTTTTATCAGCCGATTTGACTTTTTTTACCGGCTTGAGCTTTATATGAGCTGCATTTTTTCCCTGATTGGGATTCCACAAAGAAGCTTGGCTCATCTCCGACCTCAGTACGTGTGGGGGATTCTGAAGTTAACCCTCTGGCTCTTCGATCGTGAGGATAAGCTCGCTGGACAGCTTTTAATAGTTCAGCCTGCACCTGTGGCACTTTTCAAGTGCTATTAATCTAGTAAGTGATTCTGTATCGTATTGTGGGGGTCCCTTTTATCTACGATCTCACACTATTGTGGCGCCTCCTTTTTTCTCCCTTCTATCTGCAGATCGTCGCTGGTGCCATCAGCCTTGGAAGGAGTGTTTGCTGCCGCATACCCGCTATATAGTGGACATTCGGAGGAAAATCTCCATTACATGAATTGTGTATGAGGACTATACGTATGATCTATAGTACCTGGGTACCTTATTGTATGTATCCTGCTTTGCTATGTAACATTGCCACCATTGTGTGTCTTCAATATCACCTGTATTGATAGTAATCTGGTCTCGATAACACAGTATTTGTGGTTTGACAACATACACATATATATTTATAGTTTGGCACTGTATATTACGCTATACTTCGTTCACTTATATCTCATGTTTTTTATATATATATATATATTTACAACAAGTTCATTATCACATTATCTAGTTTAGTTGTGTTGATATTGTAATCGATTTATATCACCCACATCTAGAAGTTTTTGTCCTTTGTTGAAGAGTATACAAAGGACATTGATATATCTAATATTTTTTGCATGCACCATTTCTAGGCGCCTTCACTTTTCTATATCACATTTTGTTTCCATGGTGGAGCCAATGACATATTCACCAGGTCTGCATACCAAGTCCTGCGTGGCCACGCAGGAGCTATCAGAAGCACTGAGGCCTTCTCCTGTTTGATCCTGGCTACGAGCCTGGGAAGGAGAGGAAACGGTGGAAACACATAAGCTAGGTTGAACGACCAAGGCGCCACTAATGCATCCACCAGTGTCGCCTTGGGATCCCTGGATCTGGACCCGTAGCGAGGAACCTTGAAGTTCTGACGAGACACCATCAGATCCATGTCTGGAATGCCCCATAATTGAGTTAACTGGGCAAAGACCTCGAGGGGGGAGTTCCCACTCCCCCGGATGGAAAGTCTGACGACTCAAATAATCCGCCTCCCAGTTGTCTACTCCTGGGATGTGAATTGCAGATAGATGGCAGGAGTGATCCTCCGCCCATTTGATGATCTTGGATACCTCTCTCATCGCCAAGGAACTCTTTGTTCCTCCCTGATGATTGATGTAAGCTACAGTCGTCATGTTGTCCGACTGAAATCTTATGAATCCGGCCTTCGCTAGTTGAGGCCAAGCCCAGAGCGCATTGAATATCGCTCTCAGTTCCAGGATGTTTATTGGGAGAAGAGACTCTTCCCGAGACCATAGACCCTGAGCTTTCAGGGAGTCCCAGACCGCGCCCCAGCCTAATAGACTGGCGTCGGTCGTGACAATGACTCTGGTCTGCGGAAACTCATTCCCTGAGACAGGTGATCCTGAGTCAACCACCAACGGAGTGAGTCTCTGGTTAACTGGTCTACTTGAATCTGGGGAGACAAGTCTGCATAATCCCCATTCCACTGTCTGAGCATGCACAGTTGCAATGGTCTTAGATGAATTTGAGCAAAAGGAACCACGTCCATTGATGCAACCATTAAACCTATTACTTCCATGCACTGAGCTATGGAAGGCTGAGGAATAGATTGAAGAACTTGACAAGCCTTTAGAAGCTTTAATTTTCTGACCTCTGTCAGAAAAATCTTCATTTCTACAGAATCTATTATTGTTCCCAGAAAAGGAACTCTTGTAGACGGGGACAGGGAACTCTTTTCCATGTTCACCTTCCACCCGTGAGACCTGAGAAAAGCTAATACAATGTCTGTATGAGCCCTTGATCTGGAAAGGGACGACGCTTGGATTAGGATGTCGTCTAGGTAAGGTGCCACTGCAATGCCCCTCGGTCTTAGAACCGCTAGAAGGGACCCTAGCACCTTTGTGAAAATTCTGGGAGCAGTGGCTAAACCGAACGGAAGAGCCACGAACTGGTAATGTTTGTCCAGAAAGGCGAACCTTAGGAACTGATGATGATCTTTGTGGATAGGAATATGTAGGTACGCATCCTTTAAACCCACGATAGTCATGTATTGACTCTCCTGGATTGTTGGTAAAATGGTTCGAATGGTTTCCATTTTGAACGATGGAACTCTGAGGAATTTGTTTAGAATTTTTACATCCAAAGTTGGTCTGAAAGTTCCCTCTTTTTTGGGAACTACAAACAGGTTTGAGTAAAACCCCTGACCTTGTTCCACTGTTGAAACTGGGTGTATCACTCCCATCTTTAATAGATCTCCTACGCAATGTAAGAATGCCTGTCTCTTTATCTAGTCTGAAGATAAGCGAGACATGTGGAACCTTCCCCTTGGAGGAAGTTCCTTGAATTCTAGAAGATAACCCTGAGAGACTATTTCTAGTGCCCAGGGATCCTGAACATCTCTTGCCCAAGCCTGAGCAAAGAGAGATAAGTCTGCCCCCTACTAGATCCGGTCCCGGATCGGGGGCTACCCCTTCATGCTGTCTTGGTAGCAGCAGCAGGCTTCTTGGCCTGTTTACCCTTGTTCCAGCCTTGCATTGGTTTCCATGCTGGCTTAGCCTGGGAAGCGTTACCCTCTTGTCTAGAGGCTGCAGAGTTAGGAGACGGTCCGTTCCTGAAGTTGCGAAAGGAACGAAAATTAGATTTGTTCTTAGCCTTGAAAGGCCTATCCTGTGGGAGGGCATGGTTCTTTCCCCCAGTGATGTCTGAAATAATCTCCTTCAATTCTGGCCCAAAAAGGGTCTTACCTTTGAAAGGAATATTAAGCAATTTTGTCTTGGATGACACATCCGCCGACCAAGATTTTAGCCAAAGCGCTCAGCGCCACAATTGCAAAACCTGAATTTTTCGCCGCTAATTTCGCCAATTTCAAAGCGGCATCTAAAATAAAGGAATTGGCCAACTTTAGTGAGTGAATTCTGTCCATGACTTCCTCATATGGAGTCTCCTTATTGAGCGAATTTTCTAGTTCCTCGAACCAGAAAGATGCCGCCGTGGTGACAGGAATAATGCACGAAATTGGCTGAAGAAGGAAACCTTGCTGAACAAATATCTTTTTAAGCAATCCTTCCAATTTTTTTATCCATAGGATCTTTGAAAGCACAACTGTCCTCAATTGGAATAGTCGTGCGCTTGGCCAATGTAGAAACTGCTCCTTCAACCTTAGGGACTGTTTGCCATGCGTCCCTTCTGGGGTCGACAATGGGGAACATTTTCTTAAATATAGGAGGTGGGACAAAAGGTATACCTGGCTTCTCCCACTCCTTGTTCACTATGTCTGCCACCCTCTTGGGTATCGGAAAGGCATCAGCGTGCACAGGGACCTCAAGGAATTTGTCCATTTTGCACAATTTCTCTGGAATTACCAAAGAGTCGCAATCATCAAGAGCAGTTAGCACCTCCTTAAGCAGGGCGCGGAGATGTTCTAACTTAAATTTAAACGTCACGATATCAGGTTCTGCCTGCTGAGAAACTTTTACTGAATCAGAAATTTCTCCCTCAGACAGCCCCTCCCTCACTGCCAATTCAGACTGGTGTGAGGGTATTACAGATAAACTATCATCAGCGCCCACTTGCTCATCCTCTGTATTCAAAACTGAGCAATCACGCTTTCTGGGAAGTGTTGGCAGTTTGGATAAAAGATTTGCTATAGAATTATCCATTACTGCAGTCAATTGTTGCATAGTAACAAGCATTGGCGCGCTAGATGTACTAGGTGTCGCCTGCGTGGGCATAACTGGTGTTGACACAGAAGGAGAGGATGATGAACTATCCCCACTACCTTCATTTGAATAATCATCTTGGGCAACCTTATTAAATGTGACATTACTGTCCTTACTTTGTTTGGACGCAATGGCACAATTTTCACATACATTTAAAGGGGGAATCACCTTGGCCTCCATACACACAGAACATAATCTATCTGAAGGTACAGACATGTTAGACAGACTTAGTCAGGCTATTAATGCAAAAAAAACGTTTTTAAACAAAACCGTTACTGTCTCTTTAAATAATAAACAGAGTACACTTTATTTCTGAATGTTTGAAAAACTATGAAGGAATTATCCGATCTTTACGAAATTTGCACCCTAGTGTCTTAATGCTTTGAAAGTATTGCACACCAATAAACCCACTACAGTCCCTGCCACAGCCTTTTGCTGCGGCTTTACCTTCCTTGGGGGTTAATCACCACAGAAATAAGCCTTAGAATAGTTTTTGTGGCCACAGGACCCTCTCACATGAAGCTGCATGCACTGCTTCCAGAAGTAACTGCGCAATTAAGGCGCGAAAATGAGGCTTCCTCCCTCTGCATACCAGAGTGAAGGGGCCTTCCTGACTAGATTAGGTGTCTAACAAACTGCCAGGCGTAATAAAACGTTCCCAAAAGTGTTTCCAAGTCTCAAAACACTCCAAAAATCATATAAATATTATATAAATCAATCGATTTAGCCCACAATAGTGTCAACCAGTATATAGCCCATTTAAAAGCCTTCATTCTGTTATGAGTCTAAGAAAATGGCTTACCGATCCCAAAAGGGAAATGACAGTCTTCTAGCATTACTATGTCTTGTTAGAAAAGAGACTAGTCATACCTGGAGCAGAAAAGTCTGCAAACTGTTCCCCCCAACTGAAGTTCTCTGGGCTCAACAGTCCTGCGTGGGAACAGCAATGGATTTTAGTTACTGTTGCTAAAATCATACTCCTCTTTTAACAGAACTCTTCATCACTTTCTGTTGTAGAGTAAATAGTACAAACCGGCACTATTTTAAAATAACAAACTCTTGATAGAAGAAATAAAACTACAACTAACACCACATACTCTTTACCATCCCCGTGGAGATGCTACTTGTTCAGAGCGGCAAAGAGAATGACTGGGGGGCGGAGCCAGAGGGGGGGCTATATGGGCAGCTTTTGCTGTGCTCTCTTTGCCATTTCCTGTTAGGGAAGAGAATATTCCCACAAGTAAGGATGAAGCCGTGGACCGGACACACCAATGTAGGAGAAACAGGCAATCCCTCTCTGAAGTTACCATGTTCCTTGTTCAGAGAGGGATTGCCTGGTATTTCAGGGCTGGGCTGCCCTTTTTAGGCGGGATCAGACTGATATACGTCAGGAAAGTTTTTCTCTGTGAAAAGTAATATTGGGCTAAAAGATGCTGCTCCCAGGTGGTAAATTGCCATAGAACACGCTAACAAGTGGTTGAGCTGATGTTCGTTCCTGAGAGAGCGCTTCTCTTTCTGTATATATATTGCAACACTGTTTTACTTTGCAAAACCTCAAGGTGTTGACTGTCCCTTTAATATGTATAGCTTTGAAGGGAGGTGTCTTATTTTACCTTTTAGCAGCCTCTGATTGGCCACAGAAAGGGAGACAAAAGCAAGCATTCCAACAGACATTTCAAGGGATGTATTCCTAGACTACTGTGCAATAGCAAAACCCTGCACATTTTTAATAATATATATATATATTTATTCTTTAATTTGTATTTATACAGGGAGTGCAGAATTATTAGGCAAATGAGTATTTTGACCACATCATCCTCTTTATGCATGTTGTCTTACTCCAAGCTGTATAGGCCCGAAAGCCTACTACCAATTAAGCATATTAGGTGATGTGCATCTCTGTAATGAGAAGGGGTGTGGTCTAATGACATCAACACCATATATCAGGTGTGCATAATTATTAGGCAACTTCCTTTCCTTTGGCAAAATGGGTCAAAAGAAGGACTTGACAGGCTCAGAAAAGTCAAAAATAGTGAGATATCTTGCAGAGGGATGCAGCACTCTTAAAATTGCAAAGCTTCTGAAGCGTGATCATCGAACAATCAAGCGTTTCATTCAAAATAGTCAACAGGGTCGCAAGAAGCGTGTGGAAAAACCAAGGCGCAAAATAACTGCCCATGAACTGAGAAAAGTCAAGCGTGCAGCTGCCAAGATGCCACTTGCCACCAGTTTGGCCATATTTCAGAGCTGCAACATCACTGGAGTGCCCAAAAGCACAAGGTGTGCAATACTCAGAGACATGGCCAAGGTAAGAAAGGCTGAAAGACGACCACCACTGAACAAGACACACAAGCTGAAACGTCAAGACTGGGCCAAGATATATCTCAAGACTGATTTTTCTAAGGTTTTATGGACTGATGAAATGAGAGTGAGTCTTGATGGGCCAGATGGATGGGCCCGTGGCTGGATTGGTAAAGGGCAGAGAGCTCCAGTCCGACTCAGACGCCAGCAAGGTGGAGGTGGAGTACTGGTTTGGGCTGGTATCATTAAAGATGAGCTTGTGGGGCCTTTTCGGGTTGAGGATGGAGTCAAGCTCAACTCCCAGTCCTACTGCCAGTTTCTGGAAGACACCTTCTTCAAGCAGTGGTACAGGAAGAAGTCTGCATCCTTCAAGAAAAACATGATTTTCATGCAGGACAATGCTCCATCACACGCGTCCAAGTACTCCACAGTGTGGCTGGCAAGAAAGGGTATAAAAGAAGAAAATCTAATGACATGGCCTCCTTGTTCACCTGATCTGAACCCCATTGAGAACCTGTGGTCCATCATCAAATGTGAGATTTAC
Source organism: Bombina bombina (assembly GCF_027579735.1). Taxonomy (NCBI): domain Eukaryota; kingdom Metazoa; phylum Chordata; class Amphibia; order Anura; family Bombinatoridae; genus Bombina; species Bombina bombina. Next base: position 153,406,172 of record NC_069504.1, read on the forward strand.
AAGGAGGGAAAACAGTACACCTCTCTGAACAGTGTCTGGGAGGCTGTGGTTGCTGCTGCACGCAATGTTGATGGTGAACAGATCAGAACACTGACAGAATCCATGGATGGCAGGCTTTTGAGTGTCCTTGCAAAGAAAGGTGGCTATATTGGTCACTGATTTGTTTTTGTTTTGTTTTTGAATGTCAGAAATGTATATTTGTGAATGTTGAGATGTTATATTGGTTTCACTGGTAAAAATAAATAATTGAAATGGGTATATATTTGTTTTTTGTTAAGTTGCCTAATAATTATGCACAGTAATAGTCACCTGCACACACAGATATCCCCCTAAAATAGCTATTACTAAAAACAAACTAAAAACTACTTCCAAAACTATTCAGCTTTGATATTAATGAGTTGTTTGGGTTCATTGAGAACATGGTTGTTGTTCAATAATAAAATTAATCCTCAAAAATACAACTTGCCTAATAATTCTGCACTCCCTGTATAAGCAAACAGAAGGAAATTTGAGACTGCACAACATGTAGTGAACTTATAGGACAGATTTTTATATATATATATATATAAAAATATATATTTATTTATATTTATATATCATCATAAGATTTCTTTTTGGTCATGTTAAAATGATACTAAACCCACATTTTTTATTTCAGGATTCAGATAGAGCATGCAATTTTAAGCAACTTTCTAATTTACTCATCAATTTTTCTTCATTCTCTTGGTATCTATTTGAAAAAGCAGGAAAAAAAAAAGCTTATAAAGCCGTCCCATTTTAGGTTCAGAACCTGGGTTGCACTTGCCGATTGGATGGCTAAATGTAGCCACCAATCAGCAAGCCCCATCCAGGGTACTGAACTAAAATAGGCCGGCTCCAAAGCTTTCATTCCTGCTTTTTCAAGAGAATGAAGAAAACTTGAAAATAGGAGTAAATTAGAAAGGTGCTTAAAATTACATGCTCTATCTGAATCATGAAAGAAAATATTTGGGTTTACTATCCCTTTAAGCAAAAGATCACGTTACTCATGATCTGCAGGTACTTTCTGGACTTCGTATAATTTAATTTATTCTATAATGAGTATAGTAATCTGGAGCGCAATACAATAACAAAGAAAAGTACTTACACTTCATTAAAATTTTCAACAGACGTTGATGGTGTAAAAACATCTAATAAACCTATAACCTGTAAAACAAGAGAGTAATAAACATTTACTTGCAAACATTGGCACATGCATAAATTCACATACTTTTCTGTTGGCGATTTATTCACAAAAAACATTTTTGCTTTTTTAACTAAACTAACTTTACAAAAGGTTTTAGGACAGTATCTTAATGCAAATATGGTCCAAGTTATTAGCATGTCCAAAAGATGACCAATTCATTTCTCTCCAAAGACCTCATATACCCCAAAAAAGATTTAAAATAATCAATATTGTATTTTACTTTAAGGGACATAAAACCCAAAATGTTTCTTTCATGATTGAGAGAGAATATAATTCTAACTTATTGCTATTATCAAATCTGTTTCATGCTCTTGGTATTAGTTGAAGGACCAACAATGCACTACTGAGAGCTAGCTGAACAGTAACATGAATCATATGTGCAGCCACCAATCAGCAGTTCCTGAGCCTACCTATGTATCCTTTTCAACAAAGGATATAGAGCAAAGTTACCGAATAGAAGTAAACTGGAAAGTTTAAAATCACATTCTCTACCTGAACCATGAAAGAAAATAAATGTGCGTTTCATGTCCCTTTAAAAAGGGATATAAAACACATAGTACAAATCAGCACTTAAATGCTACACTGAAAAAGGTTTGCATTCAAAATAAACAGTATAAAAACAATTAAACGAATTTTGTTTTGGTGGGCAGGACTGTTTAAAGGGACACTGAACCCAAATGTTTTCTTTTGTGATTCAGCTGGAGCATGCAATTTTAAGCAACTTTCCAATTTACTCCTATTATCAAATTTTCTTCAATCTCTTGGTATATTTATTTGAAATGCAAGAATGTAAGTTTAGATGCCGGCCCATTTTTGGTGAACAACCTGGGTTGTTCTTGCTGATTGGTAGATAAATTAACCCACCAATAAACAAGTGCTGTCCAGAGTCTGAACCAAAAAATAGCTTAGATGCCTTCTTTTTCAAATAAAGATAGCAAGAGAATGAAGAAAAATTGATAATAGGAGTAAATTAGAAAGTTGCTTAAAATTGCATGCTCTATCTTAATCACAAAAGAAAAAATTGGGTTCAGTGTCCCTTTAACAGGCTTCTTACCCAAAAAACTTTAATAAGGCCACTTTGGGATAGATATAAATTAAATACTAAAGTGATCAAACAAGCACAGTGTAGAAAGTAGCAGGTTTCGGTTTGTGAAGTCCGGAATAAACACTCTCAACTCTTGAGGGAATTGGAATACCCACAATGTTAAGAGTTTAACTGCAGAAAAAATAATGGGCAAATAAATCATGAGTAAAACTGTATATTACAAGCCCCCAAAAAAAAAAGTGTTTGAGGTCTCTTTAAGGTAAGCTAAGCACAAACATACGAAGAATATCTAATACCTTTTTAAAAGTTTCTTATAAATTGTAAAATCTTTTTTTATATGAATTTTCATTTGTTATACATGGGAATCTAGACATTAAAGGGACAGTGTACACTGTTTTGAAGATGATCCATTTATATAGCGCATCTGTTTTCTGTAACAATGTATAGTTTTGCTTATTTTCTTTTTAATAACTGTGCTGATTTTCAGACTCCTAACCAAGCCCCAAAGTTTTAGATGTATACAGACTGCTGGTTGTGTAATGGATCTTTTTATATGCAGGGAGGGGTGGACGGGTGTCTGCCTGTTCCCGTTTCCCAGCCGTCATTATTGCTACATAAAAGCAGTCAGATACATACAAAAATAACAAAAACATCAAAAGCTTCAGACTCAGAGTTCAGCTTTGTGTAACTACCATTAGTTAGCTTCCTTCAATATTACAAAGAGCTATATAACAGGATAACGAACAAGCTTCAAAAAACTCAAGATCACAGATAAAAGTATCACTTGCAGACATAGGTGATCATCTATTTTTTAAGCACTGTTTGTACTGAATTCAAAAAGAGTACAACAGGATCATTCTCCGTGTGCTTCTTTGTTCAATGCACTACAGGAGAACTAGGATTATTGTATTATCCATTATAACACAAATTATTTTCAGTATTTTTTGTAAGTACAAAATCCTAATGCAATACATAAGATTTACACATTTTTAAATTTGAATACTTAAAATTAAGAGTTATGTTAATCTAGAATATTAAGAATTTACTTTAAAAAACAATTAAAAATAAATCATACATATAAAACAAAGGCAACATTTAAAATATTGAGTAGAGGGATGCTGCTGTTGTCAAAAAAAAAAAAAAACATAATTTATGCTTACCTGATAAATTCCTTTCTTCTGTTGTGTGATCAGTCCACGGGTCATCATTACTTCTGGGATATAACTCCTCCCCAACAGGAAATGCAAGAGGATTCACCCAGCAGAGCTGCATATAGCTCCTCCCCTCTACGTCAGTCCCAGTCATTCGACCAAGAATCAACAAGAAAGGAGTAACCAAGGGTGAAGTGGTGACTGGAGTATAATTTAAAAAATATTTACCTGCCTTAAAACAGGGCGGGCCGTGGACTGATCACACAACAGAAGAAAGGAATTTATCAGGTAAGCATAAATTATGTTTTCTTCTGTTATGTGTGATCAGTCCACGGGTCATCATTACTTCTGGGATACCAATACCAAAGCAAAAGTACACGGATGACGGGAGGGATAGGCAGGCTCATTATACAGAAGGAACCACTGCCTGAAGAACCTTTCTCCCAAAAATAGCCTCCGAAGAAGCAAAAGTGTCAAATTTGTAAAATTTGGAAAAAGTATGAAGCGAAGACCAAGTTGCAGCCTTGCAAATCTGTTCAACAGAGGCCTCATTCTTAAAGGCCCAAGTGGAAGCCACAGCTCTAGTGGAGTGGGCTGTAATTCTTTCAGGAGGCTGCTGTCCAGCAGTCTCATAGGCTAAACGTATTATGCTACGAAGCCAAAAAGAGAGAGAGGTAGCAGAAGCTTTTTGACCTCTCCTCTGTCCAGAATAAACGACAAACAGGGAAGAAGTTTGGCGAAAATCTTTAGTTGCCTGCAAGTAGAACTTGAGGGCACGAACTACATCCAGATTGTGTAGAAGACGTTCCTTCTTTGAAGAAGGATTTGGACACAAGGATGGAACAACAATCTCTTGATTGATATTCCTGTTAGTGACTACCTTAGGTAAGAACCCAGGTTTAGTACGCAGAACTACCTTGTCTGAGTGAAAAATCAGATAAGGAGAATCACAATGTAAGGCTGATAACTCAGAGACTCTTCGAGCCGAGGAAATAGCCATTAAAAACAGAACTTTCCAAGATAACAATTTTATATCAATGGAATGAAGGGGTTCAAACGGAACACCTTGTAAAACGTTAAGAACTAAGTTTAAACTCCATGGCGGAGCAACAGCTTTAAACACAGGCTTGATCCTAGCTAAAGCCTGACAAAAAGCCTGGACGTCTGGATTTTCTGACAGACGCCTGTGTAACAAGATGGACAGAGCTGAAATCTGTCCCTTTAATGAACTAGCTGATAAACCCTTTTCTAAACCTTCTTGTAGAAAAGACAATATCCTAGCGATCCTAACCTTACTCCAGGAGTAACCTTTGGATTCGCACCAGTATAGGTATTTACGCCATATTTTATGGTAAATCCTTCTGGTAACAGGCTTCCTAGCCTGTATCAGGGTATCAATAACCGACTCAGAAAAACCACGTTTTGATAAAATCAAGCGTTCAATTTCCAAGCAGTCAGCTTCAGAGAAGTTAGATTTTGATGTTTGAATGGACCCTGTATCAGAAGGTCCTGTCTTAGAGGTAGAGACCAAGGCGGACAGGATGACATGTCCACTAGATCTGCATACCAAGTCCTGCGTGGCCATGCAGGCGCTATTAGAATCACTGATGCTCTCTCCTGTTTGATTTTGGCAATCAATCGAGGAAGCAGCGGGAAGGGTGGAAACACATAAGCCATCCCGAAGTTCCAAGGTGCTGTCAAAGCATCTATCAGAACCGCTCCCGGATCCCTGGATCTGGACCCGTAGTGAGGAAGTTTGGCGTTCTGGCGAGACGCCATGAGATCTATCTCTGGTTTGCCCCAACGTCGAAGTATTTGGGCAAAGACCTCCGGATGAAGTTCCCACTCCCCCGGATGAAAAGTCTGGCGACTCAAGAAATCCGCCTCCCAGTTCTCCACTCCCGGGATGTGGATTGCTGACAGGTGGCAAGAGTGAGACTCTGCCCAGCGAATTATCTTTGATACTTCCATCATTGCTAGGGAGCTTCTTGTCCCTCCCTGATGGTTGATGTAAGCTACAGTCGTGATGTTGTCCGACTGAAACCTGATGAACCCCCGAGTTGTTAATTGGGGCCAAGCCAGAAGGGCATTGAGAACTGCTCTCAATTCCAGAATGTTTATTGGAAGGAGACTCTCCTCCTGATTCCATAGTCCCTGAGCCTTCAGAGAATTCCAGACAGCGCCCCAACCTAGTAGGCTGGCGTCTGTTGTTACAATTGTCCAGTCTGGCCTGCTGAATGGCATCCCCCTGGACAGGTGTGGCCGATAAAGCCACCATAGAAGAGAATTTCTGGTCTCTTGATTCAGATTCAGAGTAGGGGACAAATCTGAGTAATCCCCATTCCACTGACTTAGCATGCACAATTGCAGCGGTCTGAGGTGTAGGCGTGCAAAAGGTACTATGTCCATTGCCGCTACCATTAAGCCGATCACCTCCATGCATTGAGCTACTGACGGGTGTTGAATGGAATGAAGGACACGGCATGCATTTTGAAGCTTTGTTAACCTGTCTTCTGTCAGGTAAATCTTCATTTCTACAGAATCTATAAGAGTCCCCAAGAATGGAACTCTTGTGAGAGGAAAAAGAGAACTCTTCTTTTCGTTCACTTTCCATCCATGCGACCTTAGAAATGCCAGAACTAACTCTGTATGAGACTTGGCAGTCTGAAAGCTTGAAGCTTGTATTAGAATGTCGTCTAGGTACGGAGCTACCGAAATCCCTCGCGGTCTTAGTACCGCCAGAAGGGCACCCAGAACCTTTGTGAAGATTCTTGGAGCCGTAGCCAATCCGAATGGAAGAGCTACAAACTGGTAGTGCCTGTCTAAGAAGGCAAACCTTAGATACCGGTGATGATCTTTGTGGATCGGTATGTGAAGGTAAGCATCTTTTAAATCCACTGTGGTCATGTACTGACCCTTTTGGATCATGGGTAAGATTGTCCGAATAGTTTCCATTTTGAAGGATGGAACTCTTAGGAATTTGTTTAGAATCTTTAAATCTAAGATTGGCCTGAAAGTTCCCTCTTTTTTGGGAACCACAAACAGGTTTGAGTAGAACCCTTGTCCTTGTTCCGACCGCGGAACCGGATGGATCACTCCCATTAATAACAGATCTTGTACACAGCGTAGAAACGCCTCTTTCTTTATCTGGTTTGTTGACAACCTTGACAGATGAAATCTCCCTCCTGGGGGAGATAATTTGAAGTCTAGAAGGTATCCCTGAGATATGATCTCTAGTGCCCAGGGATCCTGAACATCTCTTGCCCAGGCCTGGGCGAAGAGAGAAAGTCTGCCCCCCACTAGATCCGGTCCCGGATCGGGGGCTTTCGATTCATGCTGTCTTTGGGGCAGCAGCAGGTTTCCTGGCCTGCTTGCTCTTGTTCCAGGACTGGTTAGGCTTCCAGCCTTGCCTGTAACGAGCAACAGCTCCCTCCTGTTTTGGTGCAGTGGAGGTTGATGCTGCTCCTGTTTTGAAATTCCGAAAGGGACGAAAATTAGACTGTCTAGCCTTAGCTTTGGCTTTGTCTTGAGGTAGGGCGTGGCCCTTACCTCCTGTAATGTCAGCGATAATTTCTTTCAAACCGGGCCCAAATAAAGACTGCCCCTTGAAAGGTATATTAAGTAATTTGGACTTAGAAGTAACATCGGCTGACCAGGATTTTAGCCACAGCGCCCTACGTGCCTGTATGGCGAATCCTGAGTTCTTAGCCGTAAGTTTGGTTAAATGTACTACGGCCTCCGAAATGAAAGAATTAGCTAGTTTAAGGACTCTAAGCCTGTCCGTAATGTCGTCTAGCGTAGATGAACTAAGGTTCTCTTCCAGAGACTCAATCCAAAATGCTGCCGCAGCCGTAATCGGCGCGATACATGCAAGGGGTTGCAATATAAAACCTTGTTGAACAAACATTTTCTTAAGGTAACCCTCTAATTTTTTATCCATTGGATCTGAAAAAGCACAGCTATCCTCCACCGGGATAGTGGTACGCTTAGCTAAAGTAGAAACTGCTCCCTCCACCTTAGGGACCGTTTGCCATAAGTCCCGAGTGGTGGCGTCTATTGGAAACATCTTTCTAAATATTGGAGGGGGTGAGAACGGCACACCGGGTCTATCCCACTCCTTAGTAACAATTTCAGTTAGTCTCTTAGGTATAGGAAAAACGTCAGTACTCGCCGGTACCGCAAAGTATTTATCCAACCTACACAGTTTCTCTGGTATTGCAACGGTGTTACAATCATTAAGAGCTGCTAAGACCTCCCCTAGTAATACACGGAGGTTTTCCAATTTAAATTTAAAATTTGAAATATCTGAATCCAATCTGTTTGGATCAGAACCGTCACCCACAGAATGAAGCTCTCCGTCCTCATGCTCTGCGAGCTGTGACGCAGTATCAGACATGGCCCTAGTATTGTCAGCGCACTCTGTTCTCACCCCAGAGTGATCACGCTTGCCTCTTAGTTCTGGTAATTTAGACAAAACTTCAGTCATAACAGTAGCCATATCTTGTAATGTTATCTGTAATGGCCGCCCAGATGTACTAGGCGCCATAATATCACGCACCTCCCGGGCGGGAGATGCAGGTACTGCCGCGTGAGGCGAGTTAGTCGGCATAACTCTCCCCTCGCTGTTTGGTGAAATTTGTTCACATTGTACAGATTGACTTTTATTTAAAGTAGCATCAATACAGTTAGTACATAAATTTCTATTGGGCTCCACCTTGGCATTGGAACAAATGACACAGATATCTTCCTCTGAGTCAGACATGTTTAACACACTAGCAAAAAAACTTACAACTTGGTTATAATCTTTTTTAGCAAAAACGTACTGTGCCTCAAAGAGGTACTAAACGATTAAATGACAGTTGAAATAATGAACTGAAAAACAGTTATAGCATCAAACTTTAAAACAACACAACTTTTAGCAAAGGTTTGTTCCCATTAGTAAAATAACAATAATTAAATTTGACATAAAAAATACAAAGCAACGATTTTATTCACAGTCACTATAAGAATTCTCACAGCTCTGCTGAGAGAATTTACCTCCCTTCAAAGAAGTTTGAAGACCCCTGAGATCTGTCAGAGATGAACCGGATCATGCAGAAAATATAAAAGTAACTGACTGGAATTTTTTGATGCGTAGCAAAGAGCGCCAAAAACGGCCCCTCCCTCTCCCACACAGCAGTGAAGAGAAACGAAACTGTCACAAATAAAAGCAAAAAAGGCTGCCAAGTGGAAAATAATGCCCAAATATTTATTCACACAGTACCTCAGCAATGTAAACGATTCTACATTCCAGCAAAAACGTTTAACATGATAAATAGTTATTAAAAGGATTAGTGACCTTTAACAGAGTAGTTCCGGTGAAATACCATCCCCAGAATACTGAAGTGTATACATACATGTCATTTTAACGGTATGGCAGGATTTTCTCATCAATTCCATTCAGAAAATAAAAACTGCTACATACCTCAATGCAGATTCATCTGCCCGCTGTCCCCTGATCTGAAGCCTTTACCTCCCTCAGATGGCCGAGAACAGCAATATGATCTTAACAACTCCGGTTAAAATCATAGTAAAAAACTCTGGCAGATTCTTCCTCAAACTCTGCCAGAGAAGTAATAACACGCTCCGGTGCTATTGTAAAATAACAAACTTTTGATTGAAGTCATAAAAACTAAGTATAATCACCATAGTCCTCTCACACATCCTATCTAGTCGTTGGGTGCAAGAGAATGACTGGGACTGACGTAGAGGGGAGGAGCTATATGCAGCTCTGCTGGGTGAATCCTCTTGCATTTCCTGTTGGGGAGGAGTTATATCCCAGAAGTAATGATGACCCGTGGACTGATCACACATAACAGAAGAAAAAAACATTATGAACCACTTGATCAAATAAACCATCCTATTAAAATCTAAAAAAACATAAATTGCTTGTTTCTTCCTTTAAAAATATTTAGGATTATCAGACCAGTTACTAAAATAAAAAAGGGGTAGGAAAAGGCAGTATGATGAAACATAAGGAAAGTTACACACTAATGTAATGTACTTTACAGTGCACTGAAATAAGGTGTTTACAATATAATGCTTAAAGGGATAGAAAGGTCAAAAATTAAGAAGCTAACCTAAAACTTTTGTACTGCTGCTAGGTTGGCATCTTTTTTCAAACACACAAATCCTACATGTTGGAGAAATTGTGGCGAACTGGGTGATTTCCAGCACATTTGGTGGACCTGCCCCGATATAACCCAATACTTGCAAGAAATAAAATTAGCTATTGACCATACTATTGGTATACAAATTCCCCTTGAACCATCGGTGATGTTACTAAATAACCTCCCTAACAAAGTGTAAACTAAGGTACAGGTTGATACTTCTTTTGCTCAATTGTGCTAGGAGACTGATCCCCTGGAACTGGAAATCGTACACTATCCCGTCCCTATTGGATTGGAGGGTTTTGGTCACTCGCACTTTGGCATTGAAAAAATTGAAATACATAGTGTATTTCTACTGCCAACATAGGGACATATTCATAGCCAGGATATACCTACCTACATAATAAGTTATAACTCTAGTCAAACTTGCCTCTTGCAAGTAGCATAAGATTATAAGGTACCTGAGGAGAGCGATATATGCTGTACCTTTATTTACATTGATATATGTGTCGAATGTTTCTCTTTTTCCATTTTTCTTCTGAGAGTACGTAAAAGCAAACCACTATGTACTACAATGCATGAAGATCACTGTAAAAGCTGTTTGATGCTGTACATGCTGTTATATTTTGTTTTATTATTAATAAAAAAAAAAAAAAAAAAAAAAAAGGTAAAAAATTAAATGTTTATATGTGCATTTCAATTTGAAATAGAAGCATTCCTGCAATATACTTCCATTAGCAAAAATGCTTCTAGTAAAAGTTATACGTGTTTTTCTGCGGCATACGCACATATCCTGTGAGGGACCAGTATTCAAACACCACACTTTCTTGGAGGGTCAGCAGTAGCTTCTATGACACAAATTACGTTTTCAGAAGCAATACACACCTCCGCCAGCCCTCTGTATACTGGTGCATGGGCCCTCACAGGATATGTGCGTATGCCGCAGAAAAATAGTAATAACTTTTACTAGAAGCATTTTTGCTAATGGAAGTATATTGCAAAAATGCTTCTATTTTAAATTGAAATGTACATTTCAATTTTGACCTTTCTATCCCTTTAAATAAAATTATTTTTATGTTCGGAAAAGTTATAGACCAACACCCTAAACCAGAGTTTGAAATATTTATTAAACCATAACTAAGTCATTCAGAGAACTAAGGAGGTGACTACACATTTTTACAATTGTGACAAAGGTTTTGGTATATAAATGTATAAAATACATGAAGAATAATCATGTAGGAGCTATAAAGTATATGTCTAGTAGCTGTGACTTCCCGGCTCAAGGGCTTTGTCAAACCATTTTCTAAATTCTTTTTGGACGAATGTCTCTTGGTATATAGATCTCAAAACATTAACTATCAATTGTTGTATTGCCACAAATCTACGATAAACAAATATCGCAGATTATACACCGATATAAACATATGGATATCAAAGGTTTACACATAAAAGTAAATAATTTGTTTTGTCAGCATTTCTTCCGAAATTTTTTATAAGTTGAGGATAAATAGTGATTTTCAATACTTGTGTATAGTGTGTGGGACAGAACGTATCACAGCTTTGCTTATGACGTAATCCTTGTGGTGATACGTCACATTCAGCTTCTCTTGTATTTGAGGAGTCCATCTTCACTGTGGTTGTTTGAACTACGTTTGGTTCATTGCTGTACTGCTGTTAAGATATATAATTTTGTTTTGTGGACCAATACTAAATCTTTTAACATTTACCAAAGAAAAAAAAGAAAATTATTCCTTGTTGAAGAGGATATTACACATTAAAGAACAATAAACCCTAAATACATTTTAAAAGCTTAGTATTGAACGTATTCCCCACCTTTAGTCATGGGTGCCGCTATGCTGAAATCTAGCTTTCAATGCATCCCAGTGTTGATGTGTTTGAAAGAGAGTTGCTACTTTTTGCAGATACATGCAGTGTAACCTAGGTTTCAAAATGGCAGCCCCCATGATTAGAGGGAGATGAATTAAATATATTTAGTGTTTAATGTCCTTTTAAACATAGATTTTTAGGAATTTCTAAAGAAAAAAAAATCTCCTCATCTTGGGTAACTAAATGATGTGTCTAATATATGTATACAAACAGAAATAATATGTCAGAGCTCTACTTTAAATTAAAAAATGCTGCATTAAGCAATCTCAAACAAGATTCGGTGTGAACTGATTACAGGTTATACTAATAAGTGAATGCCCTTAAAAGCCTTTATTTTTGGTAAACAAATACACCAAACCACTGCAGTTAAGTTAGAGGTGGAAGCTTGAAGGGGTAAAGCTAAAGCAAAGGTAAGCTTTGTAACACTCGTTAGCTGATATCTTAAAAAGACACTAAACACAAATTGTAAACTACATAATTATAAACCTTCATATATAAGAATAATTTAGTATATAGTTTTATATTTAGTCTTGACACTTATTTCCCTGCCCCACAAAACAAAAGAACCCCTGCAAACCAATCACAAACTAATATTCAGATATAGCAGAAACTCTGTTTGCACATGTGCAGACTGGAGTAGCCTGCATTCTTGTATTCACTTAAGGTGGCTTAGCAAAGGAAAAGATTTGAATGGGCGCTAAGGTAGTGTGTCTACAAAATAAGTAATTATTTATACCAAAAGTCTGAGTTAAATCTCTATATGTTTTCAAGGGTCTATGGTAAAAGGCAAGTAAAAAGTAGAAAATTAATCTGTGTGTGTGTCTTCAAGGGTTTATATTGCAAAATGTGCAACTATTTAGTTCATGTGTACAGATATATGTAATATAAATTGACTGGTAATGCTTATGTGAACACAATCTTACAATAAATATAAACTGATAAAATCTATATAATTCTATTTTATTTTGTTAAAAGTTCTAAAAAAACAAATCTGATTATTGATATTGAGCAACAATAAAACATGTTCTTAAATAAGATAGGAACTTTGTTTGTATCACAGAAAAAAAATTGATATATAGGTACCTTTAAACAATATATAAACAATCTGTGTCCGTTATAGGACAACTCAATGTGATGTTAGGCGTTTTATGTAGTCTTTGTGAGTGGAAAACCTCAGTGTTGGGCAGAGCAGTTACTCTGTCAAGTTTTTTTCTTGATAAAGCCCACTGAGGGCGAAACGCGTAGAAAAATATTCCTGGAAAGAGGTGAACAACCTCTGATGAGACTGCACCTATTTGCACTTTTTCCGCACTACTTTGCACTTGTCACAATTCTACATCACCTGGATTGCTTTTGCTGAAAAGCACTAAAATCGAAAAGTGAGTAGAAATAAAGACACTCTGGACTGTATACACCTGTGTAACTCGTGGGAGTGCGGACACGCACGGTGGAGACAGGTAATTTCACGGAGTCTTTTGAAACACTTGTATCATACACATCAACTAAAATCATGATTATATTGGAGGGATAATTGCAACTAAATACCTAAAACGGTTGAACTGGATACAAAGTATCACAGTAACCGGCACATTTGGAGTGACGTATAACTAACAACAGATATCCAATCACACATCAGCATACAAGAAATCACCAAGAGGCTGCACGTTCACAACAGAGTAACTGCCAACACCACAGTGAGTTGTCCTATAATGGACAGATTGTTTATATGTTTTTTTTTTTAAAGGTACCTATATAAAGTTTTTTCTGTGATACAAAGTTCGTAGGGAGACGTTCCTATCTTATTTAAAGGGACATTCTACACCAGAATATTTATTGTTTTAAAAGATAGATAATCCCTTTATTACCCGTTCTAGTTTTGCATAACCAACACAGTTATATTAATACACTTTTTACCTCTGTGATTATCTTGTATCTAATCCTGTGCAAATGGCCCCTTATTTCAGTTCTTTTGACAGACTTGCAATTTAGCCAATCAGTGCTGGCTCACAGGAACTCCATGTGCGTGAGCACAGTGTTATCTATATGAAACATATGAACTAACACCCTCTAGTGGTGAAAAACTGTCAAAATGCCCTGAAATAAGAGGCGTCCTTCAAGGGCTTAGAAATTAGCATATGAACTGCCTAGGTTTAGCTTTGAACTAAGAATACCAAGAGAACAAAGCAAAATTGGTGAAAGAAGTAAATTGGAAAATGGTTTAAAATCAAATGCCCTAGCCGAATAATGAAAGTTTGTTTTGGACTAGACTGTCCCTTTAAGAACATGTTTCTACTGTTGCTCAATATCAAAAATCAGGTTTTTTAGAACTTTTAACAAAATAAAATAGAATTATATAGATGTTATTCGTTATATTTATTGTAATATTGGTGTTCACATAAGCATTACCAATCAATTTATACTACATATATCTATACACGTGAACTAAATAGTTCCACACTTTATATATATATATTATATATTTCACTGCTTGTAATAAAAATGCTTTAAACTTCATTTGGTGTGCTGCAGCCATTTCTATTTTGGATATATATATATATATATATATATATATATATATATATATATATATATATATATATATATATATATATATATATATATATATATATATATATATATATACACACACATATATATATATATACATATATACACACACATATATATATATATACATATATACACACATACACACACACACACACACACATACATATATATACATACACACGCAGTGGATATAAAAAGTCTACACACCCCTGTTACAATGGCAGGTTTCTGTGATGTAAAAAAATGAGACAAAGATAAATAATTTCAGAACTTTTTCCACCTTTAATGTAACCTAAAAATTATGCAACTCAATTGAAAATCAAACTGAAATATTTTAGGTGAAGGGAAGTAAAAACAAAAAAATAAAATAATATGGTTGCATAAGTGTGCACACCCTTAAACTAATACTTTGTTGAAGCAACTTTTGGGGTATGAGTCTATCAGCATGGCACATCTTGACTTGGCAAGATATGCCCACTCTTCTTTGCAAATAGACTCCAAATCTGTCAGATTGTGAGGGCATCTCCTGTGCACAGCCCTCTTCAGATCACCCCACAGATTTTCGATTGGATTCAGGTCTGGGCCATTACAAAACTTTAATCTTCTTCTGGTGAAGCGATTCCTTTGTTGATTTGGATGTATGCTTTGGGTCGTTGTCATGCTGAAAGATGAAGTTCCTCTTCATGCTCAGATTTCTAGCAGAAGCCTGAAGGTTTTGTGCCAATATTGTCTGGTATTTGGAACTGTTCATAATTCCCTCTACCTTGAATAAGGCCCCAGTTCCAGCTGAAGAAAAACAGCCCCAAAGCATGATGTTGCCAACACTATGTTTCACTGTGGGTATGGTGTTCTTTTGCAGTGTTGTTTTTGCGCCAAACATATCTTTGGGAATTATTACCAAAAAGCTCAACCTTGGTTTCATCAGACCATAACACCTTTTCTCACATGCTTTTGGGACACTTCAGATGTGTTTTTGCTAAATTTAGCTGGGCTTGGATGTTTTTTTTCGTAAGAAAAGGCTTCCGTCTTGCCGTCTACCCCAAAGCCCAAACATATGAAGAATACGGGAGATTGTTGTCACATGTTCCACACAGCCAGTACTTGCCAGATATTCCTGCAGCTCCTTTAAATGTTGCTGTAGGCCTCTTGGTAGCCTCCCAGATCAGTTTTCTTCTCGTCTTTTCATCAATTTTGGAGGGACATCCAGTTCTTCATAATGTCACTGTTGCACCATATTTTCTTCACTTGATGATGACTGTCTTCACTGTGTTCCATAGTATATCTAATGCCTTGGAAATTCTTTTGTACCCTTCTCCTGACTGATACCTTTTAACAATGAGATCCCTCTGATGCTTTGGAAGCTCTCTGCGGACAATGGCTTTTGTGTAGGATGCGACTAAGAAAATGTCAGGAAAGACCTACTAGAACAGCTGAACTTTATTCGGGGTTAATCAAAGGCACTTTAAATTATGGCAGGTGTGTGATGACTCTTATTTAACATGGTTTTGAATGTGATTGCTTAATTCTGAACACAGCTATATCTCCAGTAATTATTTTAGTTTTTTTTGTTTACTTCACTCCACCTTAAAGATTTCAGTTTGTTTTTCAATTGAGTTGTGTAGTTTATTGGTCACATTAAAGGTGGAAAAAGTTCTGAAATGATTTATCTTGGTCTAATTTTTTTACATCACAGAAACCTGACATTTTAACAGGGGTGTGTAGACTTTATATCCACTGTGTGTATATATGTATATAATATATATACATACACACATTAATCATCTACTTTTTACTTGCCTTTATATATTGAATATATCCATAAACCGTTGAACACATATAGAGATTTAACTCCGACTTTTGGGATAATCACTTATTTTTTAGACACACTACCTTAGCGCCCGTTCAAATCTTTTCCTTTGATACATATATTTCTTTACACTTGAGAGGAGTGTAATTTCTGGGAACGTGGCTTAGGTATTATTTCTAGCGCCTCTGACTATCTTGCTACTTAAGGTGGTTTAGAACTGATACAACTTGGTTACTATTACGATTAATGATTCGCCTACTGATAATCCACCTTTTAAAAGCATGTGACACCATAGAAGCTTAGGAAGGGAGGGAAAAGTAAATAAAAGCTTGCCTCAAAGTATTAACCCATCCCTCGCTGGGAGAAAATGAAAAACATTTTCAGATGTATTTTACAACAAAAAGGCTGCAAAATAAATAATGAATGTATATTGCAATAATGTTTCATTTGCAATTCCATTTTATTTATGTATTTTTAAAATGTCAAGTTTACCTAAGAAAAAAGTTATGGGACTGGTTTATGAGAAAATAAAACCTATACTGACATGGAGAAGTTTATTTCTGACTACAATGCCACTTTAATCTGTACACTGTGACCACCAAAGCGCAACGGATGCTTCTACAAGTCCATTGGTTATTATGTTGGTTTTAGTGAAAAGAACAATTACATTAGCAATGACACTTATTTTATCATTTGCAAATATATGTCCCGGGTCCCCCCAGATGTGGAGCGTCACTTACATTTTCATGTTTCATGTGCGTGAGTAGCCGCAGTTCCCTGTAGGTCCTTCTTGCATGAACAAGCGATTGAAAAGGTCTGGAGAGCTTTTTAACGGCAACCTTTTGTCTTGTCTTCGTATCGTAAGTAGAACTGAAAAATATATTAAAGGACAGTTTGGTCTGGTGTCATATTTGTGCTTTATAATTTCAGTGTATAATTACTGCTATACTAAAGGGCCATTTAAGTTTCTAGCATGCATATGAAAGAGCAATCTTTATAAATGTTAAAAAAAAAATATGAATGGTAAAAAGTTAAAAGGGATATGATGCACAGTTATATCTAAAAATTAATGTTTTCGAAATGTATAAAAAGTTTGTTTTTGGATGTTCCTGTGCTGAATAAACAACATTTTTTTTTCCTGTGGGAGTTGTCACTGTCAATCAGTGAGCAGTTGCATCCCAGTACTCAGTTTTACATAATCATGCAGCTTTTGCTTAACCCTTTTTACAAAAAAAATAAATAAGAACAAATATTAAGGGCTCTAGGAACAGGGTCTTGTAATCCTTCTGTCCTCGTGTGCCTTCTCAGTCTTTTTACTTCACCTCCTGTATAGTTAAGCATATTTATTATTAGAACTATTAGTAATAGTAGTGATAATAATAATAATAATAGTAATAATAAATATTAAAGGGAAATGAAGCCCCAATTTTTTTGTTCATGATTCAAACAGAGCCTGCAATTTAAACAGCTTTTTAAACTTCTGTTATCACGTTTTCTTTGTTCTTTTTTTATTTTTTGTTGAAAAGCAGGGACATACTTAGGTGCTGGTGTTCTGGGAAAATGGTGGACTTGTGAAAATAGCGAACCACGTCACTTCCTGTGACGTGGGATCAGCCGTTTCACAAAGTTTGACCATATTGCGCATGCGTTCTAGCATCATTACATACCTGGCCGCATATGTCACTGCTACAGTTTCGAGACCAGTGAAAATCATGGACCCTCTGTACCGCACATGTGCGGTATTTGAAACTATCAATACCGCGCCCGCTTTGCATGACCAAGCAGTTTTGAACAATTAATTTCTTTAAATGTCAGTGTAACTAATGGGAATGCATATAAATGTATGGTGCGGTATGATCATACAAGATTGACCTGTGTAGAGGCTTTGATCATACTGCAAAGCGGGCGCGGTACTGACGGAGTTTCAAATGCCGTGCATGCGCGGTACAGAGGGTCCATGAATTTCACAAGTCTTGAAACTGTAGAAGTGATGTATGCGGCCAGGTATGTAATGATGCTAGAACGCATGCATAATATGGTCAAACTTGTGAAACAACTGATCCCACTGGAAGTGACGTGGTTCACTATTTTCACAAGTTTGCCATTTTCCCAGAACACCGGCCCATTTCTAGAGCACTATATGGCAGCATCCATTTAAAAAAGCACTTGACGACAGCACTATTTCCTACCATGTAGTGCTCCAGATGCCTACCTAGGTATCTCCAACACAGAATATCATAAGAATGAAACAAATTTGATAATGGAATTAAATTGAAAACTTTCAGAAACCACAAAAGAAAATGCTTGGATTTCATATTGCTTTAATAATAAATAAAGTATTCCCGACTGACTCCTTCAAATAGCTTTAAACTAGAGAATAGATCGTACGACGAGTCTCCCAGTGTGTAAATTCCACCTTGGGTATAATCAGTTATTGATTTCTATCCCCGTGACACTTAGGGACGGTGTAGCCATAACTACATTTCCGATGCTGCGGTCCTTTGAATCCTCACTTCTAATTATGTGGTATGTGTTTAGCAATGTGTACACTATTTTGTCTTCTAGATGCAGTAGTCAGCTTTTTCTCTTTCTATTATTTATGTTATAAAACTTTATTACACCAAGGTATCATCTAACAACCATTAAAGAAAAATAGGTTTAAAGCGACTCACGTGTGTTAATGTGGTTTCTGTACTCCACCTCAATACTAATTTAATACGTTTTGAGCTTATGTGATTTGAGTCACTAGGCTTTGTGTACACATTCTAAAAAAGATCTGTTTGGGCAGAAAAAAAAATCTGTTTGAACTTTATTTTGTCAAGTGCGTTAATAGTCCTACCATTCTCTGGTATTATTTTAAACAAAAGTCATGTATAACTTTTCTTTATTAAAATTCATATATTATTCACTTGAATCCCAAGTGTACATCCCTGCTTAAAGGGACATTCCAGCCAAAATTGGAATCCTTACATGTGCATTTCAGTTTTAAATAAAAGCATTTTTGTAATATACATGGATTAGCAAAAATGCTTCTAATAAAAGATAGAGCTGTTTCCGATGTGTATTTAAGTATGCACCGCGCACCAGCATTTTAAACACAGCACTTGCTTAGAGAGCCTAAGGCGCTTGTACCATCTGGTAATGACTCAATTTGTTAATTGCTGACATGATACAAGCCCCACTGGCGCTCTGAGCAGCTGCAATATTTAAAATACCGGTGCACTGAGAATATCTAGCTATGCTTCACATGCACAGAAAAATGTTAAAACTAAAAACAGTGATAACTTTTAGTAGAAGTATTTTTGCCAATACATGTTTATTGCAAATATTCTTCTATTCAAAGATTTAATTCACCTATGTGAAGTTAAATTTTGACCGGAATATCCCTTTAAATAAACACACTTCACAAACCAATGGGGTTGAAAAAGAAGAAAGAAAAGAAAGAAGATTGGCCCCGTCACAATCACAATAACAGATCTCATCCCATAATTCCCTACCACAAGGTAGCAACATTGAATATGAATTGAAAAGGAGACCAGCACAAATTCAGAATCAAATAGAGAGAGGGACGGAGGGCAGAAGTTTCCTCTGCCCGTTCAGGTCCTGAACAAAATGATGCCCACTTCCTCCATCCACCCCCAATCAAACTTCTCTCTCCTCCCCTTAACCTGTAGATGATCCACAAAGGGATATGGAACTGAGAAAACCATCTATTTTTAAAGTAAAATTACAGGTAAGGGGGAAATAAAGTATATTGCAAAGTTGTTGTTTTTTTAACACATAATTAAACAATTTATATTACAATCTTAAATTGCTTAACTCCCCTTTAATTGTTTAGCAATATTTTCCAGAGACTTCAATAGTAATACATATTACTCATCGGCTGAATCTGCTTTCCATTTCTTCCTTAGTGAGCACTTCTGTACATGAGAAGTATGGATTAAAAAGATTAGAACTATAAAGCCGTGAGAGGAGACTAATGAAATATCTGGAACAACCAGATAAAGAGCTTGGAGGCATTTTAGCTGGATAAATTATTTTCCGGTCCCTGAAAGCAAAAGGCGACAAATAATTCAAAATATATAGGCTCCGTATTTAAGGAAATGCACCTCTCTTTAATAAATAATCAGAGTTGCAGTATTCTTTATTAAAACTACCTTTTGCCAGCATGAAGAGTCCCCGGTCCACCCCCCCATAGATGCAGCTTTTTCTTAATTATTATTATGAGCAACGGGTGGTTCAACCAACATATGCAAATGCCCATTCCCGTTTACTATAGCGCGCTGCCGGTGCTATATATGCGCCAGGTAGCCAACAGAAGAATGTATGTGAGCAGGGAACATAACATTTCTCTTTCGTGATTAAGATAGAACACGCACGTTTAAGACAACTTTCCTCTTAACAAGTTTCCTTTATTCTCTTGGTATCCTTTGTTGCAGCAATGCACTACTGGGAGGTACCTGAACACATCTGAGGAAACTGACAAATGGCATTAATGTGCAGCCACCAATCAGTAGCTTACTTCCAGTAATGCATTGCTGCTCCTAGCCTACCTAGGTATGCTTTTCAACTAAGGAAACAAAGAAGGCTAAGCGAATTAAATATCAGAAGTAAAATGGAAAGGTTTTTAAAATCACATGCTCTGTCTTAGTCATGAAATAAAAATTTTTATAGTAAAAAAAAATATATATATATATATTCAATACTTTTATTCACCAAAGGTGTCCATAAAACTGCCAAGTTTCGAGAATTGTGTTCATTCAATCCAATAATACAACCACCAGAAACTTAACACAGACAGAAAAGTCCAATGAGCTTAAAGGAAAGAAAAAACTAAAACTTGAATGATTCAGTTAGAGCTTGTCAATTTAAAATACGTTTACATTCTCTTTAATTTTCAAATTGACTGTGTTGTCTTGTGTATCCTTTGTTGACAAATTATAATGTAGCTTGTTGCCCGTGCCTGTGAATGTGCTTCTCTCTGTCGGTATTTAGTCTCCCTATGGAAACAAAAAAACAAAAAAAAAAGAAAAGGGGGGAAACCAGACGTGGACTCCTTGCTCAGTGTGCTTAGAGGAATATGGCTACACCTTACCGACGAGGCCCAATGAAGGCCAAAACGATCGTCTGCGGTTGCTGTGTTCCTTGTTCAGAGAGGAATTGCCTGGTAATTTGGCACTGGACTGATCGTAATAGGCGGGATCAGACTGATATACTACAGGAAAGTTCTTCTCTGTGAAAAGCATTACTGGGCTAAAAGAAGCTGCACCCAGGTGGTTAATCGCCATAGAACAGGCTAACAATAGTATTGAGCTGGCTGTTTGTTCCTGTGAGTGCGCTTCTCTCTGAATAAATTAAAATGTATTGTACATATCCTACACTACTGGGAGCTAGCTGATGATTTGACTCTTGTCATGGCTCACTAGATGTCTTCAGCTATCTCCCAGTAATGCATTGCTGCTTTTTCGAGTTGCAGGGGCAAGCAATTGTGCAATAATAAAATGCCCTAAGTGTTTTACACTTTTAGAGATCTTTGAACTGTGGCATCATACAGTGCAGCTACAGTTTAAAATCCCTATCAAATATTAAAAAGCATGGACATTTTTTTACACCATTCTACAACAATCACCTCCCGGTCATACTCCCTGCTCCATAGAAAGGTAGAACACTGAACTTGGAATAGACCTACACAGACTCATTACACATTTAGGGCTCGATTTATCAAGCCTCTACGGCAGCAAGTTCTCTCAAGAACTTGCTCGCCATGATTTATCTACGCCACCTCTATTGTGGCGAAATTCAATCTCCTCGGTCGAGTACGACCGAGGAGATTGACAGCTCCTGCCCGCACGTGATTGGCTGCGCGCGGGCAGGGGGCGGGATAGCACGCGAGCTCAAAACTGCGCTTGTGTGCAATGTTAATTGCCTGCGGGTAATTTCGCCCAGACACAGGCGAGCTGAGGCGTACAGGGGCGCGTATATGCGCCCCTGTACGCCTCAGCGTTGATAAATCTAGCCCTTACTCTAGCATCAAGAAATAATCCATTGCATGCAAAAAAAAAATATATAACCTTAACACTGCTCAATGTTGGCGATACAGTTGCCCAGATGGCCCACAT
The DNA here is from genome assembly GCF_027579735.1 of Bombina bombina. Lineage (NCBI taxonomy): Eukaryota > Metazoa > Chordata > Amphibia > Anura > Bombinatoridae > Bombina > Bombina bombina. Next base: position 153,428,126 of record NC_069504.1, read on the forward strand.
TTGGTGGCAATGCCCCAAGTTGACCACTAAATGGTCCGAGGTCTCACATGAGACGAGCAAAATTTTAGAAACCCTGATGCTCCTGGAACCGTGCCTTTGGCATTTCCACAAAGTCCCAAAAAAATTGTCTACACCAAAGAAAAAAATATTTAATATTTTAAGAAATAACTTTAAAATCCTAATTGCAAGAAACTGGAAATCTGATAAAATCTCCTCCCTCTCACAATGGCATCAAGAATGTGACTACACTCACTAGAAGAATTTCTTGAAGAACAAAAATCTTGAAACTTACGCTCAAATGCAATCGCTTTGGGAGACATAACTCAAAAATAAATCTCACATTGTGGACATTTTGAAGTTAAACTCCCCCATGAAAGATTTTTTATTATATTAGATTCCACAAAATGCACTTGTGTGTGTGATGTGACTTTGTAATGTGTGGATGTATAGTGTGTAGTTTGACTTCATATAGACCGACACATACCACATATATCACCACACACAAACACATACATACACACTACATTAAAGGGATATGAAACTCAAATTTTCTTTTGAGATTCAGACAGAGCTTACCATTTAAAAAAATGTTTCCAATTTACTTCTATTATCAAATTTGCTTTGTTCCCATGATATTCTGTGTTCTATGTAGGCACCTGGAAGACTACATGGCAGGAAATAGTGCTGCTACCTAGTGCTGTTGCAAATGGATAACATTCTTGCTAAACTGATGCCATAAAGTGCTCCAGTAATGGGCCGCTGTTCTAAAATAAGTTGTCTTCCATCGGAATGTGTGTAATCTGCTGTTGTAGGTTTGTGGCACTCACTGCGCATGCGCAAGAGGCCCAACCTCCTCCAAACAGCTGCTTAAGCCGACTTATTTGATAACAGGTTGCAGGATTCTATGGGCCGTGCATGGCCTTACTCTTCACTCATCAGACAAGACCCTATTGGTTGTACAGCCACTGACTTCACGGACCAATCAGATAACGCAGTAACGCTTTTTTCCTATGTATTATCTGATCAGTCCGTTTGATTTGCCCACGTCCATTCACCAAATTGTTCCATCGCACACCTCCGACTTGCCGTGCACGGTAGGGGGGGGGGGGGGTTGTGCTGATGGGGCTTAAGTAAGTTAAACAGGCGGTGCTTATGGGGCTTATGGACCTACATAAGTATTGAACATCTGGGGCATCAGCCAGACGTTTGTGTAACAAAATAGATAAGGCAGAGATCGGACCCTTTAGGGAACTTGCTGATAAACCCTTCTCCAATCCTTCTTGGAGAAAAGACAAAAGACAGAATTCTGGGAATCCTAACTCTACTCCATGAGTAGCCTTTGGATTCACACCAATAAAGATATTTACACCATATCTTATAGTAAATCTTTCTAGTTACAGGCTTACGTGTCTGAATCAAGGTTTCTATGACTGAATCAGAAAAACCTCGCTTGGATAGAACTAAGCGTTCAATCTCCAAGCAGTCAGTTTCAGAGAAATTAGATTTGGATGAAGGAAGGGACCTTGAATGAGAAAATCCTTCCTTAACGGCAGTCTCCAAGGTGGCAGGGACGACATGTCCACCAGGTCGGCATACCAAATCCTGCAGGGCCACGCTGGGGGCAATGAGGATCACTGATGCCTTCTCCTGCTTGATTCGAGCAATGACCCGAGGAACAAGAGCAAACGGAGGAAAAAGATATGCTAGACTGAAGGACCAAGGAACTGCCAGAGCATCTATTAGTTCCGCCCGAGGATCCCTGGACCTCAACCCGTATCTCGGCATTCAGACGAGATGCCATGAGATCTAACTCCGGCCAACCCCATTTGAGAATCAGCTTGGAGAATACTTCCGGATGGAGTTCCCACTCTTCCGGCTGAAAAGTCTGCCTCCTCAGAAAATCCGCCTCTCAGTTGTCCACCCCTGGGATGTGGATCGCTGACAGATGACAAGAATGAACTTCCGCCCACTGGATTATCTTGGCTAGCTCTGTCATCGCTAAGGAACTCCTCATTCCTCCCTGATGATTTATGTAAGCCACTGTCGTTATATTGTCCGTCTGAAATCTGATGAACCGGGACGAAGCCAACTGAGGCCAGGCTAGAAGAGCATTGAAAATCGCTCTCAGTTCCAGGATGTTTATAGGAAGAACAGACTCTGCCGGAGTCCACACTCCCTGAGCCCGTAGAGGACCCCAGGCAGCTCCTCACCCTAGAAGGCTAGCATCTGTTGTCACAATCACCCAGGATGGTCTGCAAAAGCATATTCCCTGGGATAGATGCTTTAAGAGACAACCACCATTGAAGTGAGTCCCTTGTCTCCTGCTCCAGAGTTAACTGAGCAGACAAGTCTGCATAATCTCCATTCCACAGCCTGAGCACGTTTAACTGCAGAGGTCTGAGGTGAAACCGAGCAAACGGAATGATGTCCATTGCCGCCACCATCAGTCCGATTACTTCCATGCACTGGGCCACTGACGGCTGAGTATTGGACTGACAGGCTCGACAGGTATCTAGAATCTTTGACTTCCTGACCTCTGTCAGAAAAATCTTCATGGAGACAGAATCGAATACAGTTCCCAAGAAAGTCACCCTAGCTTTCGGAATTAAGGAACTATTTTTTAGATTTACCTTCCACCCGTGAGTCCTCAGGAAGGACAGAACAATGTCGGAATGGGACCTTGCTTGTTGATAAAATGACGCCTGGATTAGAATATCGTCCAGATAAGGTGCCACCTCAATGCCCCGCGGTCTTAAAACCGCCAGCAGAGACCCCAGAACCTTTGTGAAAATTCTGGGTGCCGTGGCCAGCCCGAAAGGAAGAGCCACAAACTGAAAGTGTCTGTCTAGAAAAGCAAACCTTAGGAACTTATGATGATCTCTGTGGATAGGAACATGAAGATATGCATCCTTTAAGTCCAATGTTGTCATAAATTGACCCTCCTGGATCAATGGAAGAATGGTACGAATAGTTTCCATCTTGAAAGATGGAATTCTGAGAAACTTGTTCAGACTCTTGAGGTCTAAAATAGGTATGAAAGTTCCCTCCTCCTTGGGAACTACAAACAGATTTGAATAAAACCCCTGCCCGTGTTCCTGTACAGGAACGGGAATAATCACTCCCAGGGAGGAGAGGTCTCTTACACAATGTAAGAACGCCTCTCTTTTTATCTGGTTTGCAAATAATCTTGAAAGAAGAAATCTTCCTCGAGGAGGAAAATTTTTGAACTCCAATTTGTATCCCTGGGACACTATTTCTATAGCCCAGGGATCCAGAACGTCTCGCACCCAAGCCTGAATGAAGAAAGAAAGCCTGCCCCCCAACAGATCCGGTCCCGGATCAGGGGCATGCCCTTCATGCTGTTTTGGAGTCAGCAGCAGGCTTCTTGGACTGTTTACCCTTGTTCCAAGGCTGGTTGGGTCTCCAAGTAGACTTAGATTGCAAATAGTTTCCTTCCTGTTTGGAGGAGGAAGAGAAGGAATTGCCCTTGAAATTGTGAAAGGAAAGAAAATTACTTCGTCGTCCCTTTTGCTTATTTCTCTTATCCTGAGGAAGGAGATGACCCTTACCATCCGTGATGTCAGAAACAATTTCCTTTAGACCAGGTCCAAACAAGGTCTTTCCCTTGTAAGGAATAGCTAGAAGTTTAGACTTAGATGAAACGTCTGCAGACCAAGGTTTTAACCATAAGGCTCTGTGGGCGGGGTGGGCGGAGCTAACTGCAAGAGCATTCAGACGTGTTTTCTCTGAGATCTGCCTAAAGCAGTGTTTTTTTTGCAATATTTAACGTTTAATTTTCTGAACTCATACCTATAATCACCTTTATAATCAGGGATAGGTGCCTAGGTATATACCCTTTTACTTGCTGGACTAACTTTTGATCTAGCCCTCATATTTGTGGGCGGATGCAAGGAACTTTACTCTCCGGAGGGTCGGGGCTCCGCTCCGGAGGTTCTCCATCTACCACCAGCTGGTCAGACTCTACCTCACATCTCCTCTTATCCACTGCTCCGGAGGGCCAAGGATCCGCTCCAGAGCAATCAGTTGCATACTCGGTGCTCTTCAAGCACCTCAACGGGACCTCAGACGTTTACCTGATCCTCCTGGAGTTCCTGGGAGAAAACGAGCAGAGTGGAGTTTGGGCAAGCGTCTGGTTGCGGAGGAGGTCCGGAGCTCATTTGGGTCATTGTGTGTTTGGATGGGCCACGGGGGCTGACTTTTCCACTTGCCTCCGGTGCCAGGCAAAACGGCGCGAACAGTCGCCATCTTGGGCCTATGAGCCCCATCTCTGGCAGATCCCCTGCTGACGAGTCACCTGATCGAGTGGCTGTTCCCGGTGCTTACGGGGATTTCCAACTTGAGACCATCATCCCTGCATCTCCAACCCCACACATCACTCCCTGGTGGGTACCGGTGCTTACCGGGCACTCACTCAACTCTCAGGGAGACACGGCAGCTACCCTTCTTCTTTGGGCCTAATCTGCTGGAACGAGTTGAAGGGCCTCCACCCACGTGGAAGCCACAGGTACTGTTTTTACACAATTTCTCTGCCACCTTTGGGCTACAGCCTGCCTCTCACATCATACCCTCATCCCTATAACTGAACTAAAGTGCTCCCCTCATCTCAGCCCTGCCAAATCCACGTTTGGGGGTCTAAAAGAGACATTTAAATTTGGATCTCTGAGGACATTTCCTTGGCCCCCAAGGGCATGTAACAGAACTAGAAAATAAGAGGAAGCCATACAAGTGGGGGTAGCATCTCTGAGCCTGTGTCAATAGCCTACACCCTTATCCCACAGAGATAGACTCCCATACAGGCTATATTTGGAAGGGATTTTTTGTGCCTTTAAGTACCTATTCTTGCTACTGTATTATTGCTTTGCTGCTGCGTCAGCATATGTATCTCTGCTGCCTTGGCACAGAGTGGAGTGTATTTCTTATTAGGGATGCACCGAAATTTCGGCCGCAGAAAGTTTCGGCCGAAAATGGCATTTTTGGCAATTTCTGTTTTTGGTACCCTTTTGTGAACATGGTGTGGGATAATGGACTGGACAGGAAGAAGCTCGCCTATCAGAGGCGTGCGGTCGCACCAGACACCATGAGTGGTAGATTTAGAGAGCTTATGACCAGATTTAATTTTTTTGATGTCTGGAGGTCCTTACATCCCCGTGACAAAGATTTTACACACTTTTCTCACCCTCACTCTACATTTTCCAGACTGGACTATTTCTTCAGCCACCCTGAGACTCTGGACTGTGTACGGACCACGAGTATCCATCTCTGTCCTTGGTCTGACCATGACCAGGTCGTACTGGATCTAGACGCTAGGCACACCACGAGAACCAGACCCTCATGGAGGTTACCTCACCACCTTCTAGCTGATATCCCCTTTAGGGAGGAACTCAGGTCTGAAATAATAGCCACACTACAGATCAACGACACACCTGAAGTCAGGGATGACAAAATTTGGGGGGCGTTTAAAGCTACCACTAGAGGTCTCTTTATTAGCAAACAGGCACATATTAGGAAACAGGCGGGCCTCACGCCGTCTCAGGCTCACAGCCGATTACGCTCATTAGAATAGCTACAACGCACCTCAGACACTGCAAACTTGAGACAGGAGGTCAAGGACCTTAAAAAAACACATCTGCCAGATAGAATTTAGAAAGACACAGAACAATTTCTTCAAATTGAAACAGCTTATGTATTCGAAGGGAAACACTGCTGACACCATTCTTGCTAATAAAATTAGACAACGTAGGGGTGCCTCACGCATACATCAGCTTAGACAGGGCAAGCAGGTATACAGCCTACCGTCCTTAATCGGCCAGCAGTTTCGTGATTATTATTCCTCACTCTATAATATCCAGGATCAGGCAGGACTTACGCAATCACCATCAACACAGATAGATCCATTCTTATGTTCTATGAAACTCCCTGCCCTTGACGAAGCGCAAAAGGAACTTATAGATGTTCCAATTACATGCCAGGAAGTGAAACAAGTAATTAAAAATCTGAAATCCCTGAAAGCCCCAGATGGTTTCACTGCAGTATTCTATAAAACATATTGTAACGAAATTTTACCCATCCTTACCAGATTTTTTAAATTAGCAATGGAAGAGGGCAAATTGAGGAGGGAGTTTCTGGAAGCCTCCATCATTACCCTACCTAAGCCTAATAAGGACCCAACGTTATGCACTAATTACAGACCTATATCATTAATCAATACCGATGTTAAAATCTACGCTAAAATCCTGGCCAATAGGTTAGCGAAACTACTCCCTTCCCTAATTAAACCAGATCAAGTAGGCTTCGTCCCGGGTAGAGAGGGCCCGGACAACACTAGGAGGTTGTTGAACATCCTATGTGAAGCTAAGAGGTTAAATAGACCTTTGGCCGTGCTTTCCCTAGATGCAGAAAAGGCCTTTGACCGGGTCCGTTGGGAATACTTATGGAATGTTCTGGACACCTTCCAGTTTCCAGCGCAGATTATTCTGGCAGTGAAGGCCTTGTATTCTACAGCCACTGCCTCGGTCAGGGGCCTTGGGTTTTGTTCACCTTCATTCCCCATTTCTAACGGCACACGACAGGGCTGCCCCTCTCTCTCCCCCCCATCCTTTTTGCACTGGCCATTGAGCCCCTTGCCGCCGCTATTAGAGAAAGCAGAGACATTGTAGGAGTTACACTCCATGGCACAACACACAAGGTGGCGTTATTCGCTGATGACACTACAATTTTCACCTCCAAACCCCTACAAACTATACCCAAACTCTTAGCCTTGTTGGAGACTTTCAGTGCCCTTTCACACTATAAATTAAACCAAACTAAATCTGAAATTTATGTGCAGGGCTTCCCTGCAGATGTCTCCAAATGTATACATGATAGATATAAATTCGTAGTTATCAATTCCCATATATCTCATCTGAGTGTTAAAATTTCTAACTCGTTTCCCCAGATTCTAGAAGACAATTACAAGTCTCTACTCTCAGAACTCAGGTCCTTAGGCCGGAGGTGGAACTTTAAAACGGTTTCATGGCTAGGCCGCATTGGCGCCCTTAAAATGAGTTACCTCCCTAAACTTACATATGTTTTCAGATGTCTCCCACTTAGAGTCCCTCATTCTCTTATCCTACAGTTTCAGAGTGCCTGCACCAAATATATCTGGCAGGGTAAACCCCCTCGCATCACCCATAAATGTTTACAGTACTCCAGAATGGATGGGGGAGTAGCCTCCCCATCCATATCTAGGTATTATGAGGCGGCAATGCTCACACATCCCAGTGAGGTGTAATCCCTCAGGGACTTAATATGGACACCTCCCCACTGTAGGAGACTTCTTTGCATAACAAACCCAGTGATCAAAGAATGTCTGGCAATCTGGGACCAGATTCGTCACTACAAACAGATAGCTCCTCATCCTTCTCCAATAACCACTTTGGCCGGACTGCTCACAGGCCTGCCAGACTCACATCCAGTCATTTGGGCTAAGCTAGGCTTTTTTAAAGTAGCAGACTTATGGTCCACGACTTCCCAGGGAGCCTACGTGGAACTATCTCACATTGACAATACTATGTTCATTCCCTCTTACATGACCTTTGAATACGTCAGAGTCATAAGCTTGCTCTCCAGTTGGGGCTTTAAACCCTCTTCCTCTCGCCAGTTGACTATATGGGAAGCCAGGTGGCAGCAGGGACGCTGATTAGGCAAACCACTATCACTACGCTATACTCTTATGGAAGGCGCGTCTCCAGTGGACAGGGCGCCACATATCCTTAAATGGGAACAGAAGTTGAATATGTTGCACATTTACTTACAAAAAAGGGTGTTACACTGTGTCACTATATATGAAACTTACATTAAGCTTCTTATGCACTGGTATTATGCCCCAACCAGGTTAGCCGCGCTCTTTCCCATGGCCCCTTTGGCCTGCTGGAGAGAATGCGCCCACATTGGTGATCTGCTCCATATCTGGTGGCTTTGACCCAGACTTAAACCGCTCTGGAATCTGAGCTTTGCCACATTAGCATGCATGGGAATATCTGTCCGTAGGACCCCTGAAGTGGGCCTTTTTTACCTAGGCACACATAAATTACCCAGACACCAAGGCACATTTTGCATGTATCTGTTCTCTGCTGTCAAGCTCTCCATAGCTAGGGCCTGGAAACGGACAAACCCCCCGCATGGTCGGATGTTGTTTCCTTGATGGCTTATATTTATTCAATGGAAAAAAATATATACTATACGATGGGTAATTTAGACTTTTTCGAATTAATCTGGTCAGACTGGAAGGATAGAATTAACACCCTGTGGCTCCCCAGCTTCGAGACTTAAATAGTTGCTTCTAACCAATGAGGTGGGCAGGGCCCCCTTCCCCTAACCCTACCCCTCTAATAATTAGAGTGACCCACATATATACTTGTAATCTAGATTTCTAAGACGGTGGTCTTTTTCCACCCCCCCTTTTCTCCCCACCCCCACTTCCCTTCCTCCTCCCTTTTATGTTCTGGTATATGGACCCAGTTGGCTCCCTTATGTGTACTAAGGAGAGCTGGGATCCGCAATTTCATTTTATTCTTGTTATACTGTTAACATATTTGGTGGTTCGATACTGTATCCTTACATGAATATGTGACTTGTAAGTGTAGTACGCTTGGATCGTACAGTTGTTTGTTTTATTTCTTATTGATGAAAAATAAAAATATCTTGGATATAAAAAAAATTAAAAAAATTAAAAAAAAAAAAAAAAAAAAGGCTCTGCGGGCTAGGATAGAAAACCCTGAACTCTTAGCTGCTAATTTAGTAATTTGCAGAGAAGCATCCATAATAAAAGCATTGGCTAACTTCAGAGCCTTAATCCTATCTTAGATCTCCTCCAAAGAAGTCTCAGAATTAGAGACTCAGGCAGAGCATCAAACCAATAAGCTGCCGCACTAGTGACCGTAGCAATGCACCCAGCCGGCTGCAACAGCAGACCCTGGTGAACATAAATCTTTTTAAGTAGACCCTCCAACTTCTTGTCCATGGGATCTTTAAAAGCACAACTATCCTCAATAGGAATAATAGTTCGCTTGGCCAAGGTGGAGATAGCACTTCCACCTTAGGAATTGTTTGCCAAGTTTCTTTGATAGCGTCAGCTATAGGAAACATCTTCCTGAAAATAGGAGATGGAGAAAAGGGAATACCAGGTCTCTCCCATTCCTTAGAAACAATCTCCAAAGCTCACTGGAAAAACATCTGAGAAACTTGGAACTTTAAAGTATCTGTCCAATTTACTCGCTTTCACAGGAGTGACTACTACTGTGGAATCACAGTCGTCTAAGGAAACCAACACCACCCTAAGTAACAGACGGAGGTGTTCTAGTTTAAATCGGAAAGAGACAACCTCTGAATCAGTCAAAGGTTCTGAATCTGAAATCTCACCATCTGATAAGACCTCTATACCCTCCATTTCAGATCCCTGGGAGGGTACCTCTGAGACTGCCGCCATAGCATCAGAAACCTCACTGATAGCATGCTTATCCTTCCTCTTGCGCTTGCCTTGAAGCACAGGAAAAGCAGACACCACATCAAAAATTGTGGAGGACATAACCGCCGCTATGTCCTTTAAAGTAACTCCAGCAGGAGCTAAAGCAAGGCACTGCTGGTGGGGGCATAAATTTTTGGGACGCTTGGAGAGAAAGTTTCGGCACCTCATCAGAAGACTCTTGGACAACATCTGCCTGAGAGGAGACTGGCTCAGTAAGAATTTTATCCCTAGAACTTACAGTCCTTTCAATAAATGTGGGACAGAAATGGATTGATGGTTCCACATTTGCATCAAGACATAAAGCACATGTAACACCTTGCACCTCATCCTGATCCATCATTTCACAAAAATATTACTATTAAGTAAAAAAAATACTGAAAAAAAAGCAATAAAATAAAAATCAGACAAAAACTGCCAAAATTGCTATAGTGAAATAACACTCAGAAAAAATAAGAAAACCTCTGCACCACAACAACCTGCTGAGGTGCTCCTACCATCACCAGTGCCATCGGATCCCAGAAACAAAACGATCCGCTACTGCAGTCTGTCAAAAGAACCGGATGAAGATTGCATCTATGCTAAAAGCGCATTTATTGGAGATTACATGCTGCTCTAGTCCAGAAAACCAGTACAGCCCAAACGAAGCCTGCAGCTGCTTGGAAATAACACTACAAGCAGAGGCGCAAAAAAGACAGGAAGTACCGCCCTTCGTGGGCGTGCTACAACCCTATGTTTCCCTCTAGAGAGAAAAAATTAAAGTGAAACCACCGGAGCCCTCCATTTAAAATAAAATGAGCAAACTATCTCCAGCCCCAGTGCCTGCACCAAACCACTGCCCAAACAAGACTTTAGATTCAGAAAAGTCTAACACAGTCCCCACATAAAGGCTCCATTAACCCCTTATGTGCTATAGTGCTAAGATAGCCACCCTGAGACTCCTTAAATCACAGAAAAGGTAGCACTTACCTCAAACACTGCCTGGCAGGAAGGCAGTTTCCTGAGCTTGAGAGGTCCTCTACCTCACAATGGCCTGAAAAATAAAGTCATGCTGAGTCAGAAAGAAACTCCGGCTGAAGGATATAGGGCAGCTGAAAATGGGAGGCGCAGTGGGAATTATGTCCCACAAGTTCCCATAGCTCTAAAGCCACCAAAAGCTCTACTGTAGAGACTGATATGGACTACGGCTACACCCCAGAACAATGTAGCACTCTCTGGCACCACTTTAAAATACAAACTCTTGATTGAAGAATCTAACCGAACACCTCACTTTACCTCTTCCTAGCACTAACGTTGGCAAAGAGAATGACTGGGGCGGGAGGGAAAGGAGGAGCTATTTAACAGCTCTGCTGTGGTGCTCTTTGCCTCCTCCTGCTGACCAGGAGGTGATATCCCACAAGTAAGGATGATGATCCGTGGACTCATCGTGTCTTTAAAAAGAAATGTGGGTTTCATATTCCTTTAAACTGCTATTGCTCACTGCCCTTCACTGATTTTCCCCCCAGCTATTTGCTTCTACTGTGCATTCTTGAAATACATCAAAATAAGGAACTTGAAATCTCTGTATCTAAGCAACCACTGCTTATTTTTCATGAAAGAAAAACCTACTAGACAATAAAACCTAGCTGTAATTTTAAAACTATTTATGCAGTAGTTTTTGCTGTATGCTCAACTAATCATTTTCAAAGTCAAGAGATATAGAAAAGTATGTTCTATTCAACAAAATAAGAATTCCAAGAAAACTTAATGTACTTTTGATTTTCAGCACTTCAGCCAGTAAAGATGCATAGAAAATGGTTAAATTAATTCATAAAAAAAAGCAGCAACAGAATTCTTTAAGTAAAAATAATCAAAACCTTTATTAGGGTATATTTAAAAATTAATTCATAGCAGCATCATGGAAACAACACTCCAACAGTATTGCAAGAACAAAGACTTACGCGTTTCAGCGGTACTGTGCCGTAATCATAGACCATAAATTGCTTCAGATGTGATACAGAATTTAAGACACAAACTCATTTCATTGGTTGATTAAAAACACACGTATGTGCTCATATTGGAGAACAAAGCAAAGGTAAAACTTTAGTTCTTAGCTAGCCAAAAATAATACAATCTCAGTACGTGACTAGGATTGAGTCTAAAGTAAATTAATGGGACAGGTTCACCAATGGTAAAAACCATATATTATGTATATAGTGTACAATTGGTAACCAATAAGAATCAGGATACCTGTAAGCATACTGATCTAGTTGATTCCGGTAAAAGCATATTTCTTTTTCTCAGATAATATACAATGTGATACTTGTTATCAAAGGGACAGGAAACCCCAAAATTTTCTTTCATGATTTGGATAAAACATACAATTTTAAACAACTTTCAAATGTACTCCTTTTAATTTGCTTCATTATCTTGTTATCCTTTGCTGAAATTACTTGACAAACCCCCCCCCCCAAAAAAAAACCTTTCGATGACATCCAACGCCTCTCTCCCCCCAATACCGGGAACCACTCACTCCAGTAATAACCTTCACCTATTTAAAAACACTAGTACAGAATATTTATTTTCTCCATTTACCCAATCTTTATATCTTAGAGAGTAAACTGTGTGATTTTTGTTAGCTGAAGACAGAACAGATAAGTTGTTCTAGCAGACAGTCAGACATTCTGACAGGATGGGCTAGTATTTTCCCCTTTAAAAAGGGACATTAAAGGGACAGTATACACTCATTTTAATATAACTGCATGTAATAGACACTACTATAAAGAATAAGATGCACAGATACTGATATAAAAATCCAGTATAAAATTGTTTAAAAACTTACTTAGAAGCTGACAGTTTAGCTCTGTTGAAAAAGGTAGCTGGAAAGCCCACTGCAAGTGGGAAATAAGACACCCCCCCCCCTCCCCCTTCTTTTACATATGAAAAGACCCTTTACACAAACTGGAGCAAGCTGGAGAAGGTAGCTGACGGTATTCTCATAAAACGTTGGGGCTTGGTTAGGAGTCTGAAAATCAGAGCAATGTTATTTAAAAATAAGCAAAACTATACATTTATTTTAAAAAAAAAACTTTATGGGCTATATAAATAGATCATCTACAAAACATTTATGCAAAGAAAAAATGAGTGTATAATGTCCCTTTAAACATTTTGTGATGGTAATATAAAATTATAAATCGTATAAAAAAACAAAAACACTGCAATATGCTTTAAATTATTTATTTGGTCCCCTTTTTCTGCAATTCCATTCTGAAATTGTGAGCTTTTCATCGAAGTGCAGAACATTTTTTAAATTTTCCTCAGTCATTGGCTGCACATTCTAGTGACCTATTTATAACGGCCCCTAATTGGCCACAGCAGAGAAGATGACCTAAGTTACAGCATGACAACGCCCATTACTTTATAGGCACTAAAACCGTACACTTATTTTGTCAATATTTTAACAGCTAATGAAACTTTAGAAAAAAAAAAAACATCTACATGTTATCCTCAGACTTTTTCTTTGAATGCTTCATTCTATCTAGCATTTTATTTTAAGGACCCAGCAGGCATGCACTCACTGGGAGTTTTTAAAATTATGCTTTATTGTGCACAGAAAAACGTACAGTGGTGTTTTGGGGGATCTCACCCCTTCACTGCACGTTTTTCTGTGCACAATAAAGCACAATTTAAAAATTCCCAGTGAGTGCAGGCCTGCTTTGGAATATGAATATATATCACATATAATAACAACACCTTTTGTTTTTGTTTGTTTGTTTTTACTTTCAAAACATGATATTTTTAACTTATTACTTATATGAATATAAAAATGGATGTTCCTGGCCAGAAAATAACATTTTTACAAACTTAGTTTATATGCAAATTCACCATAGAATTGTTTTGTGGTTAAAATTACATAAAAATGTTAGATCTAAAATGCACAGTTCTAAGAAATATTTTGTTTTTAATTTGTGAAAATGTTTTTGCACACACGATCAACCAAGCATATGTTGGTAGGCATTGTGCAGCTGGAACACAGGCAGGCTCTGAGGAGCAGTGACCTTTTTTTTTTTTTTTTTAGGAAGCATTTTGTGCAAACAAACATATAATAAAACGCTTCTAAGGAACTTTTGAGCCAAACTGAGCAATACAAATTAATTTATGTCCCAAAACTATTTTTATGGTATTATATACGCTAATATCTCTCTTTTTATATATGAATGCACTACTGGGAGCTAGCTGGTGATTGGTGGTTCCATAGATACGCCTCTTGTCATTGGCTCCTCAGATATCTTTAGCTAACTCCAATAAGTGTGTTGCTTCTCTAGAACTAACTTTAACTGTGTAATTGACCCATCTGCAGGGTTTAAACACATTTATAAGCAATTGTGCAATAATTAAATGATTAAAACACATCGGAGCATTTTCTTTTTGCACTTGTGTATCTCTATAATAATGTAAAGCTTTATACTCTTTGGAAAAAAAATTCCCTCAAAAGGTAGCATAGCAAACACTTATGTCAGTATGTCAGGGGTCGACAAATCAGTATAAAATTTAGGTGCCAGTAAGAATAATTAGTAGCCAGACAGTGGCATCTGTATATAGATCTATAGTGAATAACCCAAAAAGTTAGAAGCCAGGCGAGAGTCCACGATTTGTTACACATGGGATATACATTCCTACAAGGAGGAGGCAAAGTTTCCCAAACCTCAAAGCCTATAAATACCCCACCCATCTCACTCATATCTCAGTTTAACGTATAGCCAAGAAGTGAGGTGTAAAAAAAAAAGAGTAAGAAAAAGCCATAAAAAGGGAACAGGAAAAAAAGATGTGCTCTGTTAAAAACAACCCATAATAGGGAGAGGACCTCATGGACTCTCGCCACCATGAAAGAAATTAAATATATCAAGTAAGTTCTTACATAAATTATGTTTTCTTTCATTAAAGGTGGCAAGAGTTCAGATTTGTTACACATGGGATATAATACCCAAGATGTGGAAGTCCACGAGTAACAAAATAAGAAGGGTGGGATAAAATATAAACAGATTTTTCCATGAAAATTAATATCCAAATTAAAGTCTTTAAATAACTAAAAAATAAAATATATAGGCAATAGAATCAAAGAGTGACCACTGCCAGAAAAACCTTTCTACCAAAAGCTGCTTCTGAAGAGGCAAATACATCAAAATGGTAAATTTTTCTAAATGTATGCAAAGAAGACTAAGTGACCGCTTTGCAAATCTGAAGCTTCATTCTTAAAAGCCCAAGATGTGGCAACTGATCTTGAAGAATGAGCTGTAATTCTCTGAGGTGGAGACTGACCCACTTCCAAATAAGCGTTGTGAATCAGAAGTTTTAACCATGAGCCTAAAGAAATAGCAGAAGCTTTCTGACCCTTTCTTGAACCAGAAAAAATAACAAATAGACTTTATTTATTTATTTATTTATCATTGCTGAGGCATACAGGGGTGCTTATACGCGCCCCTGTACGCCTCAGCTCGCCTGTGGCGGGGCGAAATTATCCGCTGGTAATTAACATTGCACACGAGCGCAATTTTGCGTTCGCGTGCAATCCCGCCCCCTGCCCGCGCACAGCCAATCATGCGCGGGCCGGAGCTGTCAATCTCCTCGGTCAGACTCGACCGAGGAGATTGAATTTCGCCACAATAGAGGTGGCGAAGATGTTAGGGAAGCAGCGGTCTGGTGACCGCTGCTTGATAAATCGCGGCGAGCAAGTTCTTGTGAGAACTTGCTGCCACAGGGGCTTGATAAATCTAGCCCTAAGTCTTCCTGAAATCTTTAGCTGCATCAACATAATATTTCAAAGCTCTGACAACAGCCAAAGAATGTAAAGATCTCTCAGCATCATTCTTAGGATTAGGACATAAAGAAGGAACAATAATTTCTCTGTTAATGTTGTTATAATTAACAACCTTTAGCAAGAAATTGAAAGTAGTCTGCAAAACTGCTTTATCTTGATGGAAAATCAGATAAGGAGACTCACAAGAGAGGGCGGATAATTTAAAAACTCTTCTAGCAGAAGAGATAGCTAAGAGAAACAAAACTTTCCAAGAAAGTAGTTTAATGTCTAAAGAATGCATAGGCTCAAAAGGAGGAGCCTGTAAAGTCTGTAATACTAGATTGACTCCATGGAGGAGGAGAAATAGATTTGATAACAGGCTTTATTCTGGACAAAGCCTGAACAAAACAGTGAATATCTGGAAGATGAGCAATCTTTTAGTGAAACATTACAGAAAGTGCAGATATTTGTCCTTTCAAGGTACTGGCAGATACGTTTTTATCCAAACCATCTTGAAGAAACTGAAGAATTCTATGAATTCTAAATGTTTGCCAAGAAAAATTATTATAAGTGGAACACCAGGAAATATAAAAGTTTACCAAACCTTATAATAAATTTTCCTGGAAACAGGTTTTCTTGCTTTAATCATAGTATTAATTACAGAGTGACTGAGAACTAGGCGTTCAAACTCCATGTCATTAAGTTCAGAGATTTTAGTTCTGGATGAAAGAAGAAACACCTTGAGACAGAAGGTCTGGTCTTAGAGGAACATGCCATGGCGGGCAGCTGGACATCCTAACTAGATCTGCATACTTAATCCTGAGAGGCCATGCAGGAGCTATCAGAATAACAGAGGATTGTTCCATTTTGCTTTATGAAATCACTCTGGACAGCAGAACTAGTGGAGGAAATATATAAGCATATTGGAATGCCCAAAGAACTGCTACAGCATCCATCATATCTGCCTGAGGAACCTGTAACCTTACAAGGTATCTGGGAAGTTTCTTGTTCAAACGAGGCCATGAGATCTATTTGAGGAAGACTCTAGATTTGAACAAGTTGAAAGAACACACCCTGATGTAGAGACCATTCTCCCGGGTGTAATGACTGTTGGCTGAGAATCTGCCTCCCGGTTGTCCACCCCTGGGATGTGAATCGCAGTGATGAGACAGTGAATTGCAGTGATGCCTAGCTATGAAGATACTTATTTCATGGCTAGGCAACTTCGCGTTCCACCTTGATGATTGACATATGACACTGTTGTGATATTGTCTGTCTGAAAACAAAGATAAGGTTTGTTCATTAAAAGAGGCCAAGCTTGAAGGGCTTTGTAAAGGAGCACGGAGTACTAAGATATTGATCGGAATTTTCGTTTCTTGAAAAATTCCAGACTCCCTGTGCAGTCAGGGACCCCAATACTGCTCCCCAACCTGTAAGGCTTGCATCTGTTGTGATTACAGACCAGGTAGGACGAACAAAGGAAGCCCCTTGAAGAAATAAGTGGTGTAGAAAAACGAGTGTTGGGATCTAAGAATATCAGTTGTGATATTTGAGTATAATCCTTGCACCATTGGCAGAGCATGCAAAGTTGAAGAGGCCTCATATGAAAACGAGCACAGGGGGATTGCGTCCGATGCTGCAATCATTAGGCTTAACACCTCCATGAACATAGCCACTGAAGGGTATGATAGAGACTGAAGATTCAGACAAGCTGAAACTAGTTTTGTTTGTCTCTTTTCTGTCAGAGAAAGAGTCATGGATACACAAGTCTCTTTGGAAACCCAAATAAGTGACCTTTGTCTGAGAAATCAAGAAACTCTTTGGAAAATTGATCCTCCAACCATGATTTAGAAAAACAACAAATAGTTGATTTGTGTGAGATTCTGCTAAACGAAAAGATTGAGCTAGAAAGATCATAAATAAGGAAACCGTAATACCCTGCTCTCTGATTACAGATAGAAGGGCACCGAGAATCTTTGAAAATATTCTTGGTGCTGTTGCTAGGCCAAATGGAAGAGCAACCAACTGAAAATGCTTTTCTAGAAAAGAGAATATCAGAATTTGAAAATGATCTGGGTGAATAGGGGATGTAAGATAAGCATCCTGTAAGTCAATTGTCGACATATAATGACCTTGCTGAACAAAAGGCAGAATAGTCATTGTTTCCATCTTGAAGGTTGGAATTCTCACAAATCTATTTAATGTTTTCAGATCCAATATTGGTCTGAATGAAATCTCCTCCTTTGGTACAATGAAAATATTTGAGTAAAAAAACCTTTCCTTGTTCCTGTACGGGAAATGGGACAATCAATCCCATAAATTCTAGGTGTGAGACATGTTAGAAAAGTTTGAGCTTTTACTGGATGTTTTGGAACATGGGTTAGATAAAACCGTCCCCTTGGGGGTTTAATTTTGAAACCAATTCAATAACCCTGAGAAATTATATTCTAAATGCATGGATTTTGGACAGTTTCTGACCAAATTTTATGAAAAAGTTTTAATCTGCCTCCTACCAGAAGAACCGGGTTGAGGACCGCACCTTCTTTTTTGGACAGGATTAGGTTTCTTGAATTGTTTAGATTTATTCTAGTTGAAAGAAGGTCTCCAGTTAGAGCCAGGGGTTTTTGGAGAAATGGGAGGCTTCTGATCTTTGTTTCGAAAGGAACGAAAACGATTTGGAGCCTTGAACTTCCCTTTAGATCTATAGTCTTGGGGCAGAAAAACTGACCTGCCTCCAGTAATGGAAGAAATAATTGAACCCAATTGTGACCCAAATAGATTCTTACCCTAAAAAGAAAGATAGTAATCTCATTTTAGAAACCATATCAGTTTCTAGCCCAGGACATAGTTTTAACATTGATCTTGCCACTGTCAAATACTGCATTGCAAATAAAAAGATTTGCCTCTTGTAGTAAATGAATAATATTACAACATTCAGGGTCTGAAGAAAATTGCTGAGCAAGATTAGAGAGCCTTCTCAAAAAAAGATTCAAGCTTCCTATCTAAAGGATCTTTGAAATAAGTACTATCCTCTAAAGGAATTGTAGTACGCTTA
The DNA here is from genome assembly GCF_027579735.1 of Bombina bombina. Taxonomy (NCBI): domain Eukaryota; kingdom Metazoa; phylum Chordata; class Amphibia; order Anura; family Bombinatoridae; genus Bombina; species Bombina bombina. Next base: position 153,446,480 of record NC_069504.1, read on the forward strand.
GCTAGAGAAGAAATAACCCTGTCTACTTTAGGGATAATCTCCCATAGCTCCAAATTAGCAACAGGTAAAGGATACAATTTTTTAAACCTAGAAGAAGGGTTAAAATAAGTACCAGGTTTAGACCATTCCATAGAGATAATATTAGAGATGTTAGACTTAAAAAAAAAAAAGAATTTAACTTGTTACAAGGAATATCTTTAGAAGTTTTAACTACCTCAATTCCTAAAGTGACTAAAACTGCTTTTAAAAGAGAACGAATATGTTAAATATTAATCCGGTTCAGAATCAGATGAGGGAGCCTCAGTATCAGAGGAATCATCATGAGAAGATACGTCAGTAATAGTCTTATCAGTACATATGTTACTAGAGTAAGGTAAAACATGGGTTGATCTCTTACGCTTATTTGAAGGCGGAATTTTATTTAGGGCCTTCTAAATTAAAGCAGCAATAAAAGTTTTCATTGCTGGGGGTACGCCATCAATATCTGTGAATTTGAGGCAGGAGGAGGATTTGAAACCATAGATACATCACTAGGAAGTGATAGGAAAAACTATACGAGTCGCATAAATTTGCTGAATATGGCACTTCAGAAGTTTTACAAAAAACACACTTCACTTTGGTAAAAAGGTGTACAACAGACTCAGGTTCTATGGTAATTTCAGTGACAGAAGCAAGATGTTCCATTATGGCAAAGTCAAAAAGCAAAAAATGAACAAATACAATATAATTCCTTATTTGCATAAAAAAACTTTGAGATTTGGAAAAGTTTGTGGTAGAAAGAATTTTGCTAAATAAATAACTTTCTTTAAAAACAATAAATATAGAGCGCTTATTAGCTGTTGTCTTTTAAAGCCCCTATATAAAAATGAGGGCAAGATTGAAATTAGAGAGAAACTATATAAATGAAATGTTTGCAGCAAAAAAAGCACTCCAGCGCACTATGACGTCACCGGGGGTTTAGGGGAAAAAAAAAAAAAAAGACGCAACACCACAGCCGCTCTGTATAATTTAACAAAACATCCCCCTGGAGCCGGTAAGTACTCTCTGAGACTGAACGCTCCAAATAACACCCAAAAAAACATATCGCAATTATGAGTCAGAACCCTGACTGTTACCAGCATGAAACATCCTAACGCTTGTCCCTTGGGCTGCCTATAAGGACAAATATAAGCCTATACTTTAATAAGTGCCCAAAAATAAAAGCAGTGTCTAGAAGGAAAAATATATACTTGCCGGTATTATCGTAGGCACATGCCCACTCTTAAAGTGAAATTAAATCCTAGTGTTTTACAAATGCTAGGATTTACTATTGAAACAAATAAAGGGCACTTTCATTCATGAAGTATAAGGTACTTCATGTAGAAAGCTCCTTTATTTGATTCAATCGATCGCCGCTCTTAGCTCCTACAGCAGAGCACAGCTAAAAAAAAAATTTGGCTAAGAGGTGACGTTTTCACCTCTTAGCCAATAGCAGCGCGGTAAATCCGTCTCCCATGGGCCCCAAGCCGGATTTACTGCACGGCTATTGCGTCACCTCTTAGCCAAAAATTTTTTTAGCCATGGGCTGCTGTAGCAGCTAAAAACAGCGATCGATTGAATCAAATAAAGGACCTTTCTACATGAAGTATCTTATACTTCATGAATGAAAGTGCCCTTTATTTGTTTCAATAGTAAATCCTAGCGTTTGTATAACGCTACGATTTACTTTCACTTTAAGCAGACAGCCAACCAGTACTGACAAGCCTATCAGCAGATCTGTAAAGGGAGGCAGAAAAAGCTCTTACTGCGACCAAATTTACAAAGGGCCTTAGAAAGACTACCAGAGGTTCACAACATCGTGTCTAAACACTAAACTCCCCAAACATCCCTCTGACAAACACTAACTCTGAGGGGAAACCGGACTTCAGTATACACTGAAGCACATCATACTTTAACCACCTCCAAAAGAGGCAAAGTTTATATTGATATATGAGAGAGGTGGGTGGGGTATTTATAGGCTTTGAGGTTTGGGAAACGTTGCCTCCTCCTGGAAGGAATGTAAATCCCATGTGTAACAAATTGTGGACTCTCGCCACCTATATGAAATAAATTTATATTATTCTCTTAAGATCAGTACTCAACAATAACAATATCTGGGTGCACTACCAGAGCATATCCAAAACGTGTGTGTGTATATATATATATATATATATATTATTTTTTTTTTTTTTAAAGTAATTATATCACAACTGCAACAGTGAGTCATATAAGGGTAGAATGACAAGTATCAGTATGTGTCAGCTATAAAAGAGGTCTGACACAAGAAAGCAGTTTTCCAAAGTGACCAAAATTTCAGTGTTCTAATTGCAGGTGTATCAGACAAACTTCAAAATGGTTTAATGTTTCACATCAACAAAGCCCTGAGGTCATAATTCAAAGCTCACCAACTGGTATGGACAGACACTTCACAGGACAGTTGCTTCCCTGTCTGAGATACAGTGGTGAGTCAGTCCCAAATTGATGTCATTTTTTGCCATTTAATTATTCCTTTTCTTATTAGCTTCAACTATTACAGTTTATGTGCAACATATTTTTAGTTCTAATATGAGAATGTGGCAGTAATTGTAGTAAATTATAGTTGGAGTGATGATGCCGAACTTTGCAAACCAACGATGAACTGCCATTGAAAAGTCAGGAATTGCAGATATCTAAAGAACTGCTGTGAATCTGTTACTAAGAAACTTTATTTAAAGGGACAGTCTACAACAGAATTTTTATGGTTTAAAAAGATAGATAATCCCTTTATTACCCATTCCCCAGTTTTGCATAACCAACACTGTTATATTAATACACTTTTTACCTCTGTGATAACCTTGTGTCTAAGCATCTGCAAACTACCCCCTTATTTCAGTTCTTTTGTCAGACTTGCATTTTAGTCAGTCAGTGCTCACTCCTCTAAATTCACGTGCATGAGCTCAATGTTATCAATATGACACATGAACTAACGCCCTCTAGTGGTGAAAAACTGTCAAAATGCATTCAGTTAAGAGGCGGCCTTCAAGGTCTAAGAAATTAGCATATGAGCTTACCTAGGTAGCTTTCAACTAAGAATACCAAAAGAACAAAGCAAAATTTGTGATAAAAGTAAATTGGAAAGTTGTTTAAAATTACATGCCCTATCTGAATCATGAAAGTTTATTTTGGACTAGACTGTCCATTTAAAATCATCTTAATTATTATATTGCTTTAGGCCTTGTTTTGCTTACTTTCTTTTTAGCTATAAGTAAATTATGCTACATGATATTTAGTATATCATAGCTCACTTCATGTTGGTTACATATTTTGTAAAATGTTGATAAAAAAATATATTCAAGTAATTGAACTGGCACCTCAAGGTCCCCATCATATCAAAAATGAGTAATTTATTACATGGATGGCTTTCAGAAATTCCATTTATAAAAGGGCAAGTAAAAAAACAAAAAAAAAAAAACAAACAACTTGCTGTGAGGAGAACAAAACAGAGCCCTGGACAATGTAAAAAAGTAATATTGCCTGGTGTTTCGTCCTATTTTATACATTTGCATGTAAGCCATGGAAGAGAATCCATATTGATATGGTCAGCCATTTTGTGGGAGCAATTAGTTTCAATAGTTGCCTTGCATAGTCCTATAACATTCAAGGAATATGATGCTAATTTTATAGGTACAGGAACTCCCCGGTAGAAAAAAAAATGGTTCCTTTGTTATGTTAGTTTATTCTAGGATGAAAAAGCCCCCATACAGAATGTTAAGCAAATGCAAGAATGGTTGTAAGAACACCACAATTATATCAAACCTTTTCTTACAATGTGTGACATAATCGTCTTGTAAATTAAAAAAAAAAAAATATATATATATATATATATATATATATATAAAATACTTTTATGTCATTAGAAAAGAAAGTAAAAGGACTCTGCTACAAGACTGCAATTTTAAAATGTACAAATAGTAAATTCATATTTACAAATGGCTTGTATCAGGCATAACAGTTCTCAGGAAGTCGTGCAGAGCCCTAGTATCCTACTAAAGCCACACGATAGGTATGTTATTAGTTTCTGCACAGAGGCAAATATGAGGACTTAAAGGGACATGGAACCTAAAAAATGTTTTACATGATTCAGATACAGTATACAATTTTAAACAACTTTCTAATTTGCTTTTTTTTTTTGGTATCCTTTGTCGAAAACACATTTGCCTCTTGTCATTGGCTCACCACATGCTCATCTAGCTTCCAGTGGTGCATTACTGCTCTTTCAACAAAAGGATACCAAGAGAATACAAAACATTTGATAATAGGAGTTAGATAAAATTGTATGCAATCTGTTTCATCAAAGAAAAATGTTGGGTCCCTTTAAAATAGTATTTCTATATCTAATAATAATAATAATAATAATAATAATAATAATAATAATAATAATAATAATAATAATAGGTGAAGAGAATATTTTAGAATGTTTGCAATGCGATAAGCTCAGTGTTAGTAATACCGAGTATAGGTAATGTGTTTCCCAAAACAATAAATCCCATACGTTTTTACAAACATATTCAGATTTTCTAATAAACCCAAAAGCTGACAAACGTTCAAGAAAACTACTAAGTATATTTCTATGTGAAAGAACAGAATCTCCTCTTTAGTCCTTTATTAATCATTAAAGGGACTCCGAACCCAAAAATTTTTTCTTTCATGATTCAGATGGAGCATGCAAATTTAAGCAACTTTCTAATTTACTCCTATTATCAATTTTTCTTCGTTCTCTTGCTTTCATTATTTGAAAAACAAGGCATCTAAGCTATTTTTTTGGTTCAGGACCATGGAAAGCACTTGTTTATTGGTGGGTGAATGTATCCACCAATCAGCAAGAACAACACAGTGTGTTCATTAAAAATGGGCCGGCATCTAAACTTACATTATTGCATTTCAAATAAAGATACAAAGAGAATGAAGAAAATTTGATAACAGTAGTAAATTAGAAAGTTGCTTAAAATTGCATGCTCTATCTGAATCACAAAAGAAAAAATTTGGGTTCAGTGTCCCTTTAATGTGACATCATATAAAAGTTACTCAGATACATATCATGCTTTATTTTGTATCAGAAAAAACAACAAATGCTATTAGTTTAAAATACACTATGTAATGTATATCACATGCAGCAGCACATAATGTAATCATGTATTCCCAACTCTAAAGACATTAATAAATCACTGTCAAGTTGGGTTGCATCATAGCACAAAGGTTGAATGCAATTATATAAGGTCACGGAATTCCAAGAAGATAACAATAATATATGCCATTATGTACATAATATATCCTGTTTTGTCTTTATACAGAAGCCCTCTACTCTTTTAAACAAGTAAATACACAGTAACCAATTAAACGCATCATTCTGAAACTATGATTTGATCTGATGTGATAGAAACATTGTTGGATTTAGGTCATTTTGGAAAAAGTATTAGTACAAGATTCAGAAGTAATTTGCAGCTGTATTCGGTTACATAATTTATATCAGTGGAATTTAAACCACTCAAAGTATGAGAGCTGAGAATCTCTGCAATGTGCACAAAGCTTTAGCCTACACTTTAGACAGGGATATGGGTTAGCACTTAGATTTGCAAGTTGCCCTCCACAAAAATACTTGACAACCAGTATACCTGTGATTGGGCAAAAGTGGGTCACAATGTCCCTCCTCCAAAACACTACCTTAGGCCCCACCCACATATTATCCTGCCAGTAAAACACATGCTAAAGAGATTTGATCCCTCACATGACCTTAGCTGCAAGTAGCACACACAGAACAGTCACAATCACAGGTAAAAAATAAAGCAGAGATTGTACCCCAGTAACTACAAGTAACACAAAAAGAGCAGTACCAATGAGTGCCAGTCACAACTCATATTTTTTGTTTTGTACTTTTTACCAAAAATGGGTCACCTCCTAAGTTTACATTTCTGCTTTTAAATAAAGATACCAAAAGAATGAAGAAAAATGAATAGGAGTAAATTAGAAAGTTGCTTAAAATTGCATGCTGTATCTGAATTATGAAAGAAAAATTGAGGGTTTCATATCCCTTTAAAGGGACATTAAACACAAAATACATGCTAGATAGAATGATGCATTCAAAGAAAAGATTAGTCCATGACTAACATGTAGATGTATCTTTTAAAGTTTCATTAGTTGTTTAAAAAGTGACAAAATAAGTGTAAAGTTTTAGTGTCTATAAAACACTGGGAGCTGCCATGTTGTAACTTGTGTTACCTTCTCTGCTGTGGCCAATTAGGGTCAGTTATAAATAGGTCACTAGAGTGTACAGCCAATGGTTGTGCTGGATGTAACAGTGTACTGCACTTCTATTTCTAACAGGAACTGAAAAGCTCACAATTACAGAATGGAATTACAGGCAAAGAGGACAAAATAAATAATGAAAGTATATTGCAAAGTTGTTTTATATATACAATTTATCATTTTATATTACCATCTCAAAGTGTTTAATGTCCCTTTAAGTGTCCAGTATGTTTGTAGATATTTTACTGGCCAGTGTGCCAAAATACTGGACACTCCAGTAAAATACTGGACACCTGGCAAATCCACTAGTACTTCCTAGTCTGTTATGCTAAGTACATACACCCTGTAGGTATTTGGGGCATTGGCAAGGGGTACCCACAGATTTTTTTATTTATTTAGTTTTGCACTGATGCAGCTAAGTTAACAATCAGTTTATATGAAAAAGTAGAGACTTTCCCAGTTCCCCTCTCCAGCACTATTAACAGGACAGTCTGAGGGTATTTCCTGCCTGGGCTGGTCAGCTGCTTACTCACTGTAAATGACTCACTTGTGATCGGCTACAGAAATTTTTACTATCTCGTCTATTAGGGACATTTGAAGACTGGGTCTGAGAAACACAGGGAAAGTACCAGGTAAAAGTAATTAGGTATCAAAGAGCCAGATAAAGTGCCACAGTGAAGTATATCAGTGAGCCACAGATACATTGAAAGCAGAAAAGGGCTACCATGAATATTAATATTACTTCCCTCATCATATGAAGAATTCATTTAATTGCTTTTTTAACTTTACTTTTAAAGTATAAGGTACACAGTATTATGTTATCTCTCTGTTTTCTATTAAAATAATTTTCTAGTATGTTTTTCTATTAAAATAACTTTCAGTATTCTTTGGTCTCATATTTTCAAAGATTTACCTCAACTTTTAGTCAAACAGGATTTAAAAAAAAAAAAAAAAAAAAATTCTATTGAAATCAGGAGTATTTGAGTCCCTGTCAAAAATTAATTTTATCTCTTTTCTTTCTATGGTCTACGTCAGGGGTCGACAAATCTGTTTAAAATTTAGGAGCCAGTAAGAATATCTAGTAGCCAGATCTGTATATAGATCTATGGTGAATAACCCAAAAAGTTCGGAGCCAGGAGTAAAATTCTAGCTCTGGTATATTATATTATATTTATATATATACACATACATATACATACACATTCTGATTCACACACCTGAAAGCAAATTCTAATACAATGTTAAAAGGGACAGTCAACACCAGAATTTTTGTTGTTTTAAAAGATAGATCATCCCTTAATTACCCATTCCCAAGTTTTGCATAACCAACACAGTTATAATAATACCTCTGTATTTATTGCATCTAAGCCTCTGCAGAGTGCCCTCTTATTTTAGTTCTTTTGACAGACTTACATTTTAGCCAATCAGTGCTCACTCCTCTGTAAATTCACGTGCATGAGCTCAATGTTATCTATATGAAACACATGAACTAACACCCTCTAGTCGTGAAAAACTGTCAAAATGCATTTAGATTTGAGGCGGCCTTCAAGCTCTAAGAAATTAGTATATGAACCTCCTAGGTTTAGCTTTCAAGTCAGAATACCAAGAGACCAAAGCAAAATTGGTGATAAAAGTAAATTGGAAAGTTGTTTAAAATTACATGCCCTATTTGAATCATGAAAGTTTTTTTGGACTTGACTGTCCCTTTAATGTTCTGTTTATGTGCTAAGTATAGGTATATGAATGTAGGGCAGATGGCAAAAACCCTTTTATAAGGTTATAATTTGTGAATTTTGCATATGTGGGTGATAATGTAAGGATCAATAAGGATTTGTAAAAAGAGAAAATGTTTGTGTACATAAAACAACTTTAAGCACAAATTATGCATAAAACCTTGATTAAAATGTTATTTTTTTTCAATTTATATAAAGGGCTTAAAGGGACGGTCTAGTCAAAATTAAACTTTTACGATTCAGATAGGGATGCAATTGTAAACAACTTTCCAATTTACTTTTATCATCAGATTTGCTTTGTTCACTTGGTATTCTTTGTTAAAAGCTAAACCTAGGTAGGCTCATATGCTAATTTCTAAGCCCTTGAAGGGCGTCTCTTATCTAAGTACATTTTGACAGTTTTTCACAGCTAGACAGCACTAGTTCATGTGTGCCATATACATAACATTGTGCTCATCACCGTGAGTTGTTTATGAGTCAGCACTAACTGGCTAAAATGCAAGCCTATCAAAAGAACAGATAAGGGGGCAGTCTGCAGAGGCTTTGATACAAGGTAATTGAGGAGGTAAAAAGGTGTATGAAAGTGATGGTAAAACCTAGCATAAAAAAAAACACCACACACACACACCTTTCTGTGCCACAGTTCCACACTAAAATCAGTGGCTCCGGCCGCCCACGGCACAGCACTCATTAACAATGAGGTGACGCTTCAACCTCTATAAACCAATAGCTGTGGTAGCATTCAGAACAGTCAGATGACTAGCACGTTATAGGTTTAGAGGTGGCAACGTCACCTCATTGAGAGAAGAGCGCTTTGCCCGTGGGCGGCCAGAGTCGTGGCACAGAAAGAGAAAAGAGTTAGTTTAGCCCCCCTACAGGTCTACATTATTTTTAGTGTTGGTAAATCCTAGCATTTTCTAAACGCTCAAATTTACCATCACTTTAATATAACCTTGTTGCTTATGCAAAACTGGGGAATGGGTAATCGGTTTCACATAAGCTAATGGGAAATCTCTGCTTTACATCTCATAAAGTGAAAATATTGTAGTAGACTGTACAGGCTTCTTCTGCCCAGTCATATTACGTGTGCATCAATAAAACTATGGTGACTAAACACTAAATATATGATAGACAGCATTTAATACAGTTTGGCTTTATGAAAGGAACCTATAAATAAATACCTAAAACCCAAACATTTTTTCTAAGGATGTCAATACATATACAACAAGGCTTCACAAATCTCTAAAGGAATGAACCATTAACCTAAAACTCAGTTAACGATTGGTTCAAATATTTAGTGATTTCATAAGATTAAGTAATATGGTTTCCGTAAAAAAAAAAAAAAAAAAAAAAGAAGTTTTAAAAAAAAATCACTATATGAAAACGGCCATTTTTAAAACCTTAAAGGGCACTGTAGTGCAAAAAATGACTTGTTATAGTATGTAATGTAGGCACTGCTGACCCTGCACGTCTTCAGGCCTGATGATCAAAAGCTCCCGTCATGGAGAGAATTACACAAAATCTTTGGTGGCTTTTTTGGAGCATTAATTTGTCGTGTAGGTGTCTCTCCATATACAGAACCCTGCATAGATATAAACAGCTCACAAGCTAAAGTTTGACTTTGCATTTATAAACAATTTTAAATGTTCCTCACACTATTGACAAGCCCTTTTAGATCATCTTGCGAGACCAGAGAGCATCGATCAATGGCCCTCTAGGTTTAACCCTAGCAAAGTACTGCTCAGTAGCTGCCGGTAACTTTTTAGGACCAGCAAGTTGTTTTTTCCCCCAACCATCTATGATAAAATAAAGGATATTAGTCTTATTTTGTTGAGTCAAGTTCTGGAACCGAGCTTTTTTCATGTTTTATATTAATCCCTGTGTTTCAAGCACATGCATGCAGCATATCTAGATACACTCTGCATGCCCCTTGCACAGTAAACGCTATAGCCAATACAGTGATAACGTTTAAAAGACAAGTCTTTTCTAATATTTGCATTTTACAATAATACTTATGTGCATTTCACTATTTTAATTAAAGGCATCTCTACATATGCAAAAAAAAAAAAAAAGCTTTAAAGGGATATTCTAGTGCATGCAATTTTGTCCTATAGTCTTCAACTCTACGTGTTTGATCCCCACAAACGGGTTAAACACATAAAGGAAAATGAAGTCCAAAATTTTTCTAACAAACCAGAAGCATGCTGTTATTAACTAGAAAGTTATTTTAAGAACAGAAATATTGGAACAAGCTAAATGGAGAGCAAGAAGCATTAATGTATGTAGTGACTCACTAGCTACTGACTGGGAAAGTAAAAGGGAATTTGTGCACAGTAAGAAAAAAAAATGAAATAATTTTTTATTAGACCTGGTTTTCCTATATTTTAAATCCTGTAATATAAAACTGCCCCGGAGAAACTGGAGTACTTTCTGTATAATTAAATACTCCGACGTCCCTGCATGCTGAACAGTGATTGCTTGATGTGCAGGATCTCATTTAAATGTATTCCTAACTGGCCACATCAAAGGAGATAAGATAAACAACACTCAAGAAACTTTTTAAAAGGGACAGTGTACACCTTAGTCATCTTAAAGTCTTACCTTAGATTACGCTGCAAATAGCCCCCTGCACCCTTTCTATATCATGCAGCAGTAACAGTAAAACAAGTTATTTTAAAATGAATATTGTTTTTGGCCAGTTTAAAATGGCTGCCAAGCTCTGCCCACTGATGACATCACAAGCTGGGCTGAATCTGCACTCTGCTGAATAGCATTGACAGTCTGTTGAATCCAACTAGTGAGCCTTTTGTGATTGGATGTCATCAGTGGGCTGAGTTTGGCAGATATTTCAAAGTGGCCAGAAACAATATTAATTTTAAAATAATTTTTTTTACCATTCCTGCTGCATGATATAGAAAAGGTACAGGAGACTATTTGCAGCTTAATCTAAGGTAATACTTTAAGATGACCATGGTGTAGACTGTCCCTTTAAAAAGGTATATGCCTGTGCACTACAAAACAATGCAGATTCTGCAGCAAAATGTAAATTAGAAATGGTTGTTTTGTATAAAATCATTCTTTTGCAATCAAGTGATTAATTTCTGATGAATTAAAAGGGACAGTCTAGTCAAACTTTCATGATTCAGATACAACATGCAATTTTAAGCAACTTACTAATTTACTCCTTTTATCGATTTTTCTTCGTTCTCTTAGTATCTTTCTTTGAAAAAGTAAGACTAAGCATAGGAGCCGGCCTATTTCTGGTTCAGCACCTGGGTAGCACTTTCTGATTGGTGTCTAAATGTAGCCACGAATCAGCAAGCTCTACCCAGGTGCTGAACCAAAAATGGGCAGGCTCCTCTATGCGTACATTCAAATAAAGATACCAAAAGAACGAAGGCCTCATCTCGCATTGTGTACAGTTCTGGAGACCAAAACAAGAGGTCACTATCTAAAAGGGATATGAAACCCAAAAATGTTATTTTATGATTCAGACAGAGGATACCATTTTTAAAAAAAAGTTTCCAATTTACTTCTATCATCAAATTTGCTTCATTCCTATCATATACTCTTGTAAATTGATAACATTCTAGCAAAATTGCTCACATATAGTGATCCACAAATGAGCCGGCTCCTAAGCATTATGTACCTGCTTTTCAACAAAAGATACAAAGAACGAATACAATTTGATCATAGAAGTAAATTAGAAAGTTGTTTAAAAGTGGGTGCTCTATCTGAATCATGAAAGAAAAAATGTGGGTTTCATATCTCTTTACGTTAGAGGGTAGTAGATTCAGGGAAAATGTGAGGAAGAGTTTTATTACAGAAAAGGTGGTGAATTTATGGAATAAACTTCCAATAGATGTGGTAAACTCAGTGGCAGTAAAATTATTACAAAATGCCTGGGACATGCATTAGGCTATCCTAAGAAAACTTTAACATGTAATATTAGTAGTCTGGATGGGCCTTTTGGTTCTTCTCTACTGTCAAATTCTATGTTTCTATGTCATGTTTTATGCAACATCAGTATAGAACAGTGCCTCTCAACCCCAGTTTTATTAAACACTAACAGGCCAGATTTTCATCTGAACTAGAGCACAGGAAAAATGATCAGCTCATCGGTAACAGTGGTTATTAAACTGCTCTCACATAAGGAAATCCTGATAATCTGGCCTGTTAGTGTGTCCTGAGCACTTGAATTGAGAGATACTGGTATAGAGGACCTCACATTATTTTGTGAGATGAGCCAATAAGTGCGGCAGCCAGTAAGTTGCTCAAGACAAAGGAATGTCATTTCCATAACAATACAGGCATTTAAGGAAGAGAAGTTGTGAAGGAGTTGAGATAGGGGAAAAAAAAAAAGTGTTACAAAAACAATCACAAAGAAACAGACACCAAACAAGACGGAAAGAAAACACAGAACCCAATACAAATATTTCAGCACAACAAACTAAACATACTGTATGTAACAACTCATCAGTATAGGGTGTATATAATAATATACTGTATGTCATTTTGGAAATCATTTCTAAAACAACAAAAAGAAACCAGTAAATGTTTGAAGGGAATACTACTCTTAAAATGGTTTAATAAAAATGTATTTGTAAAATGTCCTCACTATATAAAGCTTGGGGGAGGGAAAGCAGATGGGTGATATGCCAGAACATATTAAATGATGCAGAAAGGCTCATGAGGAAAGCTTTTATGATTATAAGAACAATGCTACAATAAAGGAGGCTGTGTTCTAAAGTTTCAGGGTACAAAGTTCTGCAGTAACTTATAGAAACTGCTTTACACAAAGTCTAGTTGACACAGAGTAGCAGAAGTTGTGGGGTTTATTTAAAGGGACATGAATATTAATATTCAACTTTCATGGTTTAGACAGAGCATGCACTTTTAAGAGACTTTTCAGCGTACATTGTTCTCTTTGCATCCTTCTTTGAAAAGGATATCTAGGTAGACTTAGGACCAACAATGCACTACTGAGAGCTGCCGATTGGAGGCTACACACATATGCCTTTTGTGATTGCAGGGATTAAATACATTGTTATATGCAAGCAACTGAGCAATGATAAAGGTGATCTAACACATTACATAATTTTCTCGTTGCAAGTTTAAGCCCCTTTAAGAAAATATGGGACTATCTGGACTTGGCATAATACATTTAAAGGGACATTATACACTCATATTTTCTTTGCATAAAGGTTTTGTAGATTATCTATTTATATAGCCCATAAAGTTGTTTTTTTAAATAAATGTATAGTTTTGCTTATTTTTAAATAACATTGCTCTGATTTTCAGACTCCTAACCAAGCCCCAAAGTTTTATGTGAATACTGTCAGCTACCTTCTCCAGCTTGCTGCTGTTTGTATAAAGGGTCTTTTCATATGCAAAAAAAGGGGGAGGGGGAGTGTCTTATTTGCCACTTGCAATGGGCTTTCCAGCTACCTTTTCAACAGAGCCAAACTGACAGCTTCTAAGTAAGTTTTTAAATAGTTTTATACTGGATTTTTATATCAGTATCTGTGCATCTTATTCTTTATAGTAGTGTCTATTACATGCAGTTATATGAAAATGAGTGTATACTGTCCCTTTAAAGGATTATTATACTTACACCTCAGAGCGCAGTAAATACAGACTAGATGGGCTTATGGTGTTCATATGGAATAAAACTAGAAACCAGCAAAAATGTTTAAAAAGTATAAAGGAAGGAAATTCTAAAATATAATGCAAATGTAACCAGTATGTCTCAAGAAAGAAGATGATGGAACACAGAGAGATTGCACAATACAGATACTAATTACCACCATATGCAGGGCTGATGGAAGTAAAAAATAGACCAAGGAAGACAGTGTAAAGAAATATATATATATAGTATATATAGCATTCAGGCACTGTTCCAGGTGTTCCTATCTCGCCTTAGTCTGCTGTAATATGCAGACATACATTTCTCACTTGCATTTATACAATAGTGCATCGTTACAATATACAAGAAATATATGTAGTACATGAAGCAACCACTAAATGTACCTATAAAGCCAGATAACATGCAGATTACTGCAGGAACCAATAGCACCCCTAATTTTAGCATAATAACCCCTCTATAATATTAGCTCAGTGGCCCCTGAATTGTAATAGATGGTAAGTCTCATTACGGTAAAGAATATGTACAGCCAACTCAACCTTATAAATCCCTTTGAAGACAGCAAGTGCTACCAAGCAATGCATTGCAGATCTTCAAGCCAACAAGCAAGTGTCTGAAAGCAGAGTCTACAGAAGCTACATGCACCTACCATACTGAGCCATAGGCACCGGATCCCACGGGGGTAAGCTGCTTGTACCGATCAGGGACCTCCCACACCGTCTTATTGAGCTCCTGTCGGTAGAATCCTGCCCGGCAGTTCATCTTGTACAAAACCGGCAAGCACAGGCTGGGTTGGGAGACTCAGAGAAAGCGGGGAGGGGCTGACAGGATGGAAAGCTGTGGGAGTACAAGCCAATGAACAAGGCATGGCTGGGGGAGGAGAGAACGCTGAAGATAAGGGCGGCATTAGGGAAGGAGGACGAATTGCTAGAGATCAGCAGGTTAGGTGTTTACTTGGTATTTCCCCGGGCCCTGGTCAGGAGGAAAATTGTCCTGGGGAATTCCAGGAAAATGTGACACCACTAAACATGTTTTAATGTTAAATGGATTATTGATTTTTGTTAAATCTGACTATAGAATTCTACATTATTTTCTTGTTCATACATTATTATTTTACTGGAAAACTTGTTATGGGGTTTTAAATAAGGTCTTCAGGGGGGCGGAGCCAACTGTGAAGCTGTCGAGACGCATGTTCTGGCAGCTCCTGCTACTTCAAATATAATATAAGAATTTAAAGACTATATAAGCCTATATATTGGTACAAGAAGACAATTAACTCTCATGGGCTACCTATACACCTAATATCTCAGCGAATAATGCTGCATTGAGAACACCTTTCAATTATCGGGTATGAACTGCTGACTAGAGACCCGGGAAACCGCCATCTTTTAGCCTACGCAGCGATTACAGTAAGGAGTGAGATTACTTAGGGGCTATTGAATCTTTCCCATACAGGACGTTTGTCTGCACATTTAAACATGGACACTGCGGAGCAACTTATGGAGAGGATGCACTGCCTTTTAGATGGCTATCGCAATGTGTTTCAATGTTTTTTTGCAGTGGCACCCCGGCAGGCAGAAGTGTTGCCTGCTGTTTGCACTAACCGCACTCCCCCTACTGCTGTAGTCCCCAAGAGGGACGATACTTTGGGGCTCCAGCGGTCCTCACTCATTTGGCACCAGCGGCGCATATTGGGAGTTGAGAACATGGTGGCAATTCGCTCATATGGACTTGAGGGGGGAGGCGATCCAGCTAAAACTGAACACCCAATACCCTTGGGCACTATGAATACTGCCCACGTAGCATCAGTCATGGCGGATCGTAACCTCCTGGCAGGTCACCGAATATTTCCTACTCTGGCTCGTAGTGGTTTGTTTGGCAGGGGACAAGCAGATCGGATCGGCGAGAAGGCAGTTCAAAGCGGACCCTACCGTATAGAAGCAGAGCTCTTCCCTCGCTATGACTGCCCTATCCAGTTTAGCTCCATTGTCAGGGTTCAAAGTTTTGCTCAAGCAGCGGCCCTCCATGATGCGGATGTGAGAGTGGGCATAGGTTGAGCCCTTGTCCTTTTTTTTTTCTGCACAGTGTTTAATCTGGCCATATTGTCAACTGACTGAATAGTGAACTATGTTTTGGACCTTGTTATCCTTTTTGCTTACTATACTGCACGCTGTCAGGCTTTGTGAGGACATCTCTTATTTTTGATTACAGTATTGCTCATTGTGCCTGTTTTTGGGCGCTCAACACAGACCATATTTATGAATGTTTATTATTCGCAGTCTTATACCATGTTTAAGAAATGTTTACACTATAGATATATACTAATCTAGCTAAATGTTATACAGTAATGTAGGGTTGGTTGTGAGCATATGTGCAACTGATGTACTTTTGGTCTTGAGCAATATCGTTTGAGCAGATATTGTGTGTGTAACATTACTGACAAATGAGCTTTGCTATAGCAAGGATAACTATACTGCAGTATCATAGCTATAACTACTTTATCCCTTTGCTTCATAACTAACTGTTAACTGCTTTTCATGTTAGATATAACTTTTTAAACATGTAGTAGTTGTTCCTTTTAGTGCAAAGATTTATTTGTTAAGATAAGTCCGGTCTTATTGTATATTTATATATAGTCAATGAATGCAAGCTCCTATTATATTTGGTATGATCACTGTAGGTGTATGTATGTTTGTCATTCTGCACTTTCAAACTCCTCTCATGTTAGTCACACACTCTGATGGATAAATAGCACTATTACATGGTGATATCTTTATTTCATTCCCATGCCTGTTTGGCTAAGGCAGGACCTTAGCCCCTACATGTACCCTCCAATTCTAGGGAAATCTCTATCGTGACAGACATACTCCTAGTAATATGGTGCAGCCTTTGATCTGGAAGCTCCCCTGCTAGCGGCCGAAGCAGTGGGCGCATGCTTCTTATAAGTGTGTGGCTATATAGATGTATTTTAGTTTTAACTACATGTTGCCATTAACTTCTGATGATTGTCATATAAACAGAGCTACTACATGTGACCGACTCATCTACCCTTCCCATACCGGATGTCCTGACAGAAATGGAAGTCATCCATTTATATAATCAAGTTTAGCTTGTCCCGCTAGGGGCTTGCTATACCCCTTTATTGCAGACAGTCTCCTTTACCTTGCTCTGGTATATATCCTTGAAGTTTGGTTCGCCCCAGCCCAGAGTAGGTGTCCCTAGGCCCTTATTATAACCGGAGATATACTTCCTTATTGTTATTTGCCCTAACCAATCATTTTAATAGCGTAGAGTTTCTTCTATTATATCTCCCACATCTAACTGCCCACCTCCCCCCCCCCACCCCCTAATAATGTACCTCCTAATTTAGGAGATCTAACTACACGACTTATCTTGCCTATGTCGTATTCTGTTTATTCCTACTTCATTATTTTACTATGTTGGTTTTACCAGTTCTCCCACATATTTTTATACATAGCATCTCCATATACTTAATAATAATAATATACTTTATCATAAATCTCATTAGACATAGTACCGCAACCATCACTACTTTTATGCTTGTAGCTTTTCATTTCCCCACAGTGTTGACTTTATCCCTCTTTTTTTTTAGCATTATCAAAATGATCAGCTTCACTTACAAATTGAGTTAAAAGTTTTAAATCTAACAACTCTCCCAGTCTTAAACCTACTCAATTTAAAGTTCATCCTATTCATACCCCTTAAAAATTGTTTTACTATATTATTAGTTACCAGTTATAACATCATGAAAATGTAAAATCTGAGGTGAATGTTAAGGGATCCATGAGTGATCTCTCCTATTTTAAGTAGCCTTCTACAAATGTTTATTTTTTCTTTTCATGGTCTGAGGCCCAAGTGAGGCCTCATATGTCTGCAGAGAAGGCTTCGATTATCATTGGCATCTACCTACTTTGTCTCTCAATAGTACAATTAATATTATTAACCTTGGTTTTTGCAGCCTATAATGTATACTATATAGATACCTTGTTATTGTTTCTCTTTGCAGGTGACTGTATATTGTTCAATTGTTTGACTTGTTTGCCGACATTTTTCCCTCAATAAAAATTATTTAAAAAAAAATAAATAAATAAGGTCTTCAAACAATACTGACTGTTTGTGTCTCTAATAACAATGAATAAAGGGGATGTTCTAAAAGGAATGACGAGGGTGAATAATAACAAAATGGAATGCCCATAGACTTTAATGGGATGTAAAGTTACAATTGCTATAGCAACAAAACTATGCGTTATATCAAGTACAGTAGATATTTACCAGATATGTTCCCCAAGTACAGTAGCATATTGTGAAAGTGTGAATATAGCTGCTTTCTATGGAATGCCAAGAGTGAATGACAAAATGCAATGCCCATAGACTTTAAAGGGGCAGTAAACCTACACAATAATGTTATATAATTCTGCACATAGTGCAGAATTATATAACATTATTTTAGCGCCAAATTTATAAAACAAAGTATTTCAAATAATTTTTAGCAAAGAAAACTTGGTACTAAAATATGTGCAGAAATATATAACATTATTGTGTAGGTTTACTTCCCCTTTAATGGGATGTACATTTAAAAGTGATATAGCAACAAAACTTTGAGACATATCAAGTAAATATTTACAAGATATGTTCCCCAGGTACAGTAGCATATTCCGAAAGTGACATTATGTGGGATTATAGCTGATTTTTATGGAGTGACAGGGTGAATGACAAAATAGAATGCCCATAAACTTTAATGAGATGTAATGTTAAAAAAGGGTGCTATATATTGGGTTATATTCCATACATACTTTCCTCAGCAGCATCTGAGCTCTGCTCACACACAAAACCTTGTTTTGATATACACTGTCACTCAATGCGTTACAAATTAAACGGACCGTTCTAATACCAACTGTACAGGCACAAAAATGCACTAGGGGCTGCCGTGGACTGGGCCGAGGGGAAATTGCCCCAGGCTGCTCTTCATGATGGAATCGGGACCAGTGCAGAAGGTGTTGCCATTTAAATATCAGCATGTGGAGATAAATATATATATATATATATATAGAGAGAGAGAGAGAGAGAGAGAGAGAGAGTTGTGTAGTGTTTGACTGTAGTTGTAAATACAGTATATGCACGCTATACTGTCTGTCTCTACACTGCCCCACTTGTTGACAGAGCTGTACCTGGCCAGCCTAGTGCACAAATTACTATGCACCTCAGCAGTGAGCTGCCACCTGTATTTATGGTTGCCAGCTTTCTTCCACAAAAATACTGGACAACCTGTGGGTGACTCGGCACGGTTGGAATGTGGGGTCACACCATAGCTCTTTCAAAAATATTCCTTACACTGGCCCTTGAACCCCCATGTA
The DNA here is from genome assembly GCF_027579735.1 of Bombina bombina. Lineage (NCBI taxonomy): Eukaryota > Metazoa > Chordata > Amphibia > Anura > Bombinatoridae > Bombina > Bombina bombina. Next base: position 153,465,532 of record NC_069504.1, read on the forward strand.
TTTTTTCACATCTAAACCGTCATTTTTTTCCCCTTTGGCTGCCAAATCAATGGGTTATCGTATCAAGCTGCCAGTAACACACATAAACATTAGTAACACCCCAATACTTCCATTAACATAAAGCAGTGTTGTTTTTTTACCCTCATTAGCTGCCAGTAACATATATATTAGTGCATCAACAGTGTAACTTCTTTAAGGGCCTTATTTGCATTAGATAGAGGCATAGTGGTATTTTAAACCTAGCTAACACTCAGGGGACATTTAAGTGTACACTTATTTTTGCATAGATTTTACTGGACACCCTGCTAAAATACTGGACACCTGGCAACCCTACCTGTATTCCCCAGAAGCCCTGGTTATTATAGCTGTAGGCTTTCCTACATGCATGAATTAAATAAGTGAAGAGTATAAATCACACAGTAAATACCCTGAACAGGACGACTAACAAAAGCCCTCCAGACAGGTGCTGCTAGATGCAATTATTGACAATTCTATACAAAGAAGAGAGAAAAAAGGAGCATCCTTTAAGCACTCTGAAAAAACAAACATTAAGTAGGTCCAAAAGAGAGGACACACATAGAAAAGGAGCGGTTCAAAATCCTCACAAAAATTATGAGGGAAAGCAGGAGAAATAATAAAACTTAACATTTATTATATCAAAAAAATAAAAAAGAAATACAAAAACACATTAAAACACTTAATAAAGTTATCACAGGGGGCGTGTCTGATCAGCGATCCGGTGCGGTCGCATTCTTCTGAGCTCCGGCTGAGTTCCTTATATTCCGCCGAATAAGTGAAATTTCCTACAGCAAATCCACCTCATCTTGACATCTGGTTAGCAGGCTAATCTGGGACATACAACACATTTTATTATAAGCTGTATTTTTTAAACCGGAGGTTGGAACCAGACAATCAGGGCCTTGTGTGGCAGCACTTCAAAGGCGGCACCACCCCCCTCATTCACACAAGGGTTCTTGTCTAACTCTGCCACAACAACTTTCCAGTACCACTCATACCAGCACAACTGTTCTATAAACGAAGAGGACTAACTGAGATCTCAAGAGAGGACTGACAAAGAGTGGCCTAAAAATGCATCATAGCTAAAATGGCCCCTGCTGTGGTAACTGACTCGACAGACAATCTCGGCGCCCGATGACACAAACTCGAGTTGTTATTCCAAAATCTCATTGAACGTGCTCCAATGGATTTTTTGTTGAGCCGCTGCCATGTAAGAGAGATACCTACTACAACCAAGGGCAAGATGGTAGAGGTAAATCCTACCGACCTAATATATCAGAGTTGAGAACCAGCACAGTTAAAATCCACTTCAACCGTGAAGCATGGCTCTCAAAAGAAAAAGGCGCCATTGACGATTCTGAGCAAAGCACTAACAACAAAAAAGAAAGAAAGCAGCTCACAGAGCACATCACAAGCAGTCAAAACTCAGGATGGCAAAAGAAGCAGACTTCTGCGGAGCGGATCCCCTCCGACATACACAATTCCACATCTGCAACTATAGACCCGCTAAACATTGGCGGATTGACAGACTGCCAGCTTGAGACCCTTTATATTTGGCATGGAAACTAGCATCTCATGAACTCTCCTGGAGGGACAACTGGAAAAACCGACTCCGCACTTATTCAGTCTTTGATGCAGTGCGACAACCGCCTGCGGGATGATGTTTAATTGGGGTGCTCACCTTTCCATATGCAAGTTCCAGTGTCGGGGTGCCTTTTCTGGGCGTGCGTGGGGGGGCATTCAATGTAATACTGACGTACAGTAAGATATGGTTGTATCATCCCTATTTAAAAGTAAGACCTATTGCCAACTTCTCCCTAGTGGCCAGCGGCCGAGGCCATGGGGGCGATGCAAATAAGAATCACCTTGCTCTTAGTAAGAAGAAGTAGGTCCTGGCTAACGTTTAAAATATTGTTAGGGGAAAAAATACATTAAAACAGAGGAAACTATCTTCATAATAGAGTTTATATTCTATATATTATAGATGGCTTAGTTATGGCTCCTATTTATTAAAATTCCCTATATCCATATATTATAATATTTCTAAGGATCCACATGTGATCTACAATCTTAGTACCGGGGACTAAAATGAGCAATATTAGTGAAGATATACAACCATGTTTTATGTTATAAACTTGCATGATTGTTAAATGTATATTCTTATGAAGATTTTATCTCTGTAATGTGCAACTCCTCATTAAAAATATTATAAAAAAAAAAAAAAGTTATCACACACAGGGGCATGAAAGGTCCAATTCACAGTATTGTTACCATTAATGCAGAAAACAACTATATAATCAAATGAAAGGCCTAATACCAGAAAGGTTCAAAGGAGGTAACTATCCCCATTATATAGTGCAACACGAAACAAAAAAGAGCCCTAATAAATAGTCTACTGGTGACTATAAAATCTCCTTAAGGTGAACCACATTAAAAGGGATTGGCGATTTGCTACTCTCACGTGTTGCTCCTACATAATTATTTAAAAAAGCTGGATGTTCCTGACCTAGTCTGGTACTACTAAAGCATCTAATAAAGGGTAAATCACATAGAACATATACAATCCAGCTGCAATACAATACCAAAGGCCCCTGGCCAGGAACTAATCATGCCACAAAACGCCTGATGCACGTTTCGCTCCTGCTTTATCAAAGGCAATTTGTTTATGATCTTATTCTAGTTTAAATAGGCTGCTATAGCCAATGATTACATTCTGCCAGGAGTAAACCAATCACATTCTCAGTATTCTCAACCGTTAAAATCAGCTGTTATTTAGTTGTTTGGAACTCGTTTTTTCATAAGATTACCATTCTCAAATAGTGTTACGAAAGCAAAGTTAGTGTGGAACTAAACAAATCACAGATCTCAATCATACACTTTATAAGTTTGAGAGTCTGGAGGCTTTCAAACAGGCATACAAAGATATACGTAACGGACTGGATCTTAAACTTCACAAACTCCCCCTTTCCTCTTTCTAACCACCATTTCCTTACGTGCAACATATCATCCCTCCTTACAACTCTCCCTCCTGCTCCTCACACCAAACTTCACAGAAGCATTATGTAATTAGATCAACAACAGCTTTCTAATTCCCTCAAACCTTTCATCCTTCTCCTCCTTTTCCTGCCCTGACCAATCTATCTGCCACTATAATTCCACCGTTACATCCGTCCTTGATAATTTCACCCCTCTTACCATAGCTCGGAAATCAAACACTCATCCTCAGTCCTGGCGTACTCCTCTGACACTATACCTACGCAGATGTTCCCGTACTGCTGAGCGGCACTGGAGAAAATCTAGGAGTTCAGCTGATTTTCAACATTACAAATTTATCTTGAACTCCTACTATTCTGCCCTTAATTTCCATAAGCAACACTACTTCTCTACTCTTATCTCTAATCTTTCTTCAAACCCAAAACGTTTGTTCTCCACTTTCAATACTCTTCTCCGCCCTCCTGCACCTCCTAATACAATTTCTCTGTCAGCTCAAGACTTTGCCAACCACTTCAATAACAAAATCGACTCCATAAGAAATGAAATCAGCTCTCAACATAATTCCATTCTCTCACCCCCTCAAATGCTCTCAATCAACCACAACCTACATAACCTTAAACTTAGCTCATTCTCCCCTGTTACTGAGAAAGAAGTTTCGGCACTTATACTGCACTCTCACCTCACTACCTGTCCCCTTGACCCTATCCCCTCACAGCTACTCCCCTCCCTCTCTGCTACCCTTACCCCTATACTTACACACACTTTCAACCTCTCCCTCAGCACCGGTATATTTCCCTCATCGCTGAAACATGCACTGGTCACACCTATCCTCAAAAAACCTTCCCTTGATCCTACCTCCCCATCCAACTACCGCCCTATTTCCCTCCTCCCTCTTGCATCAAAGCTTCTCGAAAAACTAGTTTATGCATGCCTATCCCATTTCCTTACAATAAACTCCCTCCTTGACCCATTGAAATCTGGATTTGGTCCCCATCACTCCACAGAGACAGCAATTGTTAAGGTTACCAACAACCTATTTACAGCAAAATCAAAAGGCCACTTCTCTCTGCTTATCCTCCTTGATCTGTCCGCAGCCTTTGACGCTGCTGACCACCCTCTTTTGCTCCAAACCCTCCAATCCTTCGGCATCTGTGACACAGCCCTCTCGTGGCTCTCTTCCTACCTGTCAAACCGTACCTTTAGTGTAGCCTTCTCTGGGGCCTCCTCTGCCCCGTCATCACTTTCTGTCGGAGTACCGCAAGGCTCTGTCCTCGGTCCCCTTCTCTTCTCAATCTATACATCATCACTAGGTTCCCTAATAAAGTCCCACGGCTTACAATATTATTTATATGCCGACGACACCCAAATCTTCTTCTCTGCACCAGACCTATCTCCTTCCTTGCTAACCCGTGTCACTAACTGTCTTTCTCACATCTCTAACTGGATGTCCTCTCACTACCTCAAGCTAAATCTCTCCAAAACTGAGCTCCTTATTTTCCCACCTTCTTTAAAACTCTCCACCCCCATTCTCTCTATAACTTCATCATTACCCCTACCCCGCATGCCCGATGCCTCGGGGTCACATTTGACTCAGATCTTTCTTTCACTCCTCACATTCAGTCATTGGCTAAAGCCTGCCGTTTCCACCTTAAAAACATCTATAAAATTAGACACTTCCTTACACAAGACACAACTAACATTTTAATCCACTCTCTCATTCTTTCCCGCCTCGATTACTGCAACTCTGTCCTCTCTGGTCTCCCCACCTACCGCCTAGCTCCTTTACACTCCACAATGAATGCCTCTGCCAGACTCATCTTCCTTACACGTACAACTTCATCTGCTGCACCTCTCTGCCAATCACTTCACTGGCTTCCTCTTGCCTCTAGGATCAAACACAAAATTCTCATTCTGACATACAAAGCCCTCAAAGATTAAAGGAAAAAAGAGGGCGCTGACAAGCTAAGTTTACCACCACACTTAGTCAAATTTAAAGATAGACTCAACTAAAATTATGATAAAAATATTTTACTTGCAAAATGAAAAATACAGTGAAATATTATAACAATGCAGATAATAAAAGGGACGTCTCCCTATTACGTAAAAAATAGAACTGGAATACCACCCTATAAAAAAGTTTAAAAAGTTAAGCGCATATATGGGTTTATATCAGCAATATGGATACAAAATAAATTTAAAGTCTCCAGTCGGGAACCAATTTGTACCAATCCCTGATGTGTTGTTACAAAATTTCTTTGTAGTAGCTGATCAGACAAGTGTTGAAATTATACCAAATGGGGTCAGCGTGAAAATTGTGGTATAACGCTGATTTAACCCCCTGATGAGTGATTCGAGAATGGATCTTAACCACCTTAATATCAGATTTATAACGTCTTATTCTTACTCACTCTTTTATCAAAGTGGCTTACTGACGATCTTACGGCTCTCGATATCGAAGATAAGACACGGGCAGGCAAAGTCTCCCAGTACTTCTTACTTCTTCTGGTGTCGGCTGACGAGCAGTCTCCATTCACGCTGACCGGGTTCAGCCGACACCAGCAGAAGTAAGAAGTACTGGGAGACTTTGCCTGCCCGTGTCTTATCTTCGATATCGAGAGCCGTAAGATCGTCAGTAAGCCACTTTGATAAAAGAGTGAGTAAGAATAAGACGTTATAAATCTGATATTAAGGTGGTTAAGATCCATTCTCGAATCACTCATCAGGGGGTTAAATCAGCGTTATACCACAATTTTTACGCTGACCCCATTTGGTATAATTTCAACACTTGTCTGATCAGCTACTACAAAGAAACTTTGTAACAGTACATCAGGGATTGGTACAAATTGGTTCCCGACTGGAGACTTTAAATTTATTTTGTATCCATATTGCTGATATAAACCCATATATGCGCTTAACTTTTTAAACTTTTTTATAGGGTGGTATTCCAGTTCTATTTTTTACGTAATAGGGAGACGTCCCTTTTATTATCTGCATTGTTATAATATTTCACTGTATTTTTCATTTTGCAAGTAAAATATTTTTATCATAATTTTAGTTGAGTCTATCTTTAAATTTGACTAAGTGTGGTGGTAAACTTAGCTTGTCAGCGCCCTCTTTTTTCCTTTAATCTTTGTTTCATCCGTGACAGTCCTGGGGTGACTGTCTTAGAGTGGCTTAGTTTTCCTTTAGTAATTAGCGCCATATCATCTGTGTATCCTTATACAAAGCCCTCAACTGCACTGCTCCCCCCTATATCTCAGACCTTGTCTCCAGATACTCTCCCTCCCGTCCCCTTCGCTCTGCTCACGACCTCCTACTCTCCTCCTCTTTTGTCACCTCATCACACTCTCGTTTACAGGACTTCTTCAGACTGGCTCCCATCTTGTGGAACTCTCTGCCTCGCTCCACAAGACTCTCTTCTAGTTTTAAAAGCTTCAAGTGCTCCCAAAAGACTCTACTGTTCAGGGATGCATACAACCTACACTAACCTTTCTTTATACCAGTTCCTCTCCTCCATTGCTATCCTCTGAACCCCCTTAGCATGTAAGCCTAAGAGTCCAGCTGTTTGTAGATCACCTTCTTAAGAGCTGACTACAACAGTGCAACTCTTGGCAGGGCCCTCTACCCATTTGATCCCTATAATTGTTTTGTTGTACTCTGCATTTGTTTATAGCGCTGCGGAATCTGTTGGCGCTCTACAAATAACTGATAATAATAATAATAATAAGGAGAAAGAAATGATCAAAACCAAATGTGACAAGCTAAGCAGGGACATTAAGGATTTTGATAAAGGACGTATATTTACGTGGGATGAAAAAAATCCCAGGAGACGTAGGGTCAATAGAACTCCAGTTGTCAGCAATGAGCAACCATCCTCATCTGAATATGAGGCATCTGAGGGTGAGGAGATGACACAGGAAAGTAGCCATAGAACAATGTTGGTATCTAATCTCAGTCAGAGGGAAGCGATTCTGTCAAAAAACAACAAAGCAAAAGAAACTAAAGGAGGGAGGGTACTGGCGATCAAAGATTAAGATTTAAAAGTACAGAGGGAACAGACAAAACAGGGAAGACTGGGTGAGGAGACCCAAGTGGTAGACACATTCCATGTGATTAATCTCTCCAACAAAATTCTTACAGAGTCACACTATAAACTGCTGGAGAGAGGCCTCTCCTTCTCAACATCTGATAACATGGATTGTTTTGAGATTATTAAGGATCTCAACTTGTTCCTAAGAAAAATAACACTAAGGAAATCATTTATCAGACATGATGATATGCCTGATGAAGAACAAACTATAAATGATTTAATTGACCTCCTGAATGAAAATGAACCCGTAGAAGAGAACTATGATTGGACTAAGAGATTAACAAAGAAATCCACCTTCATGCTGTCTCTACAGTATCCCACAAAAGTGAGTACACCCCTCATATTTTTGTAAATATTTTATTATATCTTTTCATGTGACAACACTGAAGAAATGACACTTTGCTACAATGTAAAGTAGTGAGAGTATAGCCTGTATAACAGTGTAAATTTCCTATCCCCTCAAAATAACTCAACACACAGCCATTAATGTCTAAACCATTGGCAACAAAAGTGAGTACACCCCTAGGTGGAAATGTCCAAATTGGGCCCAAAGTGTCAATATTTTGTGTGGCCACCATTATTTTCCAGCACTGCCTTAGCCCTCTTGGGCATGGAGTTCATCAGAGCTTAACAGGTTGCCACTGGAGTCCTCTTCCACTCCTCCATGACGACATCACAGAGCTGGTGGATGTTAGAGACCTTGCACTCCCCCACCTTCCATTTGAGGATGCCCCACAGATGCTCAATAGGGTTTAGGTCTGGAGACATGCTTGGCCAGCCCATCACCTTTACCCTCAGCTTCTTTAGCAAGGCAGTGGTCATCTTGGGGGTGTGTTTGGGGTCGTTATCATGTTGGAATACTGCCCTGTGGCCCAGTCTCTGAAGGGAGGGGATCATGCTCTTCTTCAGTATGTCACAGTACATGTTGACATTCATGGTTCTCTCAATGAACTGTAGCTCCCCAGTGCCAACAGCACTCATGCAGGCCCAGGCCATGACACTCCCACCACCATGCTTGACTGTTGGCAAGACACATTTGTCTTTGTACTCCTCACCTGGCTGCCGCCACACACGCTTGACACCATCTGAACCAAATAAGTTTTTACTTGGTCTCATCGGACCACAGGACATGGGTCCAGTAATCCATGTCCTTAGTCTGCTTGTCTTCGGCAAACTGTTTGCGGGCTTTCTTGTGCATCATCTTTAGAAAAGGCTTCCTTCTGGGATGACAGCCATGCAGACCAATTTGATGCAGTGTGCAGTATATGGTCTGAGCACTGACAGGCTGACCCCCCACCCCTTCAACCTCTGCAGCAATGCTGGCAGCACTCATACGTCTATTTCCCAAAGACAACCTTGGGATATGACCCTAAGCACGTACACTCAACCTCTTTGATTGACCATGGCGAGGCCTGTTCTGAGTGGAACCTGTGCTGTGAAACCGCTGTATGGTCTTGCCCTTCATGATGCAGCTCAGTTTCAGAGTCTTGGCAATCTTCTTATAGCCTAGGCCATCTTTATGTAGAGCAACAATTATGTTTTTCAGATCCTCAGAGAGTTCTTTGCCATGAGGTGCCATGTTGAACTTCCAGTGACCAGTATGAGAGAGTGTAAGAGCGATAACACCAAATTTAACACACCTGCTCCCCATTCACACTTGAGACCTTGTAACACTGAGTCACATGACACCAGGGAGGGAAAATGGCTAATAGGGCCCAATTTGGACATTTCCACTTAGGGGTGTACTCACTTTTGTTGCCAATGGTTTAGACATTAATGGCTGTGTGTTGAGTTATTATGAGGGGATAGCAAATTTACACTGTTATACAGGCTGTACACTCACTACTTTACATTGTAGCAAAGGGTAATTTCTTCAGTGTTGTCACATGAAAAGATATAATAAAATATTTACAAAAATGTGAGGGGTGTACTCACTTTTGTGGGATACTGTAAGCACCCTCAGATTGAAACATATCTGAAAGTTGTAAGCAAAGATTTACTAAATGTCAAACAAAAACCGTACTCAAATTTATCCAAAGACGAGATCATGACATAAAAAAAAAACTGAGAACTAGATGACATTCTGATCAAACCATCCGATAAGGGTGGCAATGTAGTGCTCTGGCCACTAGATCAGTATGAGAGAGAAGCATATAGACAGATAAAGAATGTTATAAGACCTTATGTAGTGACCCCACCGGTCAATTTATGAAGAAATATTCTGATCTAATTAAACATGCCCTAGATGATGAATTGATCACATCTATAGAATTTGGATTCCTTAAATGTGAATGACCAAAATTGGCCACATTCTATATGCTACCGAAGGTGCATAAAAACAAGGAGTGCCCCCTAGGACGCCCGATCGTATCAGGGATCGGATCCCTATGTGAACAGCCAAGCAAATACCTGGATTCAAGATTAAGAAACATAGTCACCACACTTCCCTCTTGTTCAAGACACAATGGACGTCCTTAATAAAATTGAAGATCTAATCTTAAAAAACGATATCCTTTTAGCCAGTTGTGATGTGGAAGCCTTGTATACTTCCATTAATCACAAAAATGGCTGTCAAGCAGTGGACAATTTCTTGGAATGGACTCAAGAGTACAGGAACAAAAGAATAATTTCATCCTTAAAGGGACACTGAACCAAATTTTTTTCTTTTGTGATTCAGATAGAGCATGCAAATGTAAGCAACTTTCTAATTTACTCCTATTATCATTTTTTCTTCGTTCTCTTGCTTTCTTTATTTGAAAAAGAAGGCATCTAAGATATTTTTTTGGTTCAGGACCATTTAAAGCACTTGTTTATTAGTGGGTGAATTTATTCACCAATCAGCAAGAACAACAAAGTGTGTTCACCAAAAATGGGGCGGCATCTAAATTTACATTCTTGCATTTCAAATAAAGATACCAAGAGAATGAAGAAAAATTTAATTTGATAATAGGAGTAAATTAGAAAGTTGCTTAAAATTGCATGCTCTATCTGAATCACAAAAGAAAAAAATTGAGTTCAGTGTCCCTTTAATCTGATAAAATTTGTCTTAAACCAGAATTAATTTGTGTTCAGAGGTAAATTCTATCTTCAGACCAGGGGGACCGCCATGGGGGCAGCATGTGCTCCCACCTATGCAAACATCTATTTAGGATGGTGGGAAAAGGAAATTGTGTTCCTTGACAATATGAATAAATACACAGATCATCTTATACTGTGGCTACGGTATATAGATTATATTAGAATTGTTTGTCAAGGTGATAGAGATCTATTCCTTGAATTTATGGGAATCTTGAATACTAACCCCTTTAATCTTAAAATAACTTTCAATATAGATTATTACAATGTTGAGTTTCTCTATCTCAAAATAAGTAGAGATAGATTTGGTAAAAGACAATCAGATATACACAGGAAAGTAACAGCAACTAATTCTGTCTTACATTATACAAGCTCTCATCATGATAATACTAAAAAAGCAATACCCGTGGGAGAATTTCTATGTCTAAGGAGGAATTGCTCTGATGTACATACATTCAGATTGAGAGCCAAAGAACTGAGACTAAGATTAAAGGAGAGAGAATACCCTGCAAAAGTTCTGAGGAAAACATACTAAAGGGCAATTCATACGGACAGAGATAATCTCCTTATTTCCAAACCTAAAAAGGACTAAGGCCAAGGACCTGTCAGATTTGTACCTACAACAAGTGCCACAGAGAAATTCTTAATATCCTCAACAGACATATATCTATTCTGAAGTCAGATGATGAAATATCGGATATGATTGGGGATAAAATTGCTGTGAGCTGGCAGACATCCAAAACCTTAAGGGACAAACTTGTCTCCAGCCATCTACCCAGTAGGAGATCAGTGAGGAAAGATGGTCTCAGGGGTACACACCCATGTGGGACTTGTTCCTTTTGTAAATTTGTTAAAAATGTAACATAACTTGAAACATTTCCAACTGGGAAAACATACATAAATGATTTTTACACATGTAGATCAAAAAACATACTGTTCTAAAAAATATGTTGGTATGTCCACACACGAGTTACAAACTCGCATAGGGGAACATATCTGTAACATTAAAAATGCTAAAAAAAGATAAGGAGAAAGACAAAAAACTAACGTCTGTAGCCAGACACTTTCGGAATAAACACCAGGGCAAACCTGATCTCAAATGCTGGATCCTTCAGAAGGTTTGTCTGGGAATCAGAAGGGGGGATCTCCAGAAGGAGCTACTGATAGCCGAGAGCAAATGGATTTTCAAACTCAATACTCTGATTCCCAATGGCTTGAACGAGCAAATTTGTATATAGCTAATTCTTGTGATCAGGCACAATTAACAAAGAACATACCATATTATATAGGAATTAGTGCCTCTAATATTATCTGTACCTATGTTGACTAATCACCTAGGATGGGAAATGTATTCACATCCTCAATAGGGGTATATAATACCAATACGGGTTAGCCCTTACTATGTAACTTGTCCTGATGCGGTTCCCTGTAACATAGAAATAGATACATGATAAAGTGTCACATTTTGGGACCGTAAATTGGTTGATATAAAACCGATAGATGCTAAACCGGCTGGGTTAGCTGTTATTGGCCGTAAGAAACACTAGCTCCTTTCTGTTTGACCAATAACAGAAAGCTGAGGGAGATGACGTGCAGGAGATTGGAATTGTCATTTGGCTTTCAATAGAAGACGGATTTCACATATAAATATTTCACATTCCACGGCCTCTTGGGGGTCTCGGGGGGGGGCTCACGGGAGGTCAAGGAACAAGAAATAATGAACCTTATGCTTCCCAGAGACTACTCAGGCAAAGTCTCACATAATGTGCTACAAGATAAAGTCCCTAATACATTGCATAGCTCAAAAAAGATAATGGACACTTCCAAAATACCTCCTGATGTTGTTACAACAAGACGATTGATCGCACAAGGGAGAAGCCCTAAATCCTCTCTAACAGTTTGTGACACCAAGACTAAAAGCATGCATTGGTTAGGGTCAGACATCCAGAGTAGGGGGCAAATTTATAACGAGAGCTCCACAAGTCAGGCTAAGCTAGACAGCAATAACTTTTCAATTACCTAAATAACGTAATGACACTCTTAAATTTGCATTGCTTATGTATGTATAATGTTAGATATAGAATAGTTTTATTGTTTTTTGTGTTGTGTCTATGGTTGAAATGCAGAAATTATACCTTATACAGGTTTTTGCTGGTGGGACTCACCGGGGATGGAGGGTATTGTCATTACTACTGAAATGTTATCCATCAAGATGTTTGCCTGCAATTTGTATCGCCCATATACACGAAATTGCTCAGAACAAAATACATAACTAACTAACATCACATCCATAGAAACATATATTTAGACAACCACGGCACCATCATAAATAGGCTTCTACACAGACATCAGGAAAATGCCAATATATACAACAATGGGTGGCTTCTACAAATATATGGTTCGCCTCCTCTGTCGCTGTCTGCGGCCGGGTCAGCGATGGAGGAGACTGACATGCATTCTATAGTTTTAGCACCACCATGTAGGGACGTCTACCATAGATGGCAGCACTGATTAGCTAAATGCCTAATACTGTACAACATCCCAGAAAGAGGGGACACTGTGGCTGGGTAGTGACATATCAGAGCATTATGTTTTCCTGCCCTCTAGATAAACTTCAAACACTCAGAGATTAGGGACAAACAAATATCTCCTCCTGATTATAGTACTAATTCTTCATAGTGACTAACCACCAACAATCTAAGGGAAATAGCCATAGACGGACTATAATGAGCAGTGATTAGAATTTCATCTGAACACTATACATAAGATGTTGGGATATGCAATTTAACCTTATCCAGTTCTGGCTATTTGCATCTTCTTTTTAATATTGTCTAACCTGATATATCAAAGTTATTATATTCTTTAAAGATGCAAACCCTTTCTTTTTGTTTTGGTTCAATGTTTGTTATGTTTTGTCTAGTATAATCCCCAGCTTTAAATCACTATTTTATTACAGGCCCAAGAGTGGCCAATCAAGTCCACGGGGGGAAAAATACAAGGACTATAAGATCCCGAGTACATAATACATTGTTGAAAATATTTGAAATGTACCACATATTGTAGCTGTTCTTTAATAATATTGTATTATCCTTGATAAAAAAAAAATAAAAAAATATTTCACATTCCAATGTTCTTCACATAGAAGAATATGTTCTATTTATTCATAAATACATGTTTATACATAAATCTAATGGTATTTTGGTACAATATATATCTACTAGTGTTAAAATCTGTGTACACAGGCCAAAATGTTTAAGGAAAGAAATATACCTATCCCTATTCCTCTATCCCTATCCTTCTATCCATTTATCTCTATCCCTATCCATCTATCCCTCTCCCTCTATCCCGATCCCTCCTATCCATCTATCTCTCTTCTACTATCCCTCTATCCCTAATTATTATTATTATTATACTTTATTTATGAAGCGCCAACATATTCTGCAGCGCTGTCCATGGATACAATTAATTTAAATAAAACAATACAAGACTTGTAAAAGACCGGACAAAATTTACAAACACATACAGGAGTGATTGAGGGCTCTATTCCCGTGGGAATTTACAATCTAGAAACCATATCCCTTTCTCCCTAATCCATATCCCTCTATCCCTAATCCATATCCCTCTATCACTATCCCTCTATCTTTATTTTTCTACAGTGTAGGATCCCCCTAACCATCCAACCTCCCTGATCCCCCCCTCAAACAGCTTTTTAACCCTACCCCCCTCTAACTGTTGCCGCCATCTAAGGTACTGGCATCTTTTTTTTTATTTTATTTTTTTTCTGTACTGTACTAAAAACATTTTTCACACAAAATAAGAAGACCCCGCAAGTGTAAATGAATACAATATTACGCACATATGATAAAAAAAACAACATTCTATCTATGTCTATCTATACAATGTAACATCTACAGCAAAATGATAACAATGTACGATTATCCCATCTATATCTATCAGTGCCATAGTGTATCCCAAGATTGTCCAACAATATCAAGTGTGTTATAAAACATATTTATGATGATACAGCCTAGTTGGAGTATATTGCAATTCCAAGCAATCTTATTCTCACCGTAATATTAACAAAGAAAAAAATGAATAAGTTAAAATGAAAATAAAAAAGAGAATGAAAAGGGCAATGTGCCTAAAAACAATATATACGGTATTCATGCAATCAAGTGATAATTTATATGTTAAGGACTATACCAGAAGTCATGCATAGCGAATGTGAACTAATATAAAATAAATATATTCGCCCTGCAATGTGAATTAAAGCTAATGCTAGTATAACATAAATAATCTACTAATAAGAACAATACAAGTGTAGTATCTCTAAAAGAGTGTATACTAAAATACTATATGTATCTATAGTGAATGTATATGTGACTCTCAAAGGTAGTGTGCAAAAGATACAATCAATGTTTATCTAACAAATGTGCAATCATATAAACAGTGATGATGAATAGTAAACGGTGTTTAAAATGCAGCTGGGTCTATATATGAAGCTTGTAGATCCAGAAGGTCTCCCTCTGGGGTAACCTCGTGAATCTATTATATCTACGAGAATACAGAATGTGCTCAATGGGAGTGATATTAAATCAATTTAAATCTCCACCATGCTGAATATTACAATGTCGGGATACAGTATGGTATAAAAAATTGACTTTCATATTTCTAAAATACTCAGACCTACAATTGCACCCCACGTACTTAACCCCACATTTACAGGTCAGTAGATATATAATATATGTGGATGCACAGGTGATACGACACACAAGTTGAACACAAGTTGAGGAATCTGATTTAAATGTAGTTTTACCATGTGTGATATATTTACACAACTTACAATTTTTCACCTTACATTTAAAGGATCCAAAAGTTGTGCCAACAGTACATATTAGATGTTTTTTTCTTTTCATTATATCATAGGGTTTTAGGGCATGTTTTACTACCTGACTTGGTGTTAGATGTTTTTTAAGGGTAGGGACTCTTTTGAAAACAATGTATCTATCTTTATGTCTATCTTTAATAACTTTGTTCAGAACTGGATCCTTTTATTTATTTCAAGCTTGCCTGATGGTTTCATGATTGCTATTATACTGGGTAATAAACATTGTATTATTAGACTTTGTTTTGTTCTCTCCCTTATCAGTAGCTTACTTAGATTTCATAGGTACCAGATTTATTATTATTATCAGATATTTGTAGAGCGCCAACAGGTTCCGCAGCGCTATGAACATTGGTGGTATATAAAAATGATTACAGGGATCAAATGGGTGAAGGGTCCTGCCGAGAGTTGCACTGTTGTAGTCGACTCTTATGAAGGTGAACTACAAACAGCTGGGCTCATAGGCTTACATGCTATGGGATTTTAGGGGATAGCATTGGAGATAGGAAGGTTAGTGTAGGTTGTAAGCGTCCCTGAATAGTAGAGTCTTCAGGGAGCACTTGAAGCTTTTAAAACTAGGGGAGATTCTTGTGGAGCGAGGCAGGGAGGTCCATGAGCGGAGCGAAGGGGGCGGGAGGGAGAGTATCTCGATACAAGGTCTGAGATGTAAGGGGGAGCAATGCAATTGAGGGCTTTGTGTGTCAGAGTGAGAATTTTGTGTTTAATCCTGGAGGCAAGAGGAAGCTAGTGAAGGGATTGGCAGAGAGGTGCGGCAGATGAAGAGCGACGTGCAAGGAGGATGAGCCTGGCAGAGGCATTCATTATGGATTGTAAAGGAGCTAGGCGGCAGCTAGGGAGACCAGAGAGGATAGAGTTGCAGTGGTCGAGGCGGGAAAGGATGAGAGAGTGGATTAAAATCTTTGTTGTGTCTTGTGTAAGGAAATGTCTAATTTTAGCTATGTTTTTAAGGTGGAAGCGGCAGGCTTTAGAGAAGGACTGAATGTGAGGAGTGAAAGAAAGAGCTGAGTCAAGTGTGACCCCAAGACATCGGGCATGTGAGGTTGGGGTAATGATGGAGTTGTCAACAGTTATAGAGACATGGGGGGTGGAGATTTTTTAAGAAGGGGGGAAAATAAGGAGCTCAATTTTGGAGAGATTTAGCTTGAGGTAGTGAGAGGACATCCAAGATGAAATATGAGAGAGACAGTTAGTGACACGGGTTAGCAAGGAAGGAGATAATTCTGGTGCAGAGAGGTAGATTTACGTATTGTCAGCATACAAATGATAATGAAACCCGTGGGACTTTATTAAGGAACCTAGTGAGGACGTGTAGATTGAGAAGAGAAGGGGACCGAGGACAGAGCCTTGTGGTACCCCAACAGAAAGAGGTAACGGGGCAGAGGATACCCCAGAGAAGGCTACACTAAAGGTACGGTTAGACAGATAGGAAGAGAGAATTGGAGGGTATAGAGCAAAAGAGGGTGGTCAACAGTATCAAAGGCTGCAGACAGATCAAGGAAGATAAGTAGAGAGAAGTGGCCTTTTGATTTTGCTGTAAGTAGGTCGTTGGTAACCTTAACAATTGCTGTCTCTGTTGAGTGAAGGGAGTGAAATCCAGATTGCAGTGGGTCAAGGAGGTAAGTTTAATGTAAGGAAATGGGATAGACATGCATATACTAGCTTTTCAAGAAGCTTTGAGGCAAGGGTAGTAGGGAAATAGGGCGGTAGTTGGATGGGGAGGTTGGATCGAGAGAAGGTTTTTGAGGATAGGTGTGACTAATGCATATTTAAGAGATGTGGAAACTATACAAGTGCTGAGGGAGAGGTTGAAGATGTGTGTGAGTATAGGGGTGAGGGGAGTAGTTGTGAGGGGATGGGGTCGAGGGGACAGGTATTGAGGTGAGAGGATAGTATAAGGGCAGAAACTTCCTCCTCTGTAACAGGGGCAAAAGAGCTAAATTTATGGCTATGTGGGTTTTGGATGATTGTGAGCTTTTGAGGGGGTGGGAGACCGGTAGTATGTTGAGAGCTGATTTCAGTTCTGATGGTGTCGATATTGTTGTTGAAGTAGCTGGCAAAATCTTGGGCTGAGAGAAAAGTTGTGGTTGAAGGTGGGAGTGGGTGGAGAAGAGTATTGAATGTGGAGAACAGAAGTTTTGGGTTTGAAGAAAGAGTAGAGATAAGAGAAGAGAAGTAGTGTTGCTTATATAGATAAAGGGCAGAATAGTAGGAGTTCAAGATGAACTTATAATGAAGAAAATCAGCAGAACTCCGAGATTTCCTCCAGTGTCGCTCAGCAGTACGGGAACATCTGTGTAGGTACTATGTCAGAGGAGTACCAGATCTTTTTCATTGAGTCTAGCCCTCAATTAACCATCCTCAATGATTTGATCTGGGTATCCCTTCTCTTTAAACCTATTTTTTAGAGTCTGACTCTGTTCATCATAAGTAGTTAACTCACTACAATTTCTTCTAATATGTTTAAATTATCCATACGGTACATTTGTTTTCCAAGGTAAATAGTGCTTACTATTAAAATTCAAAAAGCTGTTACAATCTACTAGTGTGTTTGTGACTTAATTGTACCAGTGTTTGTAAATTATAAAAACAGATCAAGAAAAACAATGGACTGTGGTTGTATACAACTAGTAAACGAGAGGCCCATATCATTAGCATTCAAGTGTTCTATAAACCCTTTGGCCTTCAAGTGCCCACCCTTACATATTAGGATCAGATCATCTATATAACGACCATAGAAGACCAGATTTGCCCCAAAGTGGGAGCCATAGATGTATTTCATCAAAAATCCCCATATAGAGATTTGCAAAACTTGGGACATGGACACTTTGAAAAAATATGTGGCCAAAAAACAAATCCCCAGGGGTTTGAGACTATTCAAAAACTGTTCTTTTAAAAATGATCAGGACGTATTAACCAAATGGGAAGAGGCATTAAATGAATGCTCTTTCAAACTAATGAATATCCTTATCTCACATAGAGAACATTTGGTTGATAAGACCAGTAAGGAAATTGAATATGTACAAAATAGTCTCAACAAATTCATAACCACTCCTCAATTTGAAGTAAACAAAATGTTATTGGATAAAACTGATACATTCCAGAGAGAACTTTTTTTTATTTATTTGAAAATGAATAGGGATAATGAAGACTACATTAAAGGGGAAGTTTTCACATACAATAGGCAACATAGATCTAAAATCAAGGGGGGGCACAACTTTATACCTGTTCAGGAAAACCAACATCAAAATGAATGGACCACTGTCCAAACAAATATTGGTTTTCCAAATAAAAATAGTATGGGGACATTTAGAGGGGAACATCAAATCCACTCCATAACTCCTAAAGGGCAACACCACGGACAATGGAGACAGAGCCACAAACCACATCATCAGGGCCCTAGAACACAGGGTTACTATTATTTTAATAATCAAGGACCTAGAACACACAAGTACACATCCTGGAACCAGGGATATAACACACAGGGCCACCAATCATATAATAATCAGGGATCACATCACATTGCAAATCCTCATCCCAATTACACAACACCTAATCGTTATGAAGTTTTGAGAAATATACTAGAGGACCCGAATTACACACCTCTCCCATCCACATGGGTGCCTTCATACACAGCCCCAAGGAGGAACTCACATAATGAACCTGATGTGGATCAGAGAGCTGGTAATTCTAATAATGAGGTTTTTTTTAGAACAGAGACCAAGACAACAGTCTTGGTCACAAAGGAAAATTGCAAGTTATCTAGAACCCTTGGCAACTCAGACTCCCTCAAATACAGGAAAGAGAGGATACACAAACGAGGATCTAAAGGAAGTGGCACAACCGTCAAGAAAGAAAGATTACAAAAATTAAGCAAAGGAATCTATAATCTATTATCACACACACTTTCAGATAATGAGATAAAGGTTCTAGGTAAACACCTTTCTTTCAGTCCTACTAACTCTCAAAGTATTTCTGATTTGTATGTAGATCTTAACAGATTTACCAGGAAACTTGAACTTCAAAAATTCTTTGCTGAGAAAAAACTTAAGGAGGATACCCTAATACCCATATTTACAGATAACATGGATACTAGAACCAAACAACATATCATATATAGTGAGCCAGACCAGTTAATGGAACATTTAAATAATGATTATATTCATACCACTTACAAAAATAAATCGAATTTTAATCCTAAATGCTCTAACTTACATCACATCGACATTTTTAAAGAACCAGTAATAGAAGAATTTGAGAAAATTTCAAGAAAATTCAGAGGTCTGTTTAATCTTAATGTAGGGGAAAGGAAAGCTCTAGAGTAATTGAAACTTAATGAGAGGCTAGTGATCCGCCAAGCGGATAAGGGGGAGGAATTATAGTAAAAAATCTCTCTGATTATGTGATTGAAGCGCAAAGAATTTTAGATGATATTGCATATTATAGGAAACTAGACAAGGATCCAACTGATGTTTATTTACAATCTTTGTCTGGTATAATAGATTTTGCTTTTAAAGAAGGGATCATACTCAAATCTGAGAAAGAGTATCTAGTCCCTAAAACACCTAATACAGCATTTTATTATCACCTCCCGAAAATCCACAAGGATGTACTCAATCCCCCTGGAAGGCCGATTATTGCCAGAATAGGCAGTCTGACAGACAATGCCTTATCCTATGTGGATTTTTTTCTTAAAAAATATGTTCAGGGTTTAGATTCTTACATTAGAGATTCATCTGATTTACTATTAATATTGCAAAATATAGAGATTGAAGGTGAACATCTGTGGATTACATGTAATGTTCAAGCCCCCTCGACCTAATCTGGGAATTAGGACCATATCCGAATATCTTGAAAGGGATTGGTATTTACCGTGTTTACAAAAAGAATTCATTTTGCAGTTTATAGGTTTTATTCTTGAGCACAATTATTTTTTGTTTAGGGACCAATTTTATCTGCAGACAAAAGGAACGGCCATGGGGACCAGATTTGCCCCAAGTTTGGCAAATCTATATATGGGGATTTTTGAGGAGAAATACATCTATGACTCGCGCTTTGGGGCAAATCTGGTCTTCTATGGTTGTTATATAGACGACCTGATCCTAATATGGAAGGGTGGGCACTTGGAGGCCAAAGAGTTTATAGAACACCTGAATGCTAATGATATGGGTCTCTCTTTACTAGTTGTATACAACCACTGTCCATTGTTTTTCTTGATCTGTTTTTATCATTTACAAACACTGGTACAATTACCTCACAAACACACTTTAAAACAATATATTGTAACAGCTTTTTGAATTTTAATAGTAATCACTATTTACTTTTGAAAACAAATGTACCATATGGACAATTTAAACGTATTAGAAGAAATTGTAGTGAGTTGACTACTTATGATGAACAAAGTCAGATTCTAAAAAAAAGGTTTAAAGAGAAGGGATACCCAGATCAAATCATTGAGGATGGTTACTTTAGGGCTAGACTCAATGAAAGAGAAAAGGTACCTATGAAATCTAGGTAAGCTACCGAACAGGGAGAGAACAAAACAAAGTCTAATAATGCAATGTTTATTACCCAGTATAATAGCAATCATGGAGCCATGAGGCAAGTTTTAAATAAATACTGGAGTATCCTAAGAAAGGATCCGGTTATGAACAAAGTTATTGAAGATAGACCCAAAATTGTTTTCAAAAGAGCCCCTACCCTTAAAAACCATCTAGCAAAAACCCTATGATATACTGAAAAGAACATCTAATATGTACTGTTGGCACAACTTTTGGATCATTTAAATGTAAGGTGAAAAATTGTAGGATGTGTAAATATATCACACATGGTAAAACTACATTTAAATCAGATTCCTCAACTTGTGTTCATCCTATCAAAAGTCGTATCACCTGTGCATCTACGTATGTTATATATCTACTGACCTGTAAATGTGGGGTTAAGTACGTGGGGCGCACTTTGTAGGCAGTTATACCATAGATGGTCCAAGCATTTTAGAAATATAAAGGCCAATTTTTTGTACCATAGTGTATCCCGACATTGTAATATTCAACATGTTGGAGATTTAAATTGCTTTAATATCACTCCCATTGAGCACATTCTATCTTCTCATAGATAAAATAGATTCACGAGGTTACGCCAGAGGGAGGCCTTCTGGATCTACAAGCTTCACACACTTCACCCTTATGGTCACCCTTATGGACTCTGTACGAACAGTACCATGCAATTAGACCTACCTTTAAGCCACTAGCGTCCAGTATATACCGACCTGATTTACCTTCATCCTGCATACGGTTTTGTTACCATTGATCAAGACAAGGTCACTCTATCAGCACTGATATCGGATCTATAAAGGCTTGTTACTTCATTACATCGGGGACTGCTTTATAACTTTGCATACTAACCAAGGCTTGCTTAACATACAGCTAACATTGCCTGGCTTTGAACTGCTACAAATTAACCCTTTTGTTACTGACATGCACTGGCAGCTGCCTTAGCAGGACTTTATCTGTGTGTTTTTTTCACAGGTTTGTTATTTGGTCCATTGTCCTCTAGTGAGAGGAAGGTATATATGTCACACGATTATTTAGTTGTAGTTTGGTGCCTTTATTTCTTATGTTATTTACTTTCAGCTAATAAAGGATTTTGATGTGTTCTTGCATTTGGTCTCCGAGTCTGACTTTTGTGTCAAGGCCTTCTATATTTTATGTTTGCTTCATGAGCAAGTGCTGGTTAAAGGTATAGCTGTCATATTTTTCTTTTATTTTTCATATATATATATATATATATATATATATATATATATATATATGTATTAGAGATGTGCCTTTATTTACGTAAACGAAAATGAATATTTTAATGAATGCACCAGCAAAAATGTAACGAAAATGAAAAAAATACTGACGATATTCATCAGTATTTATTTGTTTCCTTTAAATTAATTTTGAAGGCCTAATTACTTACCTTAACACGCTCTGGAGAGCGAGCTAACCCGATCCTCTTAAATATGTAGCTACAGGTGAACGTTTCACCTGTAGCTTTGAAAACATTTACATTTGTTTCAGGCAACAAATATTCAGCGAAACAAATTTATCAGTGGAGGCTCCTCCATAGAGGCAGTGCCCCACCATTTTTGAGGGCAAATATAAAATTCCATTGCAAGGGGGACAGTCAGGTTGTTAGGTTTATTAGGTGGGGAGGGGAGTAGGTTTGTTTAAAATAATAATAATAAAAAAGCTTTAAATACAAAATAATCTTAGAAAATACTATTAAGATCTAAGGAGCATTTTTTTAAATTTGCCCTGACTGAGAGTACTTTACACATGCTCAGTCTGGCGCCATGCAAGACTCCTGCTTTTACCCATTCAGTCTCCTTCTAGGTGTTTTGGCACAGACAGGCTTTAAAAAAATCAAAGGGCTCCTTACTTCCCATTGGCTAAACAGCACTTTAGCAGAGTCTGAGGATGTTACTGGGGACTATATTTTGGAACCCGGTAACATCAAATCTCATATATAGAACTGCAGCTCTAATTTTTCCAAAAAATAATTTATTCCTGTCACTGCGCTAAAGTTATTGTCCAGAAAACATTCATGCACCGTGACCTACATTTATAGTAACATAAATCCTCATTGAAGCAAATATGCAAATTATTTTCTTATCATACTAAAAATCACATTTGTCTTTAAATCTAGTGTCTACTTGGGCTCTCACATGTTGTACTAGTTGTAGTACGGATCGTCTCTCTGCATCTCATCTACCCAGGCCCTGCTGCCAGCTCTCCAGTTCACAGCCTTGGATGCTCTGGGGAAGCGCTATGCCCTAGCGCCTGTACGTAGTACTTTGTGTACTACTCCGCTGCCTCCATACAATATTTTTCCTCTGGTCCGAACTATCTGTTCGCCTGGAATCAGTGACAGGTTACAGCAACTCTTGGCTTCTGTGCTTTGGTTTTCTGTCGCTCCCCTGTATGCAGTCACACAGGTTTGGAAGCTGCTCCATTAGTCAGGATTAGAGGGCTAGGTGGAAAAACACTCTGCCTTTTCCTGGCAGGTTAGTTCTCAGATCCTTGGATCAGCAGGCTGAATACCTTCCAGTTGCTCTGCCATGGCATCCTCTGCCTTGACGGGGCATTTGGGTTTAGTGTCTCTGGTGCTGACAACTCTCTTAAAAATGCAATTGAAATACACAGCAAGATGCAATAAAACTATACCACCAAGAGCACAACTCATTTTTTACCCCCTTGTTTCTATTTAAATTATTGAAAAACAATATTTATTCATTATTGCAAATAGGAGAAAAAAATATGAAGAAATGGCATACTTTTTATAGCCATGTTTGCGGAAAAAAATACACTGCCCGCTGGATGAACTGGGGTATTTAAATGATAAAATTTGCTAATGTTAATGCATTTCTATTAGAACAAAACATGCTGTAAACAAATATAAAGAAATTCATACCACTTTTATTTTTGCTTATCATTCTCACACAATGAGTTATATCTCCCAGTGTTAGAAAGCTGTTTTAAAAAATTCACAGATTAGTGGTGCTTGTAAAAACAGTGAGGGCTTCATGTGTGGCCCTTTGAATGCAACTTCTAGAGCCTAATTTTTAATTATTGTGTTAATAAAAATATATAGCCCTTGTAGACTTCACAGATATATATAATTATAGCAATAGACCTTACCTAGAAGAGCTCTTATTGGCCAAAAATCAATTTTTCCTTTTCTAAGATAGGGAGAGTCCACGGCTTCATTCCTTCCTGTTGGGAAATACAACACCAAGCCACCAGGAGGAGGCAAAGACACCCCAGCCAAAGGCTTAAATATCCCTCCCACTTCCTCATTACACCAGTCATTCTTTGCCTTTCATCACGTTAGGAGGTGGCAGAGAAGTGTCAGAAGATTCAGAGTGTCCTGAAAAAGGGTATCTGCCCTTCGAGATAGGACTGGAGTTTCAAGTATTCATGTCACCCTCTCAGTGAGAGTATTGATGAAAAATAGAGTCTGGAGATGCAGGGAACGTTTTTCTGCAAAACCATCCAGACTACTGCTAACAGGTAAAAAAGCAATCAGTGTTGACGAGTTTCACTGCCTGCTTTCTTTCACTCAAGTCCATGTCAGGAGCGCTGCTATAAGACTGTCACACTTGAGAGGCTGTGTTCTGTTCCACAGCATGGATCCTGGAGGTAAGATCGTTTCAATTTTTACACATAAAATACTATAACAGATTTGCTTCCCCGGAAATACCTATTACCAATGGCACCAGACAAGGATGTCCCTTGTCACCCCTAATCTTTATATTGGCCATTGAACCTCTGGCTCAAGCCATTAGGAACTCAAGTGTGATACATGGGGTAAAATTTGGGGAAGTCACTGCAAAGGTAGCATTGTTTGCTGATGACGTTACTCTATTCCTCACAAACCCGTTGGGCTCCTTGCCGATGCTACTAGACCTTCTTTCCAAATTTGGGACATATAGCTATTACAAGGTTAACATCTCTAAGACAGAGGCTTTACCGCTCGGCATTCCTGCATTTGAATTAGATGTTTTACGAACATCATACTCTTTTCAATGGTCACGAACTACCATCCGGCACCTTGGAGTACAATTGGGTCCCGACCCGAAATCTGTACTTGCCATAAACTATTTGAATATAGTTAAAGAGGTGACTGAGCTCACCACTTCCTGGAGCCTTAAAGAGTTATCATGGCTAGGCCGCATAGCATCCTTTAAAATGACGATTCTACCCAAAATTCTCTATTATTTCCGATGTATCCCCCTTAATGTGCCCAGTGACCTGATAGATACACTCCATTCTATTGGCCAAAAATACATATGGGGAAAGTCTAAGCCTCGGATTGCTGCGAAAATACTCCAGAAAAAGTACGAACAGGGAGGAGTAGCTATGCCTAGCATACGCAGATATTATGAGGCAGCCAGATTATAGCACATTACAGTGTGGGCAGACAAAGGGGAACCTCAAGGATGGAAGAGCATAGAAAATTTTGACCTGCCCAGGGGACTGGGTTTGGCAGATTTGCCTTGGATCCCTGACTATCAACTAGACATGCTGAGAATTAAAAATGTCATTGTCAGGGATAACTTAAAAATGTGGCGTACTCTTAAAAGCCTGCCTGAGGTTGCCCCTCATCCATCCCCTATACATTCACTACCCGCTTTGCTTGCAGCCTTACCAGATACGCATGCTCAACACTGGAGAGACTGGGACCTGAAACTGGTCTCCCAGTTATACCCCTCGGGCACTTTGATCACTCCAGACAATATCAGATTGGTTATACAGGATCCTCCCGTGTGGGCTATATTTGAATACTCCAGACTATATGCCTTTTTGATGTCTTGGGGGTTTCCTAAGGTCCATCTTAGACCCTTGACCAACTGGGAGAAATTGTGGTAGCTACAGGTTAAGACCCCTAGAATCATATCATTCCATTACAACCTACTGCAGACATCCACGAACAAAGACAGGCCCTGGCAACTTAGAGCATGGGAAGGAGACCTCTCTAGACCAATCTCTGACAAACACCTTCATCTTGCTATGACACTAACTAAAAAGACTCTGCACTGTGCGAACACTCTTGAGTCGTATATGAAACTATTTTTGAGATGGTACTACACCCCCTCCAGACTATCGCAGATGTTCCCTACAGCATCCTCTTTATGTTGGAGAGGATGCGAGCTAAGAGGTTCAGACATACACATATGGTGGGATTGCCCTAACCTGAAACCCACATGGCTCCAAGTATCTACCCTTTGCCTCAATCTCGGAATGAAAATGCCACTAACCCCTGAAATGGCCCTACTACACTTATTCCCGCGTAGTATCCCGGCCCCTTTGACTAAGCTATTAATTTTCATACTCGCGGCCACGAAATTGGCAATAGCGAGAGCCTGGAAACAGACACAGCCCCCAGACATTGCAGCTATCACATCCATAATACAAGTCTATGCTAAGATGGAACAAGGTTATTACTCAAATGCTGATAGGGAGGAACTTTA
Source organism: Bombina bombina (assembly GCF_027579735.1). NCBI lineage: Eukaryota > Metazoa > Chordata > Amphibia > Anura > Bombinatoridae > Bombina > Bombina bombina. The sequence goes on from NC_069504.1 coordinate 153,491,629, forward strand.
CTGGCGAATTTGGGAACCCTGGTTCCACTACCAGGAGGATTGCAGGCAGGATGCTTTGAGAGATGGGGCCCCCAATCATTCGCACTAACTGAATCTAGCCCCACAGTATGATAGACCCCTGGCCCTGGATTAAGGTTCTATATCTGCTTCCACTGGTCTGTGCCTGATGGCCACCATTCCTTCTCCCCCTATCCTCCTTCTTCTGCCCTCTTCCCACTCCCCCTCGCCCCTCCCACTTAACATGAGACCCCCGGCCCTTTCCCCATCCCCTTACCCCCCCCCCCCCCCAGTCCTTTTTTCCTTAAGGTTATCTGCCCCGCCTGGAGATGCACACTACGAATGGCCCGCTGGGCTGTGGAGTCGAACATGGAAATAACTTTTACCTAAAGTTACTGGTCGAAATTTCTCTAAGGTTGAGTCCATATCTAAAACCATTGTACTACATCAAATATAACAAACAGGTCCAGTTTATGCATATTTAACGTGCCCCCTGATGAGTGGTTTCTGTCTGTTTCCTCTGGTCTGTACTTGCTGGCCTGAGTTCTCCCCCTCTCCTTCTCTGCTTTATCCTTCCCTTCCCCATCCACTCCCCCCCCCCCTATAATACACAACCTCTTTTTTTTTCTTTTTTTTTTCCTTTCTACCTTTTAACCCCCTCCCCCCTATTTTTTACTCCTCCTTCTTGGAGGTTCTCTACCCCACTTGGGGACATGTGTCACGAAGAGCCCTCTGGGTCGCTAAGACAAGCATGGTGAAGGGTCTCATTCAGTCGATTGGTCGGCATTATTGTACTACTGTGTTCACATTTGGATTATAGTGCTGTACCAATCATAACTGTCAGGTGTGGCTAAAGCATCTTGTTCATTCTGTATCCTTTTGTATCCTGGAGAAATATGTTATGTACCTGATACTATCTACAACTGTTCATGGAGATACTTTTATTATGACTTCTGTTACATCTGTATGTACAAAGTGAGTTAATTACTCTGTAATTGTCGTTATCAAGCTTACTCTATAATGAAAATAAAAAAAGTTATTTAAAAAAAAAAAAAAAAAATACTATAACAGGGTCACAGTGTGGCTCCTTTATACCTTGATAGGATCCAGGGTTAAAGGGACATGAAACCCACATTTTTTCTTTCATGATTTAGAAAGAGAATGCAATTTTAAACATCTTTCTAATTTACTTCTATTATCTAATTTGTTTTATTCTCTTGATATTCTTTGCTGAAAAGCATATCTAGATATGCTCAATAGCTGCTGATTGGTTGCTGCAAAAAGATGCCTCATGTGATTGGCTTACCCATGTGCATTGCTTTTTCTTCAAATAAGGATATCTAAAAAAATAAGCAAAATAAATAATAGAAGTAAATTGTAATGTTGTTTAAATTTGTATGTTCTATCTAAATCATGAAAGAAAGCTTTTGGGTTTAGTGGCCCTTTAATATCCTCTGAAGGGGGTTTATTGAACAGTTGGGGTTAATTAATCAGTGTATTAATTATTTACATGCTGCTTTGTGTGATTTTTTCCTGGGCTGATAGGCTGTGTGTTTTTGGCTGGAACAAACAGGTTTCACTTTTAAGTTTCACTTTCGTTTTTCGAAAGTGTTGCACAGCTCCTATTACTTGCTGTACTTGTAATAACAGTGGAAGTACTGTCTTGCACTCCCTATGTTCATTTCCTCTATTCCGGCTGAGACTGGAACCTGAGGAGAGCTTTTCCTCTGTTAACTGTCTGGGTCTAGGAGGTGGTAAGTGCCCCAGCCATTGGGAGTATAAAGGTGCAGTTTTCTATAATAAAAAACATTTTTATTTGCATTTTTAAATGCAAAGGCCTCTGGCTTTGCGGTCCTAGCCTGCCGGGCGTTCTGGTTTAAGTCTTGGTCTGCGGATATGACTTCTAAGTTCAGACTACTTTCACTTCCCTTCAAGGGAAAGATCTTATTTGGTTCAGGCCTGGACTCCATTATTTCTACGGTTAACGGAGGCAAGGGTGCCTTTCTACCGCAAGATAAGAAGAACAAATCTAAGGGACCACAATCTCCTAATTTTCGTTCCTTTTGTTCTGACAAATCCCAACGACAACAATCCACTTCCAAGCCTGAGCAACCCAATAGTACTTGGAAGCTGGCTCAGTCTTGGAATAAATCCAAGCAGAATAAGAAGCCCGCTGAAAACAAATCTGCATGAAGGGGCGGCCCCCGATCCGGGATCAGATCGTGGAGGGGCAGACTGTCTCTTTTTTCAGAAGCCTGGTTCAAGGATGTACAAGATCCGTGGGTCCTGGAGGTGGTATCTCAGGGATACAAGATAGGCTACAAATCTCATCCGCCAAGGGGCAGATTCCTTCTCTCAAATCTGTCTACCAGACCAGAAAAGAGGGATGCCTTTCTAGGGTGCATTCAGGATCTATCCTCCTTAGGAGTTGTTGTCCCGGTGCCTATTGAAGAAAGAGCTTTGGGGTTTTATTCAAACCTTTTCGTGGTCCCAAAGAAGGAGGGAACTTCCTGCCCAATTCTGGACCTAAAGTGCTTAAACAAATTCCTCAGTGTCCCTTCCTTCAAGATGGAGACGATAAGGTACATCCTTCCTTTAATTCAGGAAGGCCAGTTTATGACCACTATAGATCTGAAGGACGTTTACCTTCATGTTCCAATCCACAGGGAACACTTTCAGTTCCTGAGGTTTGCATTCTTGGACCAGCACTTCCAGTTCATTGCCCTTCCGTTTGGCCTAGCTACTGCTCCAAGAATCTTTACGAAGGTACTGGGGGCTCTTCTAGCCATTGGAAGATAAACTTGGAAAAGAGTTCTCTTATCCCAAGTACCAGGGTGGAATTCCTGGGTACTATAATAGACTTCATATCCATGAGGTTATTTCTAACAGACCAGAGACGGTGCAAGCTAACTTCGGCATGTCTTGCCCTCCGGACCTCCTTGAGTCCCTCTGTGGCTCAGTGTATGGAGGTAATTTGTCTCAAGGTGTCCTGCATGTACATCATTCCTTTTGACAGGTTCTGTCTCAGACCTTTACAACTGTGCATGCTGAGGCAGTGGAATGGCAATCATTCAGATCTGTCTCAACAGATTGTATTAGACAGCTGGTCGAGAGAATCGCTCTCTTGGTGGCTCTGTCCAGATCATCTGTCTCGAGGGACATGCTTCTTAAGACCATCCTGGGAGTGGACGCAAGCCTATCCGGATGGGGAGCTGTTTGGGGTGCCAGGAAGGCACATGGGTTGTGGATTCAGGAGGAGTCCTCCCTCCCAATCGATATTTTAGAACTACGGGCAATCTTCAAGGCCTTGAAGGCTTGGCCACTTCTGGGTTCGTCCCAGTTGATCAGATTCCAATCAGACAATTTAACATCGGTGGTTTACATCAACCATCAGGGGGGAATGAGAAGTTTCTTGGTGATGAAGGAAGAATCTCAGATTCTGAAGTGGGCAGAGGCCCACAGCTGTTCGCTGTCAGCGATCCGCATTTTGGGTGTGGACAACTGGGAGGCAGATTTTCTCAGCAGGCAATCCTTCCATCCAGGGGAAAGGTCTCTCCATCCCAAGGTGTTCGCAGAGATATGCAGCAAGTGGGGGAGGCCGGAGATAGATCTCATGGTGTCCTGTCTCAATACCAAGCTACCCAGGTACGGGTCAAGGTGGAGGGATTCCTAAGCGGATCTAATAGATGCACTAGCAGTGCCCTGGAGGTTCAAACTCATATCTTTTTCCTCCATTACCGCTTCTTCCTTGAGTGGTGGCCCGCAACCAGCAGGAGCGGGTATCAGTAATCCTGATTGCTCCATTGTGGCCGCGAAGGACGTGGTTCACGGATCTAGTGGGGATGTCCTCATCTCCTCTGTGGAAGTTACTTTGTCGCAGAGACCTGCTGATACAAGATCCATTTGTTCATCAAAATCTAGATTCTCTGATGCTGACTGCATGGAGATTGAATGCTTAGTCTTAGCCAAGAGAGGTTTCTCTGAGAATATCATTGATACTCTTATTCAAGCTCATAAACCAGTTACTCGGCATATCTAACACAGGCTGTGGAGGACCTACTTATTCTGGTGTGAAGAGCATAGTTTTTCCTAGCACATTGGTAAGGTTGCCAGGATCTTATCTTTTCTCCAGGATGGGCGGGGGAAGGGCCTTTCTGCTAGTTCCCTGAGGGTACAGATTTCGGCCCTGTCAGTTTTATTACAGAAGAGACTGGCTGAGCTTCCAGACATGCAGTCCTTTGTTAAGGCTCTGATTAGGATCAGACCTGTGTTTAGATCTGGGGCTCCCCCTTGGAGCCTAAATCTTGTTCTTCGGGTTTTGCAACAGGTTCCGTTTGAGCCTCTGCATTTCGTTGACATTAAATTGTTATCTTGGAAGGTTCTCTTTTTATTGGCTATTGCCTATGCGCGCAGAGTTTCTGAGATCTCTGCTTTGCAATGTGAGCCCCCTTATCTGATTTTTCATGCAGATAAGGCAGTTTTACGTACTAAATTAGGTTTTCTTCCTAAGGTTGTGTCAGATCGCAACATCAATCAGGAGATTGTGGTTCCTACCTTGTGTCCTAATCCTTCTTCATCGAAGGAACACTTACTTCACAATTTGGATGTGGTTCGCACCTTGAAGTTCTATCTTCAGGCTACTAAGGAGTTTAGACATAGAAACATAGATATTGACGGCAGATAAGAGCCATAGGCCCAGCAAGTCTGCCCGACCTTACCTAACAGTATAAACTTATCTAGTTCGTAGGATAGCCTTATGCTTGTCCCATGCATTTTTAAAGTCCCCCACAGTGTTTGTTGCTACTACCTCTTGAGGAAGTTTATTCCATAAATCAATCACTCTTTCTGTAAAGAAGTGCTTCCTCAAATTACTCCTGAATCTACTACCCTTTAGCTTGAGCTCATGACCCCTTGTTCTTGAATTTTCCATTTTAAGTAAAATACCCACAGCCTCAGTTTTACTAAACCCTTTAATGTACTTGAAAGTTGCTATCATATCACCTCTTTCCCTTCTCTCCTCTAAGCTATACATATTTAGGTCATTGAGCCTATCCTGGTAAGTTTTATTTTTTAGACCATGTACCATTTTGGTAGCCCTCCTTTGCACAGATTCAAGTTTGTTAATATCCTTCTGAAGATATGGCCTCCAGAACTGCACACAATACTCAAGATGAGGCCTAACTAATGATCTATAAAGTGGCATAAGAACCTTACTATTTCTGCTGCAAATACCTCTACCAATAAATCCAAGCATTCTGCTAGCCTTACTCGCTGCATTACTACATTGTTTACTAAATTTTAAATAATCTGAAATAATAATTCCCAAGTCCTGTTCCTCATCTGTAACAGTCAGTAAAGTGTCATTGAGTCTGTAATTAACATTTGGATTTTTCTTCCCTAAATGCATTAATTTACACTTTGCTGTGTTAAACTTTAGATCCCAGTTGTTTGTCCAATCCTCCAATTGTTGTATATCACTTCTCATTTTGTCTACCCCCCCCCCCCCCGGAACATCCACTCTGTTACAAATATTCGTATCATCTGCCTTACTCGCTGCATTACTACATTGTTTACTAAGTTTTAAATCATCTGAAATAATAATTCCCAAGTCCTGTTCCTCATCTGTAACAGTCAGTAAAGTGTCATTGAGTCTGTAATTAACATTTGGATTTTTCTTCCCTAAATGCATTATTTTACACTTTGCTGTGTTAAACTTTAGATCCCAGTTGTTTGTCCAATCCTCCAATTGTTGTATATCACTTCTCATTTTGTCTACCCCCCCCCCCCCGGAACATCCACTCTGTTACAAATATTCGTATCATCTGCAAAGAGACATACTTTCCCCTGTAGCCCTTTGCTGATATCGCAGATAAATATGTTAAACAAAACAGGCCCCAGAACTGACCCCTGAGGAACACCACTAGTAACAGCCCCCTCTGCTGAATGAACTCCAGACAATCTTCCTCTTTGTTTGTTGTCTATTCGGGGAAGCGTAAGGGGCAGAAGGCTACTTCGACTTCCCTATCTTTTTGGTTAAGGAGTGTCATCCGCTTAGCTTACGAGACAGCGGGACATCGTCCTCCTGAGAGGATAACAGCTCATTCCACAAGAGCAGTGGCTTCCTCTTAGGCCTTTAAGAATGAGGCCTCTATGGATCAGATATGTAAGGCGGCTACCTGGTCCTCCTTACATACTTTTTCAACATTTTACAAGTTTGATGTTTTTGCTTCAGCTGAAGCAGCTTTCTGGAGAAAAGTTTTGCAGGCTGTGGTGCCCTCAGAATAGGGTCCGCCTCTTCCTTTTGTTCCCTCCCGTTATTCATTCAGTGTCCTCTGGAGCTTGGGTATAGTTTTCCCAACAGTAAGGAATGAAGCTGTGGACTCTCCCTATCTGGAAGGAAAGGAATTTATCTGGTAAGCATAAATGAAGTTTTTTGGAGTGGGTGAAGCCATATGAGGGCACGGCTTTATTTCAAGAGTCTGGGTCCCTATCTTAGGAAGAAAAACATAATTTATGCTTACCAGATAAATTCCTTTGCTTCCGGATAGGGAGTCCACGGCCCCCGCCCATTTTTTTCTTGTCTGTGGGCGGTCCCCTATTATTTATTTTTATTCTTCTGGCACCATTTATACCCTAATGTTTCTCTTACTTTTGCTTGCTCCCTCGGCAGAATGACTGGGGTAATGAGGAAGTGGTAGAGGTATTTAAGCCTTTGGCTGGGGTGTCTTTGCCTCCTCCTGGTGGCCAGGTGTTGTATTTCCCAACAGTAAGGAATGAAGCCGTGGACTCTCCCTATCTGGAAGGAAAGGAATTTATCTGGTAAGCATAAATGATGTTTTTTGGAGTGGGTGAAGCCATATGAGGGCACGGCTTCATTTCAAGAGTCTGGGTCTAGCACCCCATCATCTTCAAAATTCACCAGCTGCCACTGATATATATGTGTATATATATATATATATATATATATATATATATATATATATATATATATATATATATATACACACACAAATATTTTAAAATAAATATGTTTGCTGCAATCGCCACCCACTCCACCCACCACTCAGCTTATCAAATCCACAGTCATATAATTATTATAAACTGCATTGTTATGACATTTGTTATCAGTTAAAACAAACTAGGGACAGATGTATAACAGGATTTGGCTTTGACAAATCTGCAGGGTGCATTTCCAGCTATGAGAACTAAAACATCCACAATTTTAAGAGCTAAAGTACATGAAACAGGGGCAAAATAAATAATGACATTATAATGCAAAGTTGTTTTATTACTCATAACTTAACATTTTATATTAACATCTGAAGGTATTTAGTGTCCCTTTAAAAGACAAAGCTGTCCAGGCAAGGAATACATTCCAGCACTTGTGAAGACACTAAAGTTCCCTGCAGGCAAAGTGAGCACAGGCACTTCATATGCTAATGCAGGAATTCCTTAGTATCTATAGAAGCAGCAGAGCACATTGATCTCCTATTGTGTGCTGCAGAGAAGATGGTCTCAGGCTTTCAGCATGGGCCTAGTTATTCTCAAACACACAGCAAGAAGGGCGTTTGTTTTTCAACATTTATCAAATGGTTTATTTAGAAGCATCCAAATATATTCATAGAAGATGGAATCTGTGCTACTGGCATAAGGATTATACAAAACCAGGCACACTTCAAATTTAGACAGAAATCATTCACAAATCACATTGTGGCAGCACAAAATTATTTTGCATTTTGTTCTGTTGCTTTATCAAAGAGCTAAAAAAAATCTACACTGTATAAAGACACCAAATAAATTCATACAAATCTTTTATCTAGCACTGGCAAATGCGAGCCAATTAGAAAAAGAAATACTATAGAAAATACTACTAATAAAAAATATATAATATATTAACCCCTTTGCTGCTGAGCCATTTTACACCCCTCTGCTGTGCTGGATTGAGCTTTTAAAGGCTACTCACAGATGCCATTAAAAGCAGTAGAATTGCATAATCAATAAGTACATCAAAAGTGCAATAGCACTTAGACCCTGAGGATTAAATCATTGTCAGACCCACGAGAAATGGCGTTGTTGGCCTCGCCAGTCTCGCAATCCCTGGGTGTGGCGATATATTCTGAGAAAGTGGACTGACCCTCTCTGTTCCGACGAGTGGCTTTGTGTCTCCCATTGGAAATAATACGGGTTGCAGCTTTAGCAAAAATCCACCAACATTTTGCCACTTATCTGTGATTTCAGCTGGGAGAACTGTATTTTAAACGGTACAAGACAAATATGTTTAACATTTAGAAGCAAGCCCAAAAATATAGGAGACAGTTATATATACATACATATCTATATCTATCTACTGTATATGTCTCCAACACTATCCCCTGACATGACACTCCCTGCTATTTAGTAGTTGCAAAATATGGTATGACTAGAAACTCTTGGGGGCCTATTTAGTAAAGGTCTTGCGGACCTGATCCGACAGTGCGGATCAGGTCCGCAAGACCTCGCTGAATGCGGAGAGCAATACGCTCTCCGCATTTAACATTGCACCAACAGCTCACAAGAGCTGCTGGTGCAACGCCGCCCCCTGCTGACTCGCGGCCATACTCAATTGGGTTGATTTCTGGCGATTTCTGTCTGCCTCATCAGAGCAGGCGGACAGGGTTATGGAGCAGCGGTCTCCATAACCCCGCCCCAGCTGAAATCACAGATAAGTGGCAAAATGTTGGTGGATTTTTGCTAAAGCTGCAACCCGTATTATTTCAAATGGGAGACACAAAGCCACTCGTCGGAACAGAGAGGGTCAGTCCACTTTCTCAGAATATATCGCCACACCCAGGGATTGCGAGACTGGCGAGGCCAACAACGCCATTTCTCGTGGGTCTGACAATGATTTAATCCTCAGGGTCTAAGTGCTATTGCACTTTTGATGTACTTATTGATTATGCAATTCTACTGCTTTTAATGGCATCTGTGAGTAGCCTTTAAAAGCTCAATCCAGCACAGCAGAGGGGTGTGAAATAGCTCAGCAGCAAAGGGGTTAATATATTATATATTTTATATTATTAGTATTTTCTATAGTATTTCTTTTTCTAAATTGGCTCGCATTTGCTAGATTTGTATGAATTTATGTGGTGTCTTTGTACAGTGTAGATTTTTTTAGCTCTTTGATAAAGCAACATAGAACAAAATGCAAAATAATTTTGTGCTGCCACAATGTGATTTGTGAATGATTTCTGTCTAAATTTGAAGTGTGCTTGGTTTTGTATTATCCTTATGCCAGTAGCACAGATTCCATCTTCTATGAATATATTTGGATGCTTCTAAATAAACCATTTGATAAATGTTGAAAAACAAACGCCCTTCTTGCTGTGTGTTTGAGAATAACTAGGCCCATGCTGAAAGCCTGAGACCATCTTCTCTGCAGCACACAATAGGAGATCAATGTGCTCTGCTGCTTCTATAGATACTAAGGAATTCCTGCATTAGCGGTCTTTAGACTTGTGTTTCTGGCAAGTCTAAGCTGGAAATTCAAATGTTTGGTTGCACAATAGTGATGTCCCGAACTGTTCGCCCGCGAACGGTTCACAGCGAACATAGCTTGTTTGCGTTTGAGTTTGTGGGCGAACACATGTAGATCCGCCCCTATGTGTCATCATTGTGGAAACTTTGACCCTTTATGTCACAGCCGCCTGACACATTAGAGCCAATCAACATCAGACACTTCCTCACAGACCCTCCCAGCTACTCGGAATCCTCCATTTTAGACTCATAACGACCTTGCTTTCTTAATGAGAGGACGTGTTGTGTTTTTGCTCCTGACATTAATAGGAAAAACATAGCTAGGCTAGTGTATTTACAGTCCAGAAGGACTCCACTCATCTCTGCTGCAAGCACAGCACCCCAAAAAGCCCTTTTTAGGGCTATATTTCGTGCCATTTTTTTTTTTCCGTTTTTTTTTTATTAGCATTTGCCTGGCTTTCAGCTGTGTGTTTAAGGCTCACAGCATATTCTGTGACTACTGCCACCACTCATATCTCCCTAACAACATTAGTTTAAATTTAACTAACCAAAAAATTTAATTATTTTTCTAGTGTAATTTTTTTTCATTTTCTATCAGGCCAGTGTCACACAGCATATACTCTGGTTCATTGCTCTGTGCCAGCCAGCAGCCACCAGTGTTAATATCCGTTTATAACATTATTTTAAATTTAAAAAATAAATAAAAAATATTTTGCTAGTGTAATCTAATTACATTTACTATCAGGCCTGTGTCTGTCAGGCTCACTCAGCATTAATATACCTCATTTTTTTCAGTCTTTTGGTTAATTGGTCTGTGCCAGGCAGCCACCCAGCACTCATATCTATTCTTCTTCACCTTAATTTTAATATAAAAAAAAAAAGTTTAAATTTGTTTGCTAGTATAATCTAATATAATTTTCTATCCGGCCTGTGTGTTTTGCTGACATACAGAGCCTACTGTGTTTACTTGCTGCCCTCCCTAGTCTATGAGCCACGACTCATATGTGTTTAACCTTTTTTTAATTTCCCCCCCCAAAAAATAATTTCAATCATTTTTCTAGTGTAATCTAATAGTATTTTCTATCAGGCGTGTGTGTATCCAACTTACAGAGCCTACTGTTTTTAATAGCTGCCCTTCCAAGGCTATCAGCCACGACTCATATGTATGTGCTTAACCTTTTTCTTAAAATTTCCAAAAAAAAGTCTTTAAATCATTATGCTAGTGTAATCTAATTGTATTTTCTATCAGGCCTGTGTCTAACTGTCTATCTGACTTACACAGCATACTGTTGTTATAATTGCTGCCCTACGTAGCAGCCAGCCAGTGCGACCACTCATAGAGTCATATGTGCATTGCACTTCTTAACATAATTTTAATATTAAAATCTAAAATTTTAAAATATTTTGCTAGTGTAATCTAACTTAATTTTCTATCAGGCCTGTGTTTTTGTCACTTACACAGCATACTGTGTTAAATTGCTGCCCTACCTACCATCCACGACTCATATCTGCCAGCCTGTGTGCCAGGCCCAACTAGCCAATTAGTGGCACCAATCACAATTCTTGTAACAGTAATTTAAAAAAAAAAATCATAATTTTTTGGACTGCAAATATTCAGTCTCCTAGTGCAATTGAATTGCATTTACCTCCTGCCTGCCACTGCCAGCCTTTTGTGCCAGGCCGTCTAGCCAACTATTTACACCAATCATAATTGTTGTCACAGACAGTATAGTTAGTAATTTAAATAAAAAAAATTTTTATTGTTGATCTTAATCCTCAGTTTGCTCGTGCCCTAGAATTGCACTTTTCTACTGCCTTCCAAGCCTGTGTGCCAGGCCTACTTGAAAAATATTTACACCAATCATATTTGTTGTGACAGTATTCTTAGTAATTAAAAATTAAAATTTTTCTTAATAGTTGTTGTGAATCCTCAGTTTGCTGGTGCTATTGAATAGCACTTTCCTGCTGCCTTGCAGCCTGCTGTGAGCCAGGCCCACCTAGCCAATTGTTGCCAGCAATCATATTTTTTTTAACAGTATTGCAAAAATTGTGAATCATCACTGGTTTGACTGTCAGTAATCAGTCTCCTACGCCTACATTTAGAGTTTTGCTGCCAAAGGGGTGCGTTAGCTACGCATGCTTTTTTCTGGCCGCACCTTTTAAATACAGCTGGTATTTAGAGTTCACAGAATGGCTGCGTTAGGCTCCAAAAAAGGAGCGTATAGCATATTTACTGCAACTTCAACTCTCGATACCAGCGGTGCTTACGGACACGGCCAGCTTCAAAAACGTGCTTGTGCACGATTCCCCCATAGAAAACAATGGGGCTGTTTGAGCTGACAAAAAAACCTAACACCTGCAAAAAAGCCGCGTTCAGCTCCTAATGCAGCCCCATTGTTTTCTATGGGGAAACACTTTCTACGTCTGCACCTAGCACTCTAACATGTACCCAGAGTCTAAACACCCCTAACCTTACACTTATTAACCCCTAATCTGCCGCCCCCGCTATCGCTGTCCCCTGCATATTATTTTTAATCCATAATCTGCCGCTCCGTACACCCCCGCCACCTACATTATCCCTATGTACCCCTAATCTACTGCCCTAACATCGCCGACCCCTATATTATATTTATTAACCCCTAATCTGCCGCCCCTAACGTCGCCTCCACCTAACTACACTTATTAACCCCTAATCTGCCGACCGGACCTGAGCGCTACTATAATAAATGTATTAACCCCTAATCCGCCTCACTCCCGCTTCAATAACCCTATAATAAATAGTAGTAACCCCTAATCTGCCCTCCCTAACATTGCCGACACCTAACTTCAAGCATAAACCCCTAATCTGCCGACAGGAGCTCACCGCTACTCTAATAAATTTATTAACCCCTAAAGCTAAGTCTAACTTTAACCCTAACACCCCCCTAAATTAAATATAATTTAAATCTAACGAAATAAATGAACTCTTATTAAATAAATTATTCCTATTTAAAGCTAAATACTTACCTGTAAAATAAACCCTAATATAGCTACAATATAAATTATAATTATATTATAGCTATTTTAGGATTTATATTTATTTTACAGGTAACTTTGTATTTATTTTAACCAGGTACAATAGCTATTAAATAGTTAAGAACTATTTAATAGCTAAAATAGTTAAAATAATTACAAAATTACCTGTAAAATAAATCCTAACCTAAGTTACAATTAAACCTAACACTACACTATCAATAAATAAATGAAATAAACTACCTACAATTATCTACAATTAAACCTAACACTACACTATCAATAAATAAATTAAATACAATTCCTACAAATAAATACAATTAAATAAACTAACTAAAGTACAAAAAATAAAAAAGAACTAAGTTACAAAAACGAAAAAAATATTTACAAACATTAGAAAAAAATTACAACAATTTTAAACTAATTACACCTACTCTAAGCGCCCTAATAAAATAACAAAGACCCCCAAAATAAAAAAATGCCCTACCCTATTCTAAATTACAAAAGTTCAAAGCTCTTTTACCTTACCAGCCCTTAAAAGGACCTTTTGTGGGGCATGCCCCAAAGAATTCAGCTCTTTTGCCTGTAAAAAAAAAACATACAATACCCCCCCAACATTACAACCCACCACCCACATACCCCTAATCTAACCCAAACCCCCCCTTAAATAAACCTAACACTAAGCCCCTGAAGATCTTCCTACCTTGCCTTCACCATGCCAGGTATCACCGATCGTTCCAGGCTCCGAAATCTTCATCCAAGCCCAAGCGGGGGCTAGACATCCATCATCCGGTGGCTGAAGAGGTCCAGAAGAGGCTCCAAAGTCTTCATCCTATCCGGGAAGAAGAGGCGATCAGGACCGGCAACCATCTTGATCCAAGCGGCATCTTCTATCTTCATCCGATGACGACCGGCTCCATCTTGAAGACCTCCACCGCGGACCCATCTTCTTCTTCCGACGACTTCCCGACGAATGACGGTTCCTTTAAGGGACGTCATCCAAGATGGCGTCCCTCGAATTCCGATTGGCTGATAGGATTCTATCAGCCAATCGGAATTAAGGTAGGAAAATTCTGATTGGCTGATGGAATCAGCCAATCAGAATCAAGTTCAATCCGATTGGCTGATTCAATCAGTTAATCAGATTGAGCTCGCATTCTATTGGCTGTTCATACGATTCCCCCATAGAAAACAATGGGGCTGTTTGAGCTGACAAAAAAACCTAACACCTGCAAAAAAGCCGCGTTCAGCTCCTAATGCAGCCCCATTGTTTTCTATGGGGAAACACTTTCTACGTCTGCACCTAACACTCTAACATGTACCCAGAGTCTAAACACCCCTAACCTTACACTTATTAACCCCTAATTTGCCGCCCCCGCTATCGCTGTCCCCTGCATATTATTTTTAATCCATAATCTGCCGCTCCGTACACCCCCGCCACCTACATTATCCCTATGTACCCCTAATCTACTGCCCTAACATCGCCGACCCCTATATTATATTTATTAACCCCTAATCTGCCGCCCCTAACGTCGTCTCCACCTAACTACACTTATTAACCCCTAATCTGCCGACCGGACCTGAGCGCTACTATAATAAATGTATTAACCCCTAATCCGCCTCACTCCCGCTTCTATAACCCTATAATAAATAGTATTATCCCCTAATCTGCCCTCCCTAACATTGCCGACACCTAACTTCAAGTATTAACCCCTAATCTGCCGACAGGAGCTCACCGCTAGAATCAGAATCAAGTTTTTTCCTACCTTAATTCCGATTGGCTGATAGAATCCTTTCAGCCAATCGGAATTTGAGGGACGCCATCTTGGATGACGTCCCTTAAAGAAACCGTCATTCGTCGGGAAGTCGTCGGAAGAAGAAGAAGATGGGTCCGCGGTAGAGGTCTTCAAGATGGAGCCGGTCGTCATCGGATGAAGATAGAAGATGCCGCTTGGATCAAGATGGTTGCCGGTCCTGATCGCCTCTTCTTCCCGGATAGGATGAAGACTTTGGAGCCTCTTCTGGACCTCTGCAGCTGCCGGATTATGGATGTCTAGCCCCCGCTTGGGCTTGGATGAAGATTTCGGAGCCTGGAACGATCGGTGATACCTGGCATGGTGAAGACAAGGTAGGAAGATCTTCAGGGGCTTAGTGTTAGGTTTATTTAAGGGGGGTTTGGGTTAGATTAGGGGTATGTGGGTGGTGGGTTGTAATGTTGTGGGGGGTATTGTATGTTTTTTTTACAGGCAAAAGAGCTGAATTCTTTGGGGCATGCCCCACAAAAGGTCCTTTTAAGGGCTGCTAAGGTAAAAGAGCTTTGAACTTTTGTAATTTAGAATAGGGTAGGGCATTTTTTTATTTTGGGGGTCTTTGTTATTTTATTAGGGGGCTTAGAGTAGGTGTAATTAGTTTAAAATTGTTGTAATTTTTTTCTAATGTTTGTAAATATTTTTTTCTTTTTTGTAACTTAGTTCTTTTTTATTTTTTGTACTTTAGTTAGTTTATTTAATTGTATTTATTTGTAGGAATTGTATTTAATTTATTTATTGATAGTGTAGTGTTAGGTTTAATTGTAGATAATTGTAGGTAGTTTATTTCATTTATTTATTGATAGTGTAGTGTTAGGTTTAATTGTAACTTAGGATAGGATTTATTTTACAGGTAATTTTGTAATTATTTTAACTATTTTAGCTTTTAAATAGTTCTTAACTATTTAATAGCTATTGTACCTGGTTAAAATAAATACAAAGTTACCTGTAAAATAAATATAAATCCTAAAATAGCTATAATATAATTATAATTTATATTGTAGCTATTTTAGGGTTTATTTTACAGGTAAGTATTTAGCTTTAAATAGGAATAATTTATTTAATAAGAGTTAATTTATTTCGTTAGATTTAAATTATATTTAACTTAGGGGGGTGTTAGTGTTAGGGTTAGACTTAGCTTTGGGGGTTAATCCATTTATTACAGTAGCGGCGAGATTCGGTCGGCAGATTAGGGGTTAATAATTTAAGTTAGGTGTCGGCGATGTTAGGGAGGGCAGATTAGGGGTTAATACTATTTATTATAGGGTTATTGAGGCGGGAGTGAGGCGGATTAGGGGTTAATAACTTTATTATAGTAGCGGTGCAGTCCGCTCGGCAGATTAGGGGTTAATAAGTGTAGGCAGGTGGAGGTGACGTTGAGGGGGGCAGATTAGGGGTTAATAAATATAATATAGGGGTCGGCGGTGTTAGGGGCAGCAGATTAGGGGTACATAAGGATAACGTAGGTGGCGGCGCTTTGCGGTCGGCAGATTAGGGGTTAATTATTGTAAGTAGCTGGCGGCGACGTTGTGGGGGCAGGTTAGGGGTTAATAAATATAATATAGGGGTCGGCGGTGTTAGGGGCAGCAGATTAGGGGTACATAAGTATAACGTAGGTGGCGGTCGACATATTAGGGGTTAAAAAAATGTAATCGAGTGGCGGCGATGTGGGGGGACCTCGGTTTAGGGGTACATAGGTAGTTTATGGATGTTAGTGTACTTTCGAGCACAGTAGTTAAGAGCTTTATAAACCGGTGTTAGCCCAGAAAGCTCTTAACTACTGACTTTTTTCTGCGGCTGGAGTTTTGTCGTCAGATTTCTAACGCTCACTTCAGCCAAGACTCTAAATACCGGCGTTAGAAAGATCCCATTGAAAATATAGAATACGCAAATGACGTAAGGGGATCTGCGGTATGGAAAAGTCGCGGCTGGAAAGTGAGCGTTAGAACCTTTAATGACTGACTCTAAATACCGGCGGTAGCCCAAAACCAGCGTTAGGAGCCTCTAACGCTGGTTTTCACGGCTACCGCCCAACTCTAAATCTAGGCCCTAGTGTCCTTGAATTGCATCTACCTCCTGCCTGCCAGCCTTTTGTGCCAGGCCCTCTTGCCAACTATTTACACCAATCATAATTGTTGTCACAGTATAGTTACTAATTAAAATTAAAAAAAATTTGATTGTTGATCTTAATCCTCAGTTTGCTCGTGCCATTGAATTGCACTTTTCTACTGCCTGCCAGCCTGTGTGCCAGGCCCAACTATCCAATTAGTGCCAGCAATCATATTTCTTTTAACAGTATTGCAAAATTTGTCAATCATCACTGTTTTGACTGTCAATCTGCAGTCTACTAGTGCCCTTGAATTGCATTTTCCTCCTGCCTGCCTGTGTGCCAGTCCCAACTAGCCAATTAGTGCCGCCACTCATATTTATTGTAACAGGATTGGAATTTTTGTTAATCATAACTGTTTTGAATGTGATTCTTCAGTCTCCTAGTACCATTGAATTGCAGTTTCCTTTCTCCCAGCGTGTGTGCCAGACAGGCCCATTTGCCAACTAGTGCCAAACAATCATATTTGTTTCCACAGTACTTGTAATATTTTAAAAAAATTAACAATTTGTGATTTTTAAAACATCTGTCTTTTTTGTTGTTGTCAGTGTCACAGCGTATACTGTGCCCACTTTCACAGTGCCACCACTCAATTGGTGTAATAGTATTGTTAGTGTCCATTTAAAAAAAATGACAGGCAGAGACAGGCCACCCCGCAGGTTCCGTGGTCATGGTCGTGGTGCTGTGATTCCTTTAGACCCTACAAATATGCACATTGTTCAGACGCCGGGTGCCAGGGGCGACACAAAAACTTCTGAGGAGGACCTAGTTGAATGGCTAACACAGGACACCCAATCTTCTTCAGCTTCCGCTGCTAGTCCTCCTAACCTTGACGCACCATCTAAGTCCAGCTGTGCTTTGGGCAGGTCTCAAGTGACCAGTGCCACTCCCCCGCCTGTCGCCACCACCAACACTAGCACCACAGCCGCTTCACTTGATCTGTCACAGGAGTTATTGACACATCATTTGGAAGAAATGAGTGATGCGCAACCATCATTGACAGAGGATGTAGATAATAGTGATCAGTCTCAGTCAGGCAGCATTACCGACATGGAGGTACGGTGTGATGATGATGTTGTACCCGCTGCTGCTTCCTTTCTTGATGTTTCAGATACAAGTGAAGCGGTTGATGATGATGTGTCGGTGGATGTCACGTGGGTGCCTGCTAGAAGAGAAGAAGAAGAGGGGGAAAGTTCAGATGGGGAGACAGAGAGGAGGAGGAGACGATTTGGAAGCACGGGGAGGTCGTCTCAAGGAGCTAGTGGCACAGTCAGACAGCATGCATCGTCACCAGGGGTCAGCCAGACAGCACGCCGATGCCCATCAACGCATGCTGTTGCCACCACCAGAATGCCTTCATTGCAGAGCTCAGCAGTGTGGCATTTTTTGTGTGTGTCTGCCTCTGACAACAGTGATGCCATTTGCAACCTGTGCCAAAAGAAACTGAGTCGTGGGAAGTCCAACAGCCACCTAGGTACAACTGCTTTGCGAAGGCACATGGTCTCCCATCACAAAGGCCGATGGGAAGAACACATGAGTAGAAGCAGCACACAAAGTGAAAGCCGCCCTCCTCCTCCTGCTCCAGCATCTTCAGCCACGTCAACCAGTGCTGTCCTCCTTGCCCCCTCTCAACCATCCTCCACTCAGTCTCTCTTACGTAGCAGTTCCTGGTCATCTGCCCACAGTCAGGTGTCTGTCAAGGACATGTTTGAGCGTAAGAAGCCAATTTCTCAAAGTCACCCCCTTGCCCGGCGTCTGACAGCTGGCTTGTCTGAACTCTTAGCCCGCCAGCTTTTACCATACAAGCTGGTGGAGTCTGATGCTTTCAAAAAATTGGTATCTATTGGGACACCGCAGTGGAAGGTACCTGGCAGAAATGTATTTTCACAAGAGGCAATCCCAAACCTGTACTCTGTTGTGAGAAAGGAAGTTATGGCATGTCTGGCACACAGCGTTGGGGCAAGGGTCCATATGACCATGGATAGCTGGTCTGCAAAGCATGGTCAGGGCAGGTATATCACCTACACTGCGCATTGGGTAAACCTGCTGACTTCTGACAAGCATGGAATGCGTGGCTCTGCAGAAGAGTTGGTGACACCGCCACGACTTGCAGGCAGGCCTGCTGCTACCTCCTCTACTCCTCCTACTCCATCCTCTTCCATAACCTCTTCCTCGGCTGAGTCCTCTTCAACTTCTGCGTCTTGCTCCACATCTATGGCACCCCCCAGCTCCCCAGGTACTATCCTACATCCCGGGTACGGCAGTGTCACGCCGTCTTGGGGTTGACTTGCCTGAAAGCGGAGAGTCACACTGCACCAGCACTCCTGACCGCCCTGAACGCACAGGTGGATCAGTGGCTGACTCCGCACCAACTGGAGATTGGCAAGGTTGTTTCTGACAATGGAAGTAATTTGGTGGCGGCATTGAAATTGGGCAAGTTGACACATGTGCCGTGCATGGCACATGTGTGTAATCTAATTGTACAACGATTTGTCCATAAGTACCCAGGCTTACAGGACGTCCTGAAGCAGGCCAGGAAGGTGTGTGGCCATTTCAGACGTTCCTACACGGCCATGGCACACTTGTCTGATATCCAGCGTCGAAACAACCTGCCGCGGCTGGAAAGTGAGCGTTAGAACCTTTAATGACTGACTCTAAATACCGGCGGTAGCCCAAAACCAGCGTTAGGAGCCTCTAACGCTGGTTTTCACGGCTACCGCCCAACTCTAAATCTAGGCCCTAGTGTCCTTGAATTGCATCTACCTCCTGCCTGCCAGCCTTTTGTGCCAGGCCCTCTTGCCAACTATTTACACCAATCATAATTGTTGTCACAGTATAGTTACTAATTAAAATTAAAAAAAAATTGATTGTTGATCTTAATCCTCAGTTTGCTCGTGCCATTGAATTGCACTTTTCTACTGCCTGCCAGCCTGTGTGCCAGGCCCAACTATCCAATTAGTGCCAGCAATCATATTTCTTTTAACAGTATTGCAAAATTTGTCAATCATCACTGTTTTGACTGTCAATCTGCAGTCTACTAGTGCCCTTGAATTGCATTTTCCTCCTGCCTGCCTGTGTGCCAGTCCCAACTAGCCAATTAGTGCCGCCACTCATATTTATTGTAACAGGATTGGAATTTTTGTTAATCATAACTGTTTTGAATGTGATTCTTCAGTCTCCTAGTACCATTGAATTGCAGTTTCCTTTCTCCCAGCGTGTGTGCCAGACAGGCCCATTTGCCAACTAGTGCCAAACAATCATATTTGTTTCCACAGTACTTGTAATATTTTAAAAAAATTAACAATTTGTGATTTTTAAAACATCTGTCTTTTTTGTTGTTGTCAGTGTCACAGCGTATACTGTGCCCACTTTCACAGTGCCACCACTCAATTGGTGTAATAGTATTGTTAGTGTCCATTTAAAAAAAATGACAGGCAGAGACAGGCCACCCCGCAGGTTCCGTGGTCATGGTCGTGGTGCTGTGATTCCTTTAGACCCTACAAATATGCACATTGTTCAGACGCCGGGTGCCAGGGGCGACACAAAAACTTCTGAGGAGGACCTAGTTGAATGGCTAACACAGGACACCCAATCTTCTTCAGCTTCCGCTGCTAGTCCTCCTAACCTTGACGCACCATCTAAGTCCAGCTGTGCTTTGGGCAGGTCTCAAGTGACCAGTGCCACTCCCCCGCCTGTCGCCACCACCAACACTAGCACCACAGCCGCTTCACTTGATCTGTCACAGGAGTTATTGACACATCATTTGGAAGAAATGAGTGATGCGCAACCATCATTGACAGAGGATGTAGATAATAGTGATCAGTCTCAGTCAGGCAGCATTACCGACATGGAGGTACGGTGTGATGATGATGTTGTACCCGCTGCTGCTTCCTTTCTTGATGTTTCAGATACAAGTGAAGCGGTTGATGATGATGTGTCGGTGGATGTCACGTGGGTGCCTGCTAGAAGAGAAGAAGAAGAGGGGGAAAGTTCAGATGGGGAGACGGAGAGGAGGAGGAGACGATTTGGAAGCACGGGGAGGTCGTCTCAAGGAGCTAGTGGCACAGTCAGACAGCATGCATCGTCACCAGGGGTCAGCCAGACAGCACGCCGATGCCCATCAACGCATGCTGTTGCCACCACCAGAATGCCTTCATTGCAGAGCTCAGCAGTGTGGCATTTTTTGTGTGTGTCTGCCTCTGACAACAGTGATGCCATTTGCAACCTGTGCCAAAAGAAACTGAGTCGTGGGAAGTCCAACAGCCACCTAGGTACAACTGCTTTGCGAAGGCACATGGTCTCCCATCACAAAGGCCGATGGGAAGAACACATGAGTAGAAGCAGCACACAAAGTGAAAGCCGCCCTCCTCCTCCTGCTCCAGCATCTTCAGCCACGTCAACCAGTGCTGTCCTCCTTGCCCCCTCTCAACCATCCTCCACTCAGTCTCTCTTACGTAGCAGTTCCTGGTCATCTGCCCACAGTCAGGTGTCTGTCAAGGACATGTTTGAGCGTAAGAAGCCAATTTCTCAAAGTCACCCCCTTGCCCGGCGTCTGACAGCTGGCTTGTCTGAACTCTTAGCCCGCCAGCTTTTACCATACAAGCTGGTGGAGTCTGATGCTTTCAAAAAATTGGTATCTATTGGGACACCGCAGTGGAAGGTACCTGGCAGAAATGTATTTTCACAAGAGGCAATCCCAAACCTGTACTCTGTTGTGAGAAAGGAAGTTATGGCATGTCTGGCACACAGCGTTGGGGCAAGGGTCCATATGACCATGGATAGCTGGTCTGCAAAGCATGGTCAGGGCAGGTATATCACCTACACTGCGCATTGGGTAAACCTGCTGACTTCTGACAAGCATGGAATGCGTGGCTCTGCAGAAGAGTTGGTGACACCGCCACGACTTGCAGGCAGGCCTGCTGCTACCTCCTCTACTCCTCCTACTCCATCCTCTTCCATAACCTCTTCCTCGGCTGAGTCCTCTTCAACTTCTGCGTCTTGCTCCACATCTATGGCACCCCCCAGCTCCCCAGGTACTATCCTACATCCCGGGTACGGCAGTGTCACGCCGTCTTGGGGTTGACTTGCCTGAAAGCGGAGAGTCACACCGCACCAGCACTCCTGACCGCCCTGAACGCACAGGTGGATCAGTGGCTGACTCCGCACCAACTGGAGATTGGCAAGGTTGTTTCTGACAATGGAAGTAATTTGGTGGCGGCATTGAAATTGGGCAAGTTGACACATGTGCCGTGCATGGCACATGTGTGTAATCTAATTGTACAACGATTTGTCCATAAGTACCCAGGCTTACAGGACGTCCTGAAGCAGGCCAGGAAGGTGTGTGGCCATTTCAGACGTTCCTACACGGCCATGGCACACTTGTCTGATATCCAGCGTCGAAACAACCTGCCAGTGAGGCGCTTGATTTGCGACAGCCCGACACGGTGGGATTCAACACTCCTAATGTTTGACCGCCTGCTCCAACAAGAAAAAGCTGTTAATGAGTATTTGTATGACCGGGGTGCTAGGCCAGCCTCTGGGGAGCTGGGGATATTTTTTCCAAATTACTGGACGCTCATGCGCAATGCCTGTAGGCTCATGCGTCCTTTTGAGGAGGTGACAAACCTTGTCAGTCACACCGAAGGCACCATCAGCGACATCATACCATTTGTTTTCTTCCTGGAGCGTGCCCTGCGAAGAGTGCTGGATCAGGCAGTAGATGAGCGTGAAGAGGAAGCGGGAGAGTTGTGGTGTCCATCACCCCCGCAAACAGCCGAATCAGCATCGTTTGCTGGACTTGCGGCAACGCAGGAAGAGGATTGTGAGGAAGAGGAGTCAGAGGAGGAATGTGGCTTTGAGGAGGAGGAGGAAGACCGAGCACAACAGTCATCCCAGGGTGCTCGTTGTTGTCACCTCTCTGGTACCCGTGGTGTTGTACGTGGCTGGGGGGAAGAAGATACCATCAGTGAGATCAGTGAGGAGGAGGAACGCGACATGATTAGCTCAGCATCCAACCTTCAAATGGGTTCTTTCATGCTGTTGTGCCTGTTGAGGGACCCTCGTATAAAAAAGCTGAAGGAGAACGACCTTTACTGGGTTCCACGCTCCTCGACCCCCGGTATAAGCATAAAGTGCCTGAAATGTTACCAAATTCCCGCAAGTCGGAAAGGATGGAGCATTTTCATAATAAATTAAAAACTATGCTTTACACAGCGTATAAGGGTGATGTCACAGCACCACGGGAATGTAACAGGGGAAGAGATGAAATTAATCCTCCTCCCACGACCACGGCGGCAAGGACCGGGCACTTTCCTGACATCTTGTTGATGGAGGACATGCGTACCTTTTTAACTCCCATGCACCATCAGAGCCTTTCAGGATCCAGCCTTAGAGAAAGACTCAACTGACAGGTAGCAGACTACCTAGCTTTAACTGCGGATCTCGACACTCTCAGGAGCGATGGACCCCTTGACTACTGGGTGTGCAGGCTGGACTTGTGGCCTGAGATATCCCAATTTGCAATGGAACTTCTGGCCTGCCCCGCTTCAAGTGTCCTGTCCGAAAGGACTTTTAGTGCAGCAGGAGGTTTTGTCACTGAGAAGAGAAGTCGCCTAGGTCAAAAAAGCCTTGACTATCTCACTTTTATAAAAATTAATGAGGGCTGGATCCCGAAGGGACTGACATTGGGCAATACATTTGAATAAAAAAGGCCTGATGATGAGATGAGCTGGCTTGGGCTACAACTGGTACACAGGCTGGCCTTTTTTTTTTTTTTTTTATAAAGCCGGAGGACTTGCTTGACTTATCCGCCAACAACTAGTGTTCAAGCCACAAGCTTTAAGGGCACTTTATAAATGTTTTACAAACATCGATTTCTCTGGCCGCTGCTACAGCAGTTGCTACAACAATACCCCAATTTTTCAGTCATTTGTACATTCCGAATTTTTCTGGCCTCTGCTGCAGCTCTGTGGGTACAAAACTCAAATAAAAAAAATAAGGCACATAACACTAGTGATTAAACTGTTACGAATTGTACAACTTAGCACACCACTCATATCTGGTGGACCATAAAATTGAATGCAAAATGCCACAAATTTGAAAGAGTAGGACCGACCAAGCATCTTTATCCGTCTCTTGGTTGCTCTAAATTATCTCTGTGTTCCATCTATGCCATACCTGTACTCTATTGTGCAAAAGGGTGGCATATGTGGTGTTTCATGCTGTTGTGCCTGTTGCGGGTCGTGGCCCATGATATAAAAAGGCTGAAGGAGAACGACCTGTAATGGGTGCCCCATCAAATTTTTAGAAAAATGTTCCTGGTTCCTCTCAATTATCTCTGGGTTTCTAAAATGGATGCCATACCTGTACTCGCTTGTGCAAAATGATGGCATATGTGGTGGTGCTTCCTGCAGTTGTTTCTGTTGAGGATGCTGGACCCTCTTATAAAAAAGCTGAAGGAGAACGACCTGGAGTGGGAGTCCAAGCATGGTTTTTGGGGCTATTTCACTTTTACAAACAATTATCTGTGGGTTTCTAAAATCAATGCCGTACCAGTACTCTATTGTTCCAAAGTATGCCATATGTTCTCTTTCCTGCTGGTATTTTGTTTGAGGGTCCTGGACCCTCTTATAAAAATGCCTAAGGAGAAAGAGGTGTACTGGGTGTCCACTCATTTTTTTTTTCTATTTCACATTTGACCAAAATTATCTCTGGGTTTGTAAAATTAATGCTGTACCTGTACTCTATTGTTCAAAAGGATGCCATACGTCCTCTTTCCTGCTGGTGTTTTTTTTGAGGGTCCAGGACCCTCTTATAAAAAGGCCTAAGGAGAAAGAGGTGTACTGGGTGTCCACTCATTTTTTTTTCTATTTAACAATTGACCAAAATGATCTCTGGTTTTGTAAAATCAATGCTGTACCTGTACTCTATTGTTCAAAAGGATGCCATACGTCCTCTTTCCTGCTGGTGTTTTTTTTGAGGGTCCAGGACCCTCTTATAAAAAGGCCTAAGGAGAAAGAGGTGTACTGGGTGTCCACTCATTTTTTTTTTCTATTTAACAATTGACCAAAATGATCTCTGGTTTTGTAAAATCAATGCTGTACCTGTACTCTATTGTTCAAAAGGATGCCATACGTCCTCTTTCCTGCTGGTGTTTTTTTTGAGGGTCCAGGACCCTCTTATAAAAAGGCCTAAGGAGAAAGAATTGTACTGGGTGTCCATCAAATCATTTTTTTGATTCAAATTACCGGTTGCAACAAATTATCCCCGGGTTTCTAAAATCAATGCCTTTCCTATAATCTTTTTTTCACAAAGGATGCCATATGTCCTCTTTCCTTCTGCTGGTTTTGTTGAGTGTCCTGGAGCCTCTGCTAAAAAGGCCTAAGGATAAATAAGTGTACTGGTTGTCTATTCAATGTTTTTTTAGATTTCCCGGTTGTAACAAATTTTCTCTGTGTTTCTAAAATTAATGCCTTTCCTGTAATCTAATTTACAAAAGTATGCCATATGTCCTCTTTCCTGCTGCTGGTTTTGTTGAGGGTCCTGGAGCCTCTGCTAAAAAGGCCTAAGGATAAAGAAGTGTACTGGGTGTCTAATCTATGTTTTTTTAGATTTCACGGTTGGAACAAATTATCCCAGGGTTTCTAAAATCAATGCCTTTCCTGTAATCTATTAGTCACAAGGATGCCATATGTCCTCTTTCATGCTGTTGTTTCTGTTGAGGCTCCGGGAGCCTCTGCTAAAAAGGCCTAAGGATAAATAAGTGTACTTGGTGTATAATCTAAGTTTTTTTAGATTTCACGGTTTCAACTAATGATCTCTGTGTTTCTAAAATCAATGCCTTTCCAGAAATCTATTTTTCTAAAGGATGCCATATGTCCTCTTTCCTGCTGCTGGTTTTGTTGAGGGTCCTGGAGCCTCTGCTAATAAGGCCTAAGGATAAATAAGTGTACTGGGTGTCTAATCCAGTTTTTTTTAGATTTTCCAGTTGCAACTAATTATCTCTGGGTTTCTCAAATCAATGCCTTAAATGTAATCTATTGTACAAAAGGATGCCATATGTCCTCTTTCCTTTTTTTTTTTTTTTTCTCTGTATTTTTGTTTATTTTAGAAAATGTAATGCACTTATAGGTTCACTAAGATTATGACTTTGCACACTGCCATTTTCCATGCAGCATTTTGACATGTTGTGTGATATGACTAGAAGATTGAAGAATGGTATGTTTTGAATCTGCTGAGCATAATAATAAAAAAAATTTTTAATTTAACTTGAGTTAATAACTGAAGCATGACTTCAGGAGTCAGGTGTGGTGATAGGTAGTGGTTGTTGTTAGCAGATTATTTTTATTGCAAATTGCAATTGCCACAGCGTGCATAAAATGTGCATCACTAGTCCAAATCTTACCTTTTTTTTTCATTCAGGATTAGTTTGGGGTCCGGCGCAATATTGAAAACGCAAAAAACAGGTCTCCGTACCGGTTGATATAAGGGGTGACTAGTGCTTTTACCAGGCTCCTCTAGGATAGCCCCAGAAAGTGTGACTATGAATCCCAAAAAGAAAATTAAATTAAGGTTGAAAACTAACTCCAAAGTAAATTGTAAGACCTGGAGCTCCTCAAACACACGTCCTACCGCAACAGCTATAGGCTACGCCCACCCAAATCTTACCTTTTTAATGCCAATTGATATTGCCACAGCTGGAACAACAGTAAATAACATGTGCGTCACCACAGTCTCCGAAGCTGTTGTCGGATGTATACAAAAACACTGATAAAGTATTCCTTTCGGGGCGCAAAGAGATGGCTACCGGAACACTCCAGGAACTTCCCAAGAGTCGCTGTCTTGTGTTTCTGGTGATGTTGGAGACATCTGGGTAGTGTACAGGGAGGCCCAAAATCCTCTCCATCTCTGTGCACCACAGGACAGGACGTCCTTGTCATCCATAAGCACATGAAATTGCTTGCATTTTCCTTGGTTCAAGAAGTTCAGCTTTTGTGGTAATAGTACAGAATTAAATAAACTTTGGTTTCCTACCATACTCAAGACAATCTTGTAGTTCAAGCTTCGGACTTGCTGTGGGAAACTGTGTCCTGTCCATACCAGGAAGATGATTTAGACAGAAGTAACGGGCTCTGATTGCAGGTGACACATGTTTATCGTCAATCATCAAAGGGGTTGCGTGCAGAATATGGCTGATGGCCCCTTATTCACATGTTTGTCCAGAGCCACAACATTTGCAAACAGCCAGAAGAAAGGTCGGTTCTCACCAGCCTTAAGTTGAGCTTCAATTACCAAATGCTGATATTCAAAAAATAGACAAGCAGTGCCTTAAAAAACACATTTGCAATATGGATTCACCAGAGCAAGGTCATTGCAAGTATTTCCCACGATAACAAAATTATAATGACACAGCATATAAATGATCTCTGTGTTTCTAAAATCAATGCCTTTCCTGTAATCTAATTTACAAAAGTATGCCATATATCCTCTTTCCTGCTGCTGGTTTTGTTGAGGGTCCTGGAGCCTCTGCTAAAAAGGCCTAAGTATAAAGAAGTCTACTGGGTGTCTAATCTATTTTTTTTTAGATTTCACGGTTGGAACAAATTATCCCCGGGTTTCTAAAATCAATGCCTTTCCTGTAATCTATTATTCACAAGGATGCCATATGTACTCTTTCATGCTGTTGTTTCTGTTGAGGCTCTGGGACCCTCTTATAAAAAGGCCTTAGGATAAAGAAGTGTACTGGGTGTCTAATCAATGTTTTTTTCTATTTCCCGGTTGCAACTAATGATCTCTGTGTTTCTGAAATCAATGCCTTTCCTATAATCTTTTTTTCAAAAGGATGCCATATGTCCTCTTTCCTGCTGGTTTTGTTGAGGGTCCTGGAGCCTCTGCTGAGCATAATAAAAAAAAAAAATTAATTTAACTTGACTTAATAACTGAAGCATGACTTCAGGAGTCAGGTGTGGTCGTAGGTAGTGGTTGTTAGCCGATTCTTTTTAATGCAAATTGCAATTGCCACAGCGTGCATAAAATGTGCGTCACTAGTCACTCTCCAAATCTTACCTTTTTTTTTCATTCTGGATTATTTTGGTGACGAACGCCATATTGGAAATGCAAAATACAGGTCTCCGTACCCGTTGATATAAGGGGTGGCTAGTGCTTTTCCTTCTCTTTGTCAATAGTTGTGATTAACGAGTTGTCCAGTTACTATAGAACTGGTTTGATAACCCAGGGTCCTGGGGGGGTATATTGGTGTCAGCTTTGACAATGACAGCACTATCAGGCTAGAGAGGCCTCTCAGTGTCGCGGCTAGCTGTAACGCAGTCAGCTGAGGAACATAGGAAAGCCGATATGAGTAAGGTATCTCCAGGCTCCTCTTGGATAGCCCCAGAAAGTGTGACTATGAATCCCAAAAAGAAAATTAAATTAAGGTTGAAAAATAACTCCAAAGTAACTTGTAAGACCTGGAGCTCCTCAAACACACGTCCTACCGCAACAGCTATAGGCTCCGCCACCCACAAATCTTAACTTTTTAATGCCAATTGATATTGCCACAGCTGGAACAACAGTAAATAACATGTGCGTCACCACAGTCTCCGAAGCTGTTGTCGGATGTATACAAAAACACTGATAAAGTATTCCTTTCGGGGCGCAAAGAGATGGCTACCGGAACACTCCAGGAACTTCACAAGAGTCGCTGTCTTGTGTTTCTGGTGATGTTTGAGACATCTGGGTAGTGTACAGGGAGGGCAAAAATCCTCTCCATCTCTGTGCACCACAGGACAGGACGTCCTTGTCATCCATAAGCACATGAAATTGCTGGCATTTTCGTTGCTTCAAGAAGTTCAGTTTTTGTGGTGATAGTACAGAATTAAATAAACTTTGGTTTCCTACCATACTCAAGACAATCTTGTAGTTCAAGCTTCGGACTTGCTGTGGGAAACAGTGACCTGTCCATACCAGGAAGATGATTTAGACAGAAGTAACGAGCTCTGCTTGCAGGTGACACATGTTTATCGTCAATCATCAAAGGGGTTGCGTGCAGAATATGGCTGATGGCCCCTTATTCACATGTTTGTCCAGAGCCACAACATTTGCAAACAGCCAGAAGAAAGGTCAGTTCTCACCAGCCTTAAGTTGAGCTTCATTTACCAAATGCTGATATTCAAAAAAATAGACAAACAGTGCCTTAAATAACACATTTGCGATATGGATTCACCAGAGCAAGGTCATTGCAAGTACTAAGTTCCCACGATAACAAAATTAAAATGCCACAACTACGCAATCTTCACCTTCACATTATTATTGTTACACTCCATTGTACTCCTATGCCCAGCTCCCTGCTCTTGTTTTTGTTGAGGGTCCTGGAGCCTCTGCTAAAAAGGCCTATGGATAATGAAGTGTACTGGGTGTTTGTTCAATGTTTTTTTAGATTTCCCGGTTGCAACTAATTATCTCAGTGTTTCTAAAATCAATCCCTTTCCTGTAATCTATTATTCAAAAGGATGACATATGTCCTCTTTCATGCTGTTGTTTCGGTTGAGGCTCCGGGACCCTCTTATTAAAAAGGCCTGAGGATAAATAAGTGTACTGGGTGTCTAATCAATGTTTTTTTCTATTTCACGGTTGCAAATAATGATCTGTGGGTTTCTAAAATCAATGCCTTTCCTGTAATCTATTATTCAAAAGGATGACATATCTCCTCTTTCATGCTGTTGTTTCGGTTGAGGCTCCGGGACCCTCTTATTAAAAAGGCCTGAGGATAAATATGTGTAACTGGTGTCTAATCAATGTTTTTTTCTATTTCCCGAGTCATATAAATGATCTCTGGGATTCTAAAATCAATGCCTTTCCTGTAATCTATTATTCAAAAGGATGACATATCTCCTCTTTCATGCTGTTGTTTCGGTTGAGGCTCCGGGACCCTCTTATTAAAAAGGCCTGCGGATAAATAAGTGTACTGGGTGTCTAATCAATGTTTTTTTCTATTTCACGGTTGCAAATAATGATCTGTGGGTTTCTAAAATCAATGCCTTTACTGTAATCTATTATTCAAAAGGATGACATATCTCCTCTTTCATGCTGTTGTTTCGGTTGAGGCTCCGGGACCCTCTTATTAAAAAGGCCTGAGGATAAATAAGTGTACTGGATGTCTAATCAATGTTTTTTTCTATTTCACGGTTGCAAATAATGATCTGTGGGATTCTAAAATCAATGCCTTTCCTGTAATCTATTATTCAAAAGGATGACATATCTCCTCTTTCATGCTGTTGTTTCGGTTGAGGCTCCGGGACCCTCTTATTAAAAAGGCCTGCGGATAAATAAGTGTACTGGGTGTCTAATCAATGTTTTTTTCTATTTCACGGTTGCAAATAATGATCTGTGGGTTTCTAAAATCAATGCCTTTACTGTAATCTATTATTCAAAAGGATGACATATCTCCTCTTTCATGCTGTTGTTTCGGTTGAGGCTCCGGGACCCTCTTATTAAAAAGGCCTGAGGATAAATAAGTGCACTGGGTGTCTAATCAATGTTTTTTTCTATTTCACGGTTGCAAATAATGATCTGTGGGTTTCTAAAATCAATGCCTTTCTTGTAATCTATTATTCAAAAGGATGACATATGTCCTCTTTCATGCTGTTGTTTCGGTTGAGGCTCCGGGACCCTCGTATTAAAAAGGCCTGAGGATAAATAAGTGTAATGGGTGTCTAATCAATGTTTTTTTCTATTTCCCGGGTCATATAAATGATCTCTGGGATTCTAAAATCAATGCCTTTCCTGTAATCTATTATTCAAAAGGATGACATATCTCCTCTTTCATGCTGTTGTTTCGGTTGAGGCTCCGGGACCCTCTTATTAAAAAGGCCTGAGGATAAATAAGTTTGCTGGGTGTCTAATCAATGTTTTTTTTCTATTTCACGGTTGCAAATAATTATCTGTGGGTTTCTAAAATCAATGCCTTTCCTGTAATCTATTATTCAAAAGGATGACATATCTCCTCTTTCATGCTGTTGTTTCGGTTGAGGCTCCGGGACCCTCGTATTAAAAAGGCCTGAGGATAAATAAGTGTAACGGGTGTCTAATCAATGTTTTTTTCTATTTCCCGGGTCATATAAATGATCTCTGGGATTCTAAAATCAATGCCTTTCCTGTAATCTATTATTCAAAAGGATGACATATCTCCTCTTTCATGCTGTTGTTTCGGTTGAGGCTCCGGGACCCTCTTATTAAAAAGGCCTGAGGATAAATATGTGTACTGGGTGTCTAAACAATGTTTTATTCTATTTCTCGGTTGCATATAATGATCTGTGGGTTTCTAAAATCAATGCCTTTCCTGTAATCTATTATTCAAAAGGATGGCATATCTCCTCTTTCATGCTGTTGTTTCAGTTGAGGCTCTGGGACCCTCTTATTAAAAAGGCCTGAGGATAAATAAGTGTACTGGGTGTCTAATCAATGTTTTTTTCTATTTCCCGGGTCATATAAATCATCTCTGGGATTCTAAAATCAATGCCTTAACTGTAATCAATTGTTCACAAGGATGTCATATGCCCTCTTTCATGCTATTGTTTCAGTTGAGGCTCCGGGAGCCTCTTATAAAAAGGCCTAAGGATAAAGAAGTGTTCTGGGTGTCCAATCAATGTTTTTTTTTATTTCACAGTTGCAAAAAAATTATGGCTTTGTAAAATCTATGCCTTACCTTTCATCTATTGTTCAAAAGGATGCCATATTTCCTCTTTTCTGCTGTTGTTTTTGTTGGGGGTCCGGAACACTATTCTAAAAAGGCAGAAGGAGAATGACCTGTACTGTACTGGGTGTCCAATCATGTTTTTGTTTTCTATTTCACGGTTCATATTAAATATCGCTGTGTAACTAAAATCAATGCCATACCTGTACTTGGTTGTTCAAAAGGATGGCATATGTGGTGTTTCATTCTGTTGTGGTTGTTGAGGGTCATGGCCGTGGGACAGCTTATAAAACGGCTGAAGGAGAACAACCTGTACAGCCTTGCTCCTCTTTTTAGGCAGGCCAGCTCTTTGCATACATGCCCACAGACTCTGTAACGCATGCCTCTTTTAGGGAGAGGTGCAGCCATAATGCAGGGTCATAAACTCTGCCTGCAACTGTTATACTCGATTTTGCGAAAGGAAGTAAGCTTACCATGGTTCCCTGCACGCACGTATTGTTGTTATATTTTGGTGAGGGTAATCATGATGGCCATGTAGACCACCACCACTGAGAGTCCTGGAAGTAACAGGGATGAGATGAAAGAGCTAAGAATAGTAGAACTTGAAACAACAGAGTTAGCCATGGGTTTTAGTGCAAAACCGCTTGGCTTTTTTTTGGCTTTGGGTGCGGCTATTCATGCAGGCCATATAAAGCTGCCACCATTCGGTGTCGTATCAGCTTTTAAACTAATAAAAACAGTACTACCAAAATACAGCTAATGAAGGGCCTTAGGAAGACTGAGCCAAGGTTGGATTGTAGTATTTGGTTAGGCTAATCATGATGGCCATGTAGACCACCACTGAGAGTCCTGGAAGTAACAGGGATGAGATGAAAGAGCTAAGAATAGTAGAACTTGAAACAACAGAGTTAGCCATGGGTGTTAGTGCAAAACCGCTTGGCTTTTTTTTGGCTTTGGGTGCGGCTATTCATGCAGGCCATATAGAGCTGCCACCATTCGGTGTCGTATCAGCTATTAAACTAAACAGTACTACCAAAATACAGCCAATGAAGGGCCTTAGGAAAACTGAGCCAAGGTTGGATTGTAGTATTTGGTTAGGCTAATCATGATGGCCATGTAGACCACCACCGAGAGTGCTGGAAGTAACAGGGATGAGATGAAAGAGCTAAGAATAGTAGAACTTGAAACAACAGAGTTAGCCATGGGTGTTAGTGCAAAACCGCTTGGCTTTTTTTTGTCTTTGGGTGCGGCTATTCATGCAGGCCATATAGAGCTGCCACCATTCGGTGTCGTATCAGCTATTAAACTAAACAGTACTACCAAAATACAGCCAATGAAGGGCCTTAGGAAAACTGAGCCAAGGTTGGATTGTAGTATTTGGTTAGGCTAATCATGATGGCCATGTAGACCACCACCGAGAGTCCTGGAAGTAACAGGGATGAGATGAAAGAGCTAAGAATAGTAGAACTTGAAACAACAGAGTTAGCCATGGGTGTTAGTGCAAAACCGCTTGGCTTTTTTTGGCTTTGGGTGCGGCTATTCATGCAGGCCATATAGAGCTGCCACCATTCGGTGTCGTATCAGCTATTAAACTAATAAGAACAGTACTACCAAAATACAGCCAATGAAGGGCCTTAGGAAGACTGAGCCAAGGTTGGATTGTAGTATTTGGTTAGGCTAATCATGATGGCCATGTAGACCACCACCGAGAGTCTTGGAAGTAACAGGGATGAGATGAAAGAGCTAAGAATAGTAGAACTTGAAACAACAGAGTTAGCCATGGGTGTTAGTGCAAAACCGCTTGGCTTTTTTTTGGCTTTGGGTGCGGCTATTCATGCAGGCCATATAGAGCTGCCACCATTCGGTGTCGTATCAGCTATTAAACTAATAAGAACAGTACTACCAAAATACAGCCAATGAAGGGCCTTAGGAAGACTGAGCCAAGGTTGGATTGTAGTATTTGATTAGGCTAATCATGATGGCCATGTAGACCACCACCGAGAGTCCTGAAAGTAACAGGGATGATGAGATGAAAGTGCTAAGAATAGTACTACTTGAAACAACAGAGTTAGCCATGGGTGTTAATCCAAGACCGCTTGGATTTATTTTTGTATTGGGTGCAGCTAATCATGCAGGCCATATAGAGCTGACAACATTCGGTGTTGTATCAGCTATAAAAATAATAAGAACTGTACTATCAAAATACAGACAATGAAGGGCCTATGAAGACTGAGCAAAGGTTGGATTGTAGTATTTTGTTCGGCTAATCATGATGGCCATGTAGACCACCCGTAACAGGGATGAAAGTGCTAAGAATAGTACTAATTGAAACAACCGAATTAGCCATGGGTGTTAGTCTAAGACCACTCAGCTTTTTTTGGGGTTTGGGTGCAGCTAATCATGAAGGCCAGATAGACCTGCCACCATTTGGTGTTGTAACAGGTATTAAACTGCAAAGAACAGTACTACTTAACACAACCTACTTACCATGGGTCCCAGAGCATATGTTTGGTTATTATATTTTGTAAGGGTAATCATGCAGGCCATATAGACCTCCACCGATAGGGTGAGTATGAGTAACAGCTATTAAAATGCGAAGGACATTACTAATTAACACAACATAGTAACCATGTGTCGCAGACCAAGAGCAGATGTCTTATTATTATATTTTGTATGGGTAATCATCCAGGCCGTATAGACCTCACCAAATAGGGGGAGTTACAGAGATTAAAGTGCTAA
The DNA here is from genome assembly GCF_027579735.1 of Bombina bombina. Taxonomy (NCBI): domain Eukaryota; kingdom Metazoa; phylum Chordata; class Amphibia; order Anura; family Bombinatoridae; genus Bombina; species Bombina bombina. The sequence continues at coordinate 153,525,494 of NC_069504.1, forward strand.
GAATGGTAGTACTTAAAACACAACCTAGTTAAAATAGGTACCAGACCGCATGTCTTATTATTATATTTTTTCAGGGTAATCAGGCAGGCCATATAGAACACCCCCGATAGGGGGGGGGGGGGGGGACAGGGATTAAAGTGCTAAGAAACGTACTAATTAACACAAGCTAGTTGGGTCCAAGAACGCATGTTTAATTATTAGACTTTATTAGGGTAATTATATATCTAACAAATCTATCTATTTCTCTTCTATCGATTCTATCTAACTATCAATCTATGTATATCTATCTATCCTATCTATCAATCTATCTTCTGTCCGGGATGTTTTGAGACAGCCACTTTGGGAATGTTAGTTGATTTAGGCCCATTATGGCTTAAAAGCAGACTCTGCATAAACTATGTAATTTTCCATGGGAGTTTTGCCAGGGATCCCCCTCCAGCATGCGACAGTCCAGGTGTTAGTACCCTTGAAACAACTTTTCCATCACTATTGTGGCCAGAAAGAGTCCTTGTAGGTTTTAAAGTTCGCCTGCCTATTGAATTCAATGGCGGTTTGCGCGTTCGCGAACAATACCAGAAGTTCGAGTCCGCCGTTCGCGAACCGAAAATTTTAGGTTCGCGACATCACTATTGCACATATGTTTTTTGTTGTTAAAGGACCAGTCAACACATTAGATTTGCATAATCAACAAATGCAAGATAACAAGACAATGCAATAGCACTTTGTCTGAACTTCAAATGAGTAGTAGATTTTTTTATAACAAATTTCAAAGTTATGTATATTTCCACTCCCCTTGTACCATGTGATAACAATCAGCCAATCACAAATGCATATACGTATAGTCTGTGAATTCTTGCACATGCTCTGTAGGATCTGGTGACTCAAAAATTGTAAATATAAAAGACTGTGCACATTTTGTTTAATGGAAGTAAATTGGAAAGTTGTTTAACATTACATGCTGTGTCTGAGTCATGAAAATTTAATTTAACCTGAGTGTCCCTTTAATGATTTCTCCTTTTTTTCCCTATTTTATAAGGGGTATACTTAAACATCTTAAACTTATTCCAAGATTGATGTCTATGTTTATGTAGTCCTTGTGTCGAGGATAAGTTTATATTGGATTACCTTGCTTGTGATGGGTACATTTCCAATTATTTCCTCTATATACCATTTGTAAGAGAGTGTGTCCCTTCTCATCTTATCTGTGGAGTCCTATAATATTGACCCTTCTTTTTTTAGCTAGATTATTTACTGCAAATTTTTCTAGGTGTTGATCTTTTTTGCACTGTTTTTTACTGTTTATTAGTCTACATAGAGGTTGACATCATATATTTTGTTAATGCCTTGGGGTGCTCTGGTTCCTAATATAAAGATCCAATAGTCTTCTCAGTAGTGTTTGGGGTCTATCTTCTCCTAATGGATCTTTTTTTATTTGTTCTATGCCCACAAATGAAAACTGTGCTGTGCCTTCTCCATGTGTACGAAGGTGCTTTGCTACAGGAGTTTTTGGGATTTCTTCTTCTAAAGAGATTAGATGTTCCCTTATTCTATCTTTTAAGGGGCGTGTTGTTATGCCTACATATTGTTTGAGGTAATAGCCACAGGTTATGAGGTAGATTACATATGTGGAGGTGCAATCTATCCTACTTTGTATCTTGAATGTTTTATTGTTCTGTGTGGATGTGAAAGTAGGACTCTTTTTTTGTATAACCACAGCTTTTGCATGGCATGTGTCCACATCTATAGTAGCCTTTTACAGATGATAACAAATTTAGTCTAGTGTTGGTTACTTTATCAAATTTCTTTTTTGTCATGTCTCCTATATTGATTGCTCTTCTGGTTACGTATCTGATTCCTTTTTCTATGTTGTTTCTTAAAGTTATATCCCCTTTCAGAACTGGTAAATATTTTTTTATTATATTGTTAATCTGATAGAATTGATAGAATTGATTACTGTATTTTGGTAAATGTATTGTCCCTGAATCTGTTATTTGTTTTTGCTCATTTTTCTTGTTTCTGTGTTGGTTGTTGTTCTCTAATAATGTGTTTCTATCCATTCTGCTCACTGAGTGTTCAATTTTTTTGAGTGTAGATTTGTTGTATCCCTTTTTAGATAGCCTTTGAGTTAGATCATTTGTGTGTGTTCTATATAGTTCTAGTGTTGTGCAATTCCTTCGTAATCATAGATATTGGCCTTTTGGGATACCTTTCCTCATGTGTGGGGCATAGCAGGAATCTGCTCTCAGAATGGTGTTCCTGGACATTGGCTTTCTATAATTAGCAGTTACAATGCTCATTTGGTCATCAATTCCTAGTTCTAAGACCAGATACTCTATGGAAGTTTCACTTGTTTTATAAGTGTAAGGTAGGTTGAGGTTGTTATTATTAAAGTGTTTATTAGCTCTGGAAGTGACATTTCCCTGTCTTCATAGATGATTATTACATCATCTATTAATCGTCCATATGCTCTTATATTTTGCATTTGAGGGATGGTTCTAAACAAGCAGGATTATATAAACAAGGCAATTTGGCAGTTGTAGAATACAGATACTTCTGGTAAAGTGACTGTAGATCCTACCATGAAATTATTGCAACTTTTGGATGATGGTTTGGAGCAGGGCTTCATAGATAAGGATACGTTTGAATAGCTATATATGAGGCATCTGGTTAAACCTGTGTTTCACAACCTCCCATTAAGTACATAAGTCCCCCGAGAGAGTGACGGGCAGACCCAGTCATTGGTATAGGTTCCCTATTTGCACATCTGTCCTAATGGCTGGAGGGGAGTATTGCACTCTATGGTTGTTTCTTTACCTAGTTATTTGAGGGATACCAACCATATGCTTAAACTATTACACTCTGATGAATGGCATGAACATCAGCATTTCTATTGACTATTGATGTTATTGTTCTGTATTCATTGATTACACAAAATAATAGTTTAGATACAGTAAATGTTTTTTTTTTCTTTCCAAATTTTCAAAGTTTTATCAGGACTTTTAAGGGTTTGTGGAAAGAGTTACTCTTTTCTTACTCACACACCATTAATTTGAATTTGGCTGCGTTTTTTTTTTTTTTAATCTCCAGAAGTGTGGGATGGTGATAGGGTCAAAGTTTGCCCCTTCTATGCCAACTTCTACATGGGTTGGTGGCAGCTGTCCCACATTTTTGGGGATCCGAACCCTTTTACATTTTATAGATGTTTTCTTTATGATCTACTTCTGGTATGGCAGTGAAGGAGAATTGTTACAATGGATTCATGGATTGGATTAATGACAATGATATTGGTCTTAGATTCACTGATTACAATTATAAAATGTCTATAAATTACTTGGATATTACCTTACTGGTTATTCTAATGGTAACAAATATATACAGGATATATACAGGAAGCCAATATCAGGTAACACTCTCCTTCATGCGAGTAGCTGTCACCCTTGACATGTACCTTATGTGGGGGCGAAGGGACAGTTTACCATAATTAAAAGAAATTGCTCAAAACTTGGGGCATACTTTTCATAAACATAATTGTTGTAAGGTCATTTAAAGCAAAGATGTTATTCTGGAAAAGTTATTCAGAGAGCTGATTGGGAGGTTAGATCAGTGAATAGAACATTATTACTTGATGATTAAAAAGCAAAGGAGATTTGAACTCAGAAGCTAATCGATTAATTATTGGGCATGTTATAGGGAGCAAAATTGTAAAATAGTAAGGTTGTTCTTACATTAATTAAAAGAATAGTAAAGTCAAAATTAAACTTGCATGATTAATTTAGAGCAGGTCATTTTAAGACATTTTTAAATTCACTTCTATTTTCAAATGTGCTTTGTTCTCTTGGTACCCCTTGCTGAAAAAGAATACGCACATATCTTACACTAGTGGGAGCTAGCTGCTGATTGGTGCCTGCACACATTTGTCTCTTGTGATTGGCTAACTTAATAAAAATTCCTCCCAAATAAACTTTGCCATGCCATAGCGCTGCGACGGACATAAAAATACCAGCGTGAAAGTTTCACATATATAATAAAAAATAACATAAGTTAACAGTTATGATAAAAAAAACATGACATTTTGGCGTCCCTTCAAAAAATTCTGGGGACAAAGGGACAGTGTGTAAAAAGAAAACGGGACACTCCCATTAAAATAGGATATCTGTTCAAGTTAAAGGCGGGATCACATATTAAATGGAGAAAGATAGCATCAGGCCAGCTGAGGGAGATACGTTTCAAATAACTAGACAATAGAATTTGGAGCGAAGTAGAAGTTATAACATTAATCAACTAGTAAATTTAGAAATTATAGCTAATATAGACTAGGGTGAACATCACATAACAAAATGACTAGATTTTTAACAGACTTCTATGACAGCATAGGAATCATTTTGCAGAAAATTTTAACATACCTAAAGAGAGTTACAAATTATGGAAAATTACTAGGAAACAGCCGTTATTAAAGTAGATTGTTTATAAATAAAATATCAACAGAATGTACGTTCATTCATTTATTTCAATTACTAGTGGTCTAGCTCATGTACTCAGGCCATTTTCTGTAGTGTAGCGGCCCCACCTGCCCATGCTCCCGGCCCCGCCACTCCCCGTCACGCCCATTCCTGTCCGGTCATGCTCCTGCCGCTGCACACACGCACGCCGTGTACACAGGCTATTTTCTGTAGTGCAGCAGTCCCACCCGCCAGCACTAAATAAAATGTATTAACCCCTAATCCGCCAACCCCCAGATCGCAAAGTACATTATAAAGGTATTAACCCCTAATCCTATTCACCCACATAGCAATCTACCTAATAAAGTGATTGACCCCTAATCCGCCATTCACCCACACCCACATGTGAATATGAAAAGTCAGAAAATATATATATATATATATATATATATAGTATTTATAAAACAACCTTAAAATGAGTGTCTGTCTTAACAAGCATATATTGAAGAGCATATGTGTAGGGCATACATAATGGTATTAAAGAGCTTGCAGATAGAAATACACAAATGTAAAAAATATTACACCTCTACTAGATATGACAAACAAAAAATTCTGACAAAGAAAACTATACACTCAAGAGCAAAGATAATAATATTATACGAGACCTGCTGCAGCAAATTGACCGAGGGTGTCCTGCGTACCTTCCGGAGTAAAGTAGAATCCCAAATCTGTAAAACACACAAGCGCAAACAGACTCAAGTGTAGGTAAGTACAACAAACACACCACACAATATGGATTGCACTTACAAGATGGAAATTTAATCAGGCGTTTGTTAACAACAAACTTGAAGACCAGAAGAAATCATTCGTACACGATAAAATACAGAGTGAGTCTTTACAAATCCTGAAAAAGTCCCTCCAGATAATAGTACCGGGCATCCGTACTCGTGACTCAAAATAGCAATCGCTGTGTTTAGGAGCGCCAATGCCGATATCGTCACTATGAAGCAGTACGGATCCTCTGACAGTCCAAAAAGCCTCAACGCGTTTCAACCCCCAACGTGCGGTCTTTCTCAAGAGGTGAAGTACCTCAGCTCTGAGGCTGACTTGAACTGATTGACATGTGCTTAACCCATTTGCAGTTATATGCAAACAATAACACAATAAAAAAATGCTCTTACGGGGACTTCCGGGCAGCGGCCATCTTACTGGTCTCACTGAGCTACAGCTCCTTAAGTTTTCTCCAAAATCACTAATATTGTGAAGCTAAAACTGGATGTACATTATTCAAACAGTTGGAGAAACTGGTCTGTGGACGGCCTGATTTGAAATTTAGGGTTTTGAATCTAGACGTGGCACTTTTGCCCTCAGTACCAGGCCTCTCAATTTGAGGCCTTCCCTAATAGCTGAAGCCTCAACATTGTCCCCACATTAAGCTGTGCCTGTGTGTGCAGTCCTTCTCATGAAAAACAGCTCTATCCCTACTTATGAGAGTACTTTATACTTGCAGCATTCTAAGGTTACAAGTTTACGATACCCTCTACACACTGACTGAAAATGGAGGAAGCCTTCCTTAAGCAATTACGTTTGGTGCTGCAGGAGCATATACAGAAACTGGATGAAAGAATGGCAGCGATCTTGCACCCAGCTCTTCACAAGCCAGATATGGTAAGACTTACCGGCATGCAGGAGACCGATCATTTGAGTCCAGATTCGATTTACATGGATGTGACAGGGAGGGGAGCTCCCCCTCCAGAAGCTGACAGCTGGGCCGCTCTACATTTGAATACAGCAAATAATCCGAAGCAGCTTGTCTCCAACAGCCTGGCTGACATGGCAAGGGTAGAACCGGCGCCCGAACCTGCCACAATACAGATCCAACACAACAAGCCAGCGGACGAAGCACACAGGAGCTGCACGAGTGTAGGAGTAAATCCCCCTCAGACGTCTGAAACTCTCAGTGGTTCTGCTGACATGGACAAACCATCTCCCGCAGCAAGCCTGGAACACACACTGCCAGCAACCCCGGGGACCGCAACTTCTCTCTGGGATACTCCAAGTACAGAAGTATGGCCGCACTCCCTCATTACTTGCGGTCCAGCCACCATAATGATTAGCAGTGCCGCTACATCCTATCAGACCTCCCGATAACGGCCATCTATTTGCGACCACACGATGATAAGGGGAATACTCCGGGTCTCAGATAATCTCTGTCAACTGACCCCATTGCCTGGCAAGTCTGTGCTTGCTGATCCGGCTCCCAATGCCACCTGGTTGCAAGAAAAAAACGCTTATTCACAAATAGAGCAATCTACAGTAAAGACCGGTGTCGGCTAGATGATTTGTTTTTATGTCATCTAATCTGGCTATCATGCTAGTGGGTTGAGGTTCCGGGACATACAATTTTCAATCTTTGCTCTGTTTGCTTGTACCTAAAGTTAACCTCTTGCATACTAGCCAACAGTGAGTACCGTGTGTGTAACATTTAATTTGGTTACTTGCTGTGGTAGGGCTGTTTAGATGACTGTTACAGGCGGAGCGCTATTTCAGCAATGTTCCTATTTAGTTGTTTTGTCTTTTGAGCAACCCTATTTAGCACGAGTACTGTGCATATAAGACTTGAGAACACTGCTGGCTGATTTTACCCAGAGGACTTTACAAAGCTCTACAATTAGCCATAACATATACCCTCATGACCTCCATTACACTCTTGTCCCTCTAATTGTTTTTCACTTACTCCACATAAGTGAAATGCTGCGATATGAGCTTTTTGCACACTCGGACTGGAGTAGGGTAAATACTAGCCGGACAAATCAGCCTAAAACGGCCAACTCCCATATCCTATTCATGAAGACTTTGGTCTGATTAAGAGGCTATAAGACATTGTGCCAGCTATACTTCTTTGGAGTAACCCCCCTAGTCCAGCTTGTGTATTTAACGACAATGTTAGCCATCTCCTCACCATTTTATTTTATTGTAGTTTTTTTGTTTTTTTTTTAGGAGCCACAGTAAGAAATTATTTGCATGCTCATTGTATCATTGTAGTGCACATAGTAGGTAGCTGATATAATGTGTTCCATCTAGCTTTTCAAAGCCTTATTGTACTAAGCAGAATGTCTTACATGTCTACGCACTTAACCGGTTCGGTACTATATGGTGGTTTACATTAACTTTGTAACTAGAAGATACAACACTATTTGCCATAAAAATACTTGCCTATTGATTTACCTACTTAGCTATAATGTTAATATTTATACTTCTTGTGTAGCTGGTTGCCATAAAAATGCTTGTGTATATATCTAATTAATTAGTTACTACATTTTCATTTGCCTTACTCATGCATCTAACTGACATGAAGATATCTGCGTGTGTATCCACTTAACTAGCTATAATCCTACTACTACTCTTTTTAGTGCTGCTAATACACACAAGGATATTTGTAAATTGTCTCATAGAGCCGGACATAGTGTTATGGAAAGTCCTCCCTGTATAGTCCATAGACATAGCAATACTTGTTTATCTAATTATCAAGCCAGTGCCAATGATATGGATAGCCTAACCAGCACAGACTTAAGAATATCGGTCAACTTATATGCTTGGCCAGTTAAAACATTAAAGACTGCTGTTCTGATACAAATAATAGACATGGCACTATTTCTTTATATACCTACTTACTCAAAGCATTACTAAGCTTCCTATATATCTGGGTTTGCTTTCCTAGAGCAAGATTATATGTTCCCTTATTGCAGTGCTTTCCAAACTGTGTGTCGGGACACACTAGTGTGTCGGCAGCAGTGTGTAGGTGTGTCCCTGCTTCAGCACAATTTTTTTTAAATTTAAATAATTTTTTTAAAACTGTTTTTTGAATTCTGACTTTCCACCTGCCTGCTACTCATATCACATGGTTGACATGTGATTGATACCTAGTTGGTCACAGATCATCTTAACCAATTGGCACAGCTCAGTGGGAACTGAAACTATTACCATTGGCTGATTTGGCGGCACATTGGCTCCTGACTGCACGTGTAGTCTCCTTAATTGGCTCGTGACTGCATGTGTAGTCAGTGAGTGGGACAGCAGTGTGTTTGCAGTGCGGGCAGTAGTCAGTCAGACTCACAGAGCTCTGAGGGCAGCAGCTTAAACGCTGAGCTGAAGTCAGAAGTCAGTGGGATTTTTTTGCAGCTAGCTCCCAGTAGTGCATTGCTGCTCCTGCTCTTGATATATGGATTGGAAGTGGAAGCTTAAAAATGCTTGATGATGAAATACGAGTGTCTTTATCTAAAAAAATGCATTTACAAGTAACAGTAAGTATGCGCAAGAATTAAAAAAAGTTTAATAACACCAATAGCTACTTACTATTTTAATGGGATGTATGAGGTTGATGGGATGAACACAGTTTCTGAATATTTAGTGGAATATATAATATTCCACCAAATATTCAGAAACTGTGTTCATCCCATCAACCTCATACATCCCATTAAAATAGTAAGTAGCTATTGGTGTTATTAAACTTTTTTTAATTCTTGCGCATACTTACTGTTACTTGTAAATGCATTTTGTTATTATATAATTTATGTATGTGTCCATATATTTTAAAACAAGTTAGTTTAACCTCCTTTTTGCTAGTACAACTGAATTACTGTGTCGCGAAATTATGTAGGTCTAAAACGTGTGTCACAAACATGAAAAGAGGTCTGATTTAAAGATAATTTTGGTGAAACAGAGACCCCTTTAAGAATGTTCACTGTTATGTATAACTGTTGAATTATGTACATATCTATTTCTTGTAACTTGTATTTGCATACTGTAGTATCCCAACCAGATGTTGCTGTATTTCTGTCTGTCAAATTATAGAATTGGATCTCAATAAAAACATTAAAAAAAAAAAAATGCTCTTATCAAAGCATTTTCTTTTTTGCTCTTTTATGCCCCTTTAAAATGTTGCAATTTCACATGGAAGGACATCTTCTCCTTCTAATTTCCCTTGGGACATAAATCTATGGGATTAGTGTAATAGGTTCTGTTATTTTCACCTCTTTGTTTTAATCTGTTTGAAAATGTGTAATTCTGTTTGTAAATGATATATATATATATGTATGTATGTATGTTACGGGTTAAGTCAGGTATCTAAAACTGACATTACCCCAGCGGCTCTGGGTAAAGCCCAATGTAAGATCATACATTGGGCTTTATCCGGGTAATCCTAGGATTCCCCAAACGCTTCTGGATAAGGCCCATGTACACTATTTTTTTTGCCTCTGACCCGCTGATCATCTGGCATCCACCCCAAGTGAACCCTCCTTGAACCCCCAGACAGAGGCAAAAAAGATAGTGAAGATGGGGAATTACAGCAGATTGTATATATGTTTGATACAGTGATTTGCAAGAACTATTGTCTTCAAAGGACGAAAATAGTGCTGTGATTAGCTTTATTCTGAAGCGTTTGGGTAATCTTCGGATTACCTGGGTGAAGCTTAGCCCACAGCCGCTGGGTAATGTCAGTTTTACCCGGGTAATCGTAGGTTACCCGATATCTGACTTTACCTGCAACATATATATATATATATATATATATATATATATATATATATATAGTATCAAAGTTCAAGGGGATTTGTACTCACCAGACCAAAGTTGAAGCCCGGGTGTCAGGAACAACCGTATTCACATAAAAGCTAGAGATCCGCACTCTAGCGAGATCTCTAGCTTATATATATATATATATATATATATATATATATATTTTGTATATATACCGTATATATTTATATACACACACATATAAATGCAGTATTTTTGTTTATAATACATTTTCCTTTATTCAATTTTGATTTTGTCTAATATTTAAACCACATTACTGAAGAGACAGTTATAACAAGATTGTAGGTTTTATTTGTCATATTGTGTATAGTTTTTTTATTAACCTATTAAGGGTCTATTATAGTAAAAAAAAAAAAATGACATGGCATTTTCTTCTCTGGACCTGCAGTGCTCTTTGGATACCAATTGGTACTACTACAGTGGGTTAAAGACATGCAGCATGTAATTTTTTTACTATAATGACCCTTTGAGAACTACCCATATAATAGTCCTGGTGGTGGCAGTGGAGATAGATTAGAGTGGGTGGCATTTAAAATATGTTCTGTCATTTTCTATGTCTAGAAAATGACACTGTGTCTAGAAAATGACACTGTTTTCCATCCTCCTCCCCATCTAGATTGTTAGTTCCTACGGGAATAGGGCCCTCAATCCCCCCTGTATTTGTCTGTAAATATTTGTCTTTTATCGTATTGTTTCTCCATTGTTTCTGTTGGCGCTTTATAAATAAAGAATAATAAAAATTGTATAAACTAGAAAGTGTTTTGCTAGCCCTTGCACTCACTGAGTTAAGTCATGGGCTAGCCTGGCTTGGCTGTGACAAACTGGTAAGTTACCTTGATCATGACATAAGGGTCTTTTACTTTGTGACACAGGAGAACACCATTCTGTAACACGATATAGACCTATATCTTTGATGTTTTGTAATTCTTTCTATGATTATATAGCTTTCAGCTGCCAAAATGTATACAACCAGGTCATCTGGGTTTCTGTTTGTCCTCATGGTGCCTATCATAATATTTCTTTAATTGACAAAGTGATATTTAATTATAGGCCATGTAAGTTTGAATTAATAGCAAAAGAGAGACCTGGCTGACATCTGACCTACTATTAAACTAGCTGAGACATCCTTGCCCTTCATTTGAATAGTGTCATGGCTCTGGAATAGCAAAGTACAGCAAGCTGATGTTTTTCCGAGCTGCATGATTCTAGAATTCTAATCTGTATGTGACCATATGCTCAGCACTAGAACAGACATACAATATATGTTCATTTGATGCATGTGTGGTGTCCAATAAGAGGAATATGTTTATCCTAAATTGCAGGTAAACATAACTGGAGCATTATATTTGTTATTTTTTGGTAAAGCAATATGTATTTTAATGTCTGCATTTTTACTTTTAAACTGAATGTGCAATGCTGAGATCTTCTAATGATGTTTTTTATATAAGATGCATCTTTAAAACTATGTTTTTGTTCACCTTCATAGAAACACATGGTATCTGCCTGTGCATGTTTGCTGTAACGTATTGTCTTTTAGAGGGAGATTAAACACATTGAGATTGTAATATAAAATGTTTAGTTATGTGTAGTAAAATAACTTTCAATATATTTTTATTATTTATTTTGCCCCCTTTTGTGTAGGATTTTCCAGGTGTCCTGTAGGTGACTGTACACAGGTGGTAGGTGGGGTACGTGTCACAAAACAGAGATTGCACAAGTGGCTACATGTAGTAATACACACAGCGGTATTTTAACCCCCACCCATGACTGCAAAATATTAAGCGATTTTTTATTTAAGCAGCCAGTAACACACCAGACTTCTTTCTGGGCCATTTTTGTAATGCATAGAGGCCTTCAAATTAAATATTTAAATATTTTTAACTCTGGGTGTCATGAGATGCAGGACACAGCATAGAAGGTACAAAACTATTTTATTGCAGAGCATGGAAGTATACACCTGGTACAATACATCTAACTTAGTAACGGCGACATAGACAATCCCGGACCTAAACCATGCCCCCATCCGGTGATGTCACTTCCCACTCTCATCACATATTCCTCCTTTTCAAAGGACAAAGTATACATTTTTTTTTCATTTGAATACATTAAATAACAAGGTATAGAAGCATACAACAACAGTTTTGTTTAGTATACAGCAAATAACAAGTTAAAGAGAATATCTGTATAAACAACATGAATTACATCCTGACTTGAACATTGGGGTAGACTACCCTAGTCCACAGTGACCATGGGATTATTCTGCCCATACTTCTGGTCACTGCTCTAACACGTGCTAATCCCAATATCGGGCTGGAAGTTTCACCACTCTTCCACTTGATGTCATTCTACATGAACTGTCCTCTGATACAGAAGAAGGTAATTGAGAGTCTGCTGGAGGCAAAGACGTATCCCCACTTAAAACAGGGGATCCCATCGGCGGTGGTACTGAGGCATCCAGTTCCAAACTCTCAGGTACAGGCTGAAGATGTTTTCGATTTCGACGTGTGACTGTTCCTCCATCAGTAAGGACTACATAAGACCTTGGTTCTGGAGAGCGTCCAATTACCATAGCAGACGTCTTCCATTTCTTCTCATCATCCAGTTTAATTCTGACACTTTGCCCCGCATTCAGCTCCTGCAAGGGCCTCACAGAGTGTCTCCTGTCATAGAAGAATCAATAGCCCCTTTTTGCCTCTTCATCCCTCCTAAGGACCTCGTCCCGAGGAATAGAGCTCGTTGGCTGGAAGATACCCACAGCGGGTAAGGTGGTGCGAATCTGACATCCTAGCATCAGCTGTGCCGGGCTAAAACCTGTGGCTTGAATGAGAGTCACCCTATAGGACAAGAGGGCCAGGTATGGCTCAGATTGCTTCAAAATGAACTTTGTTGTTTGAACTGCCCTTTCAGCCATTCCATTGGCCTGTGGGTAATGTGGACTCGACATGGAATGGACAAAATCATATTCACTGCTGAAAGAACTGAACTCCGTGGAAGCAAACTGCATTCCGTTATCACTCACTAACTCCATTGGTATGCCCCACTGGGCGAACAAGCTCTTGAGACGAGTGATAACGGCTTGGCTTGTGATCTCATTCAAAGGTGCAATCTCCAAATACCTGGAATAGTAGTCAATCACGACTAGGTACTTTTTCCCATGCAGTTCGCACAAATCAGCAGCTATTTTCTGCCACGGGCCTGCAGGCAGGGAGTAGAAATCAAGGGCTCCCATCTCTGAGTAGGCCGGCGTTCCCAGCAAAAGGCACATTTTGACACATGGCTTGCAATGTCGGAACTGATCCCAGGCCACCATACTGCCGTAGCTGCCCTTTCTCTGCACTTTGTAATGCCCAAGTGGCCATTATGAATCCTGCTTAACATCTCCTGCCACATGCTAACAGGAATAACAATGCGGTCCTGGAACAGCACCAACCCATCCAGCTCCATGAGCTGCGACCTTTCAGACTGATAAGAACTTAAAGACATCCAGGCTGCCAGACTCTCGGGCCAACCTTATTTTATGTATTTAATAACTTCTTGAAGGTCTGTATCTAAATATGTCTCCTTTCTTATTTGTTCTAGCTTCCCTGAAGAAATGGATTTGGAGGCCAGAACTGAATCTACATACACTTTCACATCTGATTCCATTGAAGATTCTTCAGCAGCAGCCAGCGGGAGCCTGGAAAGTGTATCTGCCACAACCAGTTGTTTCCCCGGCACATGCACTGCCTGAACGTTGAACCTGAACAGCCTCATCAGAAGTCTCTGGCATCTTAGGGGTGTTTTGTCAATATCATAGGAGTTGATTAGAGGGACTAGCGGTTTATGGTCAGTCTCCAGACTAAATTTCTCTAAACCCTCTAGGTAACGCTGGAAGCGCTCACAGGCCCAAACTGGAGCCAGGCACTCTCTCAATTTGGGTGTATTTCGACTCAGCAGCCGTCAGTGTACGGGAACAGTAGGCGATGGGCTTTAGTTTGTTCTCATTCAACTGCAGGAGGGAAACCCCTAACCCATAACTGCTCGCATCAGCACTAACCACAGACTTTTTGGAAGGGTCATAGAACTCCAACACTGGGGCAGACCCCAGCAGGGACTTGACCTGCACAAAGGATTCTTCCTGTGAAGGTCCCCAGACCCAGGCAACATCTTTCTTTAGCAACTCTGTGATAGGGTGTAGTATTGTGGATAAATCTGGAAGGAACCTGCCCACATAATTTACAAGGCCCAATATTTGTCTCAGCTCATGTACATCAGAAGGACTTTTCATCTGTTCAATAGTACAGATTTTATCGGGGTCCGGCTTGATGCCATCCCCATTGATGATATGCCCAAAGTAACATAACTCAGCTTTCCTAAAATGGCATTTCTCCTTATTTAATTTCAGCACAGACTCTCTAATGGTCTGCAGCACACAGCTCAATCGCTGATCATGTTCTTTCATTGTAGACCCATACACCAAGATGTCGTCCATGACGACTGCTGTGCCCTTATGGTCTCTTAGGAGAGAACTCATTTATCTTTTAAAGATTTCAGGAGCAGAGGATATCCCGAATGGGAGTCTGCAGAAGCAAAACCGACCTACCGGTGTAATGAAGGTAGTCAGTTTGCGGCACTTTGGATCTAGAGGTATCTGCCAGAAGCCGCTGGAAGCATCCAGTGTAGAGAAGAACTTCGCACCAGCCAATTTCGGAGCTATGTCTTCAAATGTTGGCAGCACATATCTCTCTTCATCGCCTCATTCAGCCTTTTCAAGTCTACGCAGATTCGTACCTTCCCGTTTTTCTTCGCAACAGGCACAATGGGGGTACACCAGTCAGTTGTTTCAACCTCTTCAATAACTCCCATATTCTTCATACGCAGAAGTTCCTTCTCCACTTGAGGCATGAGCGGGAACGGAATTCTACGTGGAGTGTGTAATGATCAGCAATTCAATTGCTGTTTCTTTAGTCTGATTATGAGTATTCTCTGGTAAATAGTTTGTATGTATCATGTGATTAAGTCTGTCTGCTAGTGAGGAGACAGAGTCTTAATCACCTGGATTTATGTAGCCCGGAATATTCACCTCAAAATTATAAGTAGTAAGATCAGGTGAATTATATCTGGGTCCAGAGATAAGTTTGTACTATGTAAACTTTTAGATAATAAGTAGCAGTTTATATAGGTTTGTGACAGATAAGTGAGGTCCCCTTTAAGGTAATACTGTGCCTTTAAATAATACACCTTGCGGTAAAGATAAGTTCACAGTGTGGAGTATAATGTTTCAGCTTGCTGGCCCTTTAAATAATACACCTTGTGGTAAAGATAAGTTCACAGTGTTAAGTTTACTGTTTCAGCTTGCTGGGCCTTTAAATAATACACCTTGCAGTAAAGATTTGTAAACAGTGTTAAGAATACTGTATCAGCTTGCTGCGCTGTTAAACATTACACCATTCGGTAAAGATAAGTTCACAGTCTTAACGGCAATGCTAACACTTGTATACGGAACCTGGCTCTAGCAGCTGTGTGCGTGCAGCTTCTCTGATCCTCTCTGCAGATTGCGGCCTGTGTCTGTTAAGCTGGAAGTTGTTAGAGCGGCGTGCGTGCTGCAGTTGCAACAGGTGACTTCTGCTTTAGATGAAAAGTAGCTTCAGTTGAAGGAGACAGAGCTAATCACAGAACAAGTGATACTCTGTTTTATACAAGTAACAAGAAAGGCTGGAGAGTGAGTGGGTATCAACCTTCAATAAACCAGCAAAGGTGTATGGGAAATGGAAAGCTTTTAAAGGAAAAGAGAGCCAGATAATTGATTCTTAAGGTGGTATGTGAGATGTAGTAACATAAGTTAAGGTGGAACTGAGGAGTTCATGACACATCCCCCCCTCAAAAGAACCTCAAGGAGGTGTCAAGGCGCTGGACGATCAGGATGCCTACGGTGGAACACAGACACCAGACGGGGAGCCGATAGATTGGATGCCGGCTCCCAGGAATCCTCAGATGAGTCATACCCCGACCAGCGGACAAGGTATTGGAGTTCACTGTGATACCTTCGGGAGTCGACTATAGAATGTACTTCGTATTCGGGGTCAGGTGTAGGAGATTCCGGAGGAGATGGAGAGACATGGGTAGAGGGATCACAGGGTTTGACAAGTGACACATAAAATGTGGGATGTATACGGTAAGTTGATGGGAGTTATAGGGTAACAGTGACAGGGTTGCTTATAGCCACTATCGGGAAGGGTCCCACAAACAGTTTATTGAATTTCCTACAGGGTGTAGGTAATTTAAGATTTTTGGTGGCAAGCCAAACTAAGTCACCCACTTTGTAGGCGGGTTGGGGACGATGGCGTAGGTCGTAGTATCGTTTCTGGGTGGCTTGTGCTTGCTTGATGTTCTCTTGTATGACAGTATAGGTCTGTTTAATGGAGTTGACCAAGTAATTTACTTGTGGACAGGGACTGTTTGCAGGAGGTAGCGGGTGAAAACGAGGGTGCCTTCCTGAGTTGACATAAAAGGGTGAAAATCCTGTGGATGAATTAGTAGTGTTATTGAAAGAAAATTCAGCCTGGGGAAGGAGCGAAGCCCAAGAGTCGTGTTTATGGGAGCAAAAACATCTCAGGTATTGCTCCAACCATTGGTTGGTACGTTCACATAGCCCATTTGTTTGCGGGATCTCCAAAACTTGGATGTAAATTGCGACCCTCTGTCACTGAGTACAGATACTGGAAGGCCATGCAGTCGAACAATCTCTTTGATAAATAGATCTGCAGTCTGCTGTGCTGTAGGAAGTGAAGCTGTAGGAATGAAGTGGGCCATTCTAGAGAACAGGTCAACTACGACAAAGATGACAGTCATGCCACAGGAGCTTGGAAGATCAACGATAAAATCCATAGAGACGTATGCCCACGGATAGTCTGGTAAGGGTATGTTTTGCAATAGGCCCAGAGGGAGTTGATGAGATGGTTTACAGGTTTGACAGGTGGAACAGGAACTTATATATTGTTTTACTGAGTGTCTCATAGAAGGCCACCAGAAGTGCCTTTGTAGAAGGTCATAGGTCTTATGTATTCCCAAATGACCAGCTAAGGAGGAATCATGAGTTATAGATAACACTTTTGTCCGGAGAGATGGTGGTATGTAATATCTTGACTTATTACAGAGGATACCATTTTGATCAGGGGTGAGAGGGTAAGTAGCCTTTGTTGTATCCAGTTGTTGTTGGTTCTTTAATTCAGTGCTATCAGGTGAGAGTACACCAATTATGGATGTAACGGGAACTATTGTTGAGTTGGGATGAGCAGTTGAAGGCTTAATATCTTTTCGAGACAGAGCGTCCGCCTTACCGTTTCTTGAACCAGGTCGATATGTGATGGTGAAATTGAATCGTGAAAAGTACAAGCTCCACCTGAGCTGATGAGCTGACAAAGTACGACTAGTTTGAAGATATTGTAGGTTTTTATGGTCCGTATAAATTACTATTGGATGTTCTGCGCCCTCCAGCAAATGTCTCCACTGGTCAAATGAAGTCTTAATTGCGAGAAGCTCCTTTTCCCCGACTGGATAGTTGAGTTCAGCAGGTGTAAGGAGTCTGGAGAAGTAACACACTGGGTGCAGAGGATCTTTTGGTAAGAGTCTCTGGGATAGAATAGATCCGATGGCGTATTCGGACGCATCCACTTCCAATACGAATTGTGCTTTGCTGTTGGGAATGTGCAGTACTGGGGAAGTAACAAATAGAGATTTAAGGAGTTCAAATGCCTTTTGAGTTTCTGGAGTCCAGATGAATGGCTTAGAGGTCCTAGTCAGGTTAGTGAGTGGCCTAGCAATGGCTGCAAAATTGCAGATAAAGCGCCTGTAAAAATTGGCGAAGCCTAAGAACCGCTGGACTTCTTTTATGTTGGAAGGTATAGGCCAAGTGGTGATGGCAGAGATTTTACTATCCTCCATAGATATCCTGCTATTGCTAATGCGATAGCCAAGAAATGATACTTCATTTACATGGAAGAGACACTTCTCTAACTTGACATACAGCTTATGTGTCTGTAATCTGGATAACACTAACCTGACGTGTTTGACATTTTCAGAGAAAGAGGAAGAATAGATAAGAATATCGTCTAGATAGACCACCAGGAAAGTGTCGAGGATGTCCCTAAAGATATCATTAATGAAATTCTGGAATATTGCCGGAGCATTACACAATCCGAATGGCATAACTGTATATTTGAAAAGACCATACCTGGTCCTAAATGCAGTCAGCCACTCGTCTCCGGACCTTATTCTTACAAGGTTGTAGGCGCCCCTAAGATCAAGTTTAGTAAAAATTGTGCCGCCTCTTAACCTCTCAATTAACTCGGGAATGAGAGGCAAAGGGTACCTGTTCTTTTTAGTACGCTTGTTTAATTCCCGATAATCTATTATCGGACGTAAAGACCCATCCTTGTTTTTCACGAAAAAAATGCCGGCACCGGCAGGGGAGGTGGAAGGGCGAATAAAACCTTTTTTTAGATTATCAGTGATATAGGTTTTTAAATGAGCCAATTCAGGTCTAGAAAGAGGATAGATGTGGCCATAGGGAATGGTTGCCCCGGGAAGTAAGTCTATGGGGCAATCGTAAGGCCTATGTGGGGGCAACGACTCGGCTTCTGTTTTATTGAAGACAGCAGAGAAGTCAAGATATTGTGTAGGAATAGGTGATGAGGAAGTAGTGAACAAGTGAGTGTTCGGAAAACAAGTTGAGACACAGTAGGGAGAGGAGAATGAAATGGTGAGTGTATCCCAATGTACCACAGGTTGGTGTAGTTGAAGCCAAGTGATTCCCAGAACAATAGGGTAAATGGGAGAAGAAATAATATCAAAGGAGATAGTTTCAGTGTGACCAGGTGGAGAGGAAACGAGTAAAGGAATAGTCTGTTGAGACACTGGACCAGATGCTAAATGCGAACCATCAATGACTTTTATAGGCAAAGGTGTGCTTTTAAACTGAAAGGGTATTTTATTTAATTCAACCAAACTTAAATCAATAAAGTTGGCGCAAGCGCCTGTATCGATGATTGCGTTACACTCTATCCTGTGTCGGTCCCACTGCAAAAGCAAGGGAATGGTAAGGTAAGCTGTAGCAGTGGTTTTTGTGTGGAAACAATGTTTTATGTTATGGATCTTACCTATCTTCTGCTTTAGTAATAGAGGGCACTCCTTAACTGCATTACCAGTACCTGCGCAGTACATACATAAATTCGCAGTTCGGCGTCTAGCCTTTTCCTGCGGGGTAAGTGGACCCCTAATAAAACTGATGTCCATGGGTTGGTTGGACGGTGGACCAACGGTTGGAGGAGTTGGCAGTACCCTGCGAACAGGTGCTGTAGATGGGCTTCTTTCCTGCTTCCTCTCTCTAAGGCGTCTGTCAATTGTAATCGTGAGGGCATAAAGGTCGTCAAGACGATCCGGTATACCAATCCTGGCGAGCTCATCCTTGATCTCCTCTGCAAGTCCGAGACGGTATTGGTTTTTTAGAGATACCTCATTCCAGAGGGAATCTCTAGCCCAGATTCTAAATCTGGTAATGTACTCTTCTACCGGTGCTTTAGACTGCTTTAAGTTCCTGGGTTTACTTTCTGCAGTTATTTGATGGTAGGGGTCATCGTAGAGGCCTGATAATGCCTTTAGGAAAGCATCCAGGGAATTTAGAATGGGGTCCTGGGTCTCATAAAAGGAGTCGGCCCAGGCCCTGGGTTCTCCCCTGAGATAGGAGAGTATGGTTAGAACCTTGGACCTATCAGTTGCATATGTCCTAGGACGAAGGTCAAAAAGCAAGAGGCATGCATTCCTAAACTGCCTAAATGTGGAACGATCTCCAGAAAATTTCTCCGGGTAGGAGACTTGGGTTTCTGCTTGATGATCAGTTCCAGAGTTCATATTTGACAATGCTTCCCTTAAACAGGCTTTGAGACTCTGGTTTTCTACCTGCAGCTCTCTAAAAGCCTGTGTCAGACTATCCAAACGCTGATTTAGGGTATGGATTTGTGATGTCAGGTCACTGGGCTCCATTATTAAATATAGATTTTAGGGCTGGTTTATTATGTAATGATCAGCAATTCAATTGCTGTTTCTTTAGTCTGATTATGAGTATTCTCTGGTAAATAGTTTGTATGTATCATGTGATTAAGTCTGTCTGCTAGTGAGGAGACAGAGTCTTAATCACCTGGATTTATGTAGCCCGGAATATTCACCTCAAAATTATAAGTAGTAAGATCAGGTGAATTATATCTGGGTCCAGAGATAAGTTTGTACTATGTAAACTTTTAGATAATAAGTAGCAGTTTATATAGGTTTGTGACAGATAAGTGAGGTCCCCTTTAAGGTAATACTGTGCCTTTAAATAATACACCTTGCGGTAAAGATAAGTTCACAGTGTGGAGTATAATGTTTCAGCTTGCTGGCCCTTTAAATAATACACCTTGTGGTAAAGATAAGTTCACAGTGTTAAGTTTACTGTTTCAGCTTGCTGGGCCTTTAAATAATACACCTTGCAGTAAAGATTTGTAAACAGTGTTAAGAATACTGTATCAGCTTGCTGCGCTGTTAAACATTACACCATTCGGTAAAGATAAGTTCACAGTCTTAACGGCAATGCTAACACTTGTATACGGAACCTGGCTCTAGCAGCTGTGTGCGTGCAGCTTCTCTGATCCTCTCTGCAGATTGCGGCCTGTGTCTGTTAAGCTGGAAGTTGTTAGAGCGGCGTGCGTGCTGCAGTTGCAACAGGTGACTTCTGCTTTAGATGAAAAGTAGCTTCAGTTGAAGGAGACAGAGCTAATCACAGAACAAGTGATACTCTGTTTTAGACAAGTAACAAGAAAGGCTGGAGAGTGAGTGGGTATCAACCTTCAATAAACCAGCAAAGGTGTATGGGAAATGGAAAGCTTTTAAAGGAAAAGAGAGCCAGATAATTGATTCTTAAGGTGGTATGTGAGATGTAGTAACATAAGTTAAGGTGGAACTTAGGAGTTCATGACAGAGTGGTAATGCTGTATGGGACTGCGTCACTTTTAAGTGATATTCGGACTGGGTTGCAATTCAGTAGGCCCAATTCACCAAACATATCTTCTGAAATCTCATTCACTCTGGCGACTAGGCACAAACCACATGCTGCTTTTCTGCTCAATAGGTTGTTAACACACTGACCTCTAATCACATGCACCCACATGGTGAATTTCCTCTGCTTGTACTCGCAGCTGGCAAGAAATTTCCCCGCACAATCAATGCGGCCACCAGGACTATGGACTTTTGTTGTAACTTTCGCCAGCTGAGGCTGTCGAGGCAGTTTTATGAATGCTGCAAGGGACATAACAGTGATGTCTGCTCCTGTGTCAATCTTAAAGCCAACTTTGGCTCCCATTACAGTAAGAGTAACCCTCCAATCTTCATCTGAACCAGGCTGTTCAAAAACGGACCCTACAAAGGACACTTCATGACCCTCCTGGTCACTATCCACCTGCATCTCCTTAATATTTTCAGTTTTACATGCCACTTCAAAATGGCCCATTCGGTTACATTTTCTACATCTTTTGTCTTTAGCAGGGCATATGACACTCTGATCATGGGCACGGTTGCACCGTGTGCAGCGAGCATGCTGCGCCCATCCACTTCTGGGCCTATCTGTTGCCCTTGGTCTACCGCTCACACTGTGCCTTTCACTAGCAGCTCTCCTGAATTGCTGCACTTCATCCACAATACTCTCAGACCTCAGATCAGCACTTTGCTTTTTCACCAGTTCACTCTGGCGGGCCATCCTAATAGCCCCATCCAATGTTAAATCAGTCTCCAACTGTAGCTTCAATGAGACTTCAGCATCTGCAATTCCTATGACTATTCTGTCTCTGATTTGCTCCTCTTTAGCAACACCAAACTCACAGAATTCAGCTAGTTCATACAGGCTGCGCACAAATGACTCCACAGATTCTTCGGGAGAGAAGAGGAAACGGTGGAAACACCTTCTAATCCAGGGTCCATTCAAACACTCAAATCTAACTTCTCTACGCCTGACTGCGTGGAGATTGAACGCTTGATCTTATCAAAGCGTGGTTTTTCTGAGTCTGTTATTGATACCTTGATCCAGGCTAGGAAGCCTGTCACCAGGAAGATCTATCACAAGATATGGTGTAAATATCTTAATTGGTGTGATTCCAAGGGTTTCTCATGGAGTAGGGTCAAGATCCCTAGGATTCTATCTTTTCTCCAAGAAGGATTCGAAAAAGGATTGTCAGCTATTTCCTTAAAGGGACAGATATCTGCTTTGTCTATTCTCTTTCACAAGCGTCTGGCAGATGTTCCAGACGTTCGGGAGTTTTGTCAGGCTTTGGTCAGAATCAAGCCGGTATTTAAACCAGTTGCTCCGCCATGGAGTTTAAATTTAGTTCTTAAAGTTCTTCAAGGGGTTCCGTTTGAACCTATGCATTCATTAGATATTAAACTTTTATCTTGGAAAGTTTTGTTTCTTGTTGCTATCTCTTCAGCTCGAAGAGTTTCAGAGTTATCTGCTCTGCAGTGTGATTCACCATATCTGATTTTCCATGCGGATAAGGTGGTGTTAAGCCAGGTTTTCTACCTAAGGTTGTTTCCAATAGAAATATTAATCAGGAAATTGTTGTTCCTTCTCTGTGTCCGAATCCTTCTTCTAAGAAGGAACGGTTGTTGCACACTCTGGATGTGGTTCGTGCTTTAAAGTTATACTTACAAGCAACTAAGGATTTTCGTCAAACATCTGCCTTGTTTGTTGTCTACTCTGGAAAGAGGAGAGGTCTCAAGGCTTCGGCAACTTCTCTTTCTTTTTGGCTGAGAAGCATGATCCGGTTAGCTTATGAGACTGCTGGCAAGCAGCCTCCTGAGAGGATTACAGCTCACTCTACTAGAGCGGTAGCTTCCACATGGGCATTTAAAAATGAGGCTTCTGTTGAACAGATTTGCAAGGCGGCAACTTGGTCTTCGCTTCATACTTTTTCTAAATTCTACAAATTTGATACTTTTGCTTCCTCGGAGGCTATTTTTGGGAGAAAGGTCTTACAGGCAGTGGTGCCTTCTGTTTAAGTTCCTGCCTTGTCCCTCCCTTCATCCATGTCCTAAAGCTTTGGTATTGGTATCCCACAAGTAATGGATGAACCCGTGGACTGGATACACCTTACAAGAGAAAACAAAATTTATGCTTACCTGATAAATTTCTTTCTCTTGTGGTGTATCCAGTCCACGGCCCGCCCTGTCATTTTTAAGTCAGGAGTTTTTATTTTTTACAACTACAGTCACCACTGCACCCTATAGTTTCTCCTTTTTCTTAAATGCCTTCGGTCGAATGACTGGGGGAGGGGGTTAGGGGAGGAGCTATATAGACAGCTCTGCTGTGGGTGTCCTCTTTGCAACTTCCTGTTGGGAAGGAGAATATCCCACAAGTAATGGATGAACCCGTGGACTGGATACACCACAAGAGAAAGAAATTTATCAGGTAAGCATACATTTTGTTTTTACTGGACAGCCCGCTGAAATACTGGACACCAGGCAATCCTATTTTCATGTACTTTAGCTCTGAACATTGTTGATTTTCTAGTTCTACAAATGCACATAGCAGTCTTCTGGACGCTAACCCTGCTACATATTTTCCCCTAATTAATTTAAACAGATAACAACTATAAAACAATGCAATTTGTACTAACATAATGACCATGACCAGCATTGTTGTCTTCAGACTAGCTCAGACCAGCTTCTCCAAAAAAGGCTAGTAGTGGGTGCACTTTGGCTATTAAAAACAATTTCAGCAAATAAGATGTTAATTTGTTTTAAGAATGTTTGAACTTGGCTGATGTTATTCTATAGAAACACAAAAGGAAATGTCTTGTAATTACTAGGTGTTTTCAGTCCCTTAAAGAGATTTAAACCCCCAAATTTTATTTTTTGATTCAGACAGAGCATACAATTTAAGATTATTTTTTTGGAATTTACATCTATCAAATTTGCTTTGTTCTTAATTTATTTTTTTGTTGAAGAGATACCTAGGTAGTGTCTGAAACACTACATGGTAGGAAAACTACCATCTAGAGCTCATGCATATGGCTAAAATGTTTGCAAAACTGCTGCCATTTAGTGTTCCAGACTCCGTACACTCTCCTAAGCTCATGTCCCTGCTTTTCAACAAAAGATACCAAGAAAACTAAGACAATTTGATAATACAAAGCAATTAGAAAGCTGTTTAAAAATTGAATTCTTTATCTGAATCATGAAAAAAATGGGTTTCATGTCCATTTAAAAGGCAACAACTAATGTGCTGTCTTTTTTTTATGTGAATTTGATTACTTGAAATGTGCCATATCGTTATCATAATAAATTATCTTAATACCAAAAAAAATCAGCATTCTTTGTTAGACTGAAATTATAATTTTAATGCATGCATTTAATAGAGCAGAGTAGACTTTGGCAGTTTGTATATTTGTGTTTATTCAAAGCTCCTACTTGGAAACTTTATGATCAATACATTATTGTAACTAATCCCCAAGAACACTTTGTGATTTTATGTTAGAATTTGGAATTTAAAAAAAAAAGGAATTAATTGGGATTTTTCTGTCACTGAACTACACAGAATGTTATATAATGCCAGTTTTAGAAACAAAAACAATTTTTCTAATTAACTGCAAATAAAAACTGAAATATCTTGATTGCTTTTGCATTCACCCACTACATAGACAATTTGCTTCAGTAGCAATTAGTTGAATTGTCTCCACCTGTGTGCAATTAATGTGGCACAAGTCTCAAATTAAATACACCTGCTTCTGGAAGGCCCCAGAGTATACCAGGGAGAACGTCCAAACAACAACAATGTAAAGGCAAGATAGATGAAAGCAACTGCCAAGATTGGCTTTAGTATAAAAATGTCTTTCAAAAAATGGAAACAATATGGTACAGCTCGGACTAGAACAGAGTGCATACTAACACACAGAAAGGAAGTTGATGATAACAAAGTTTCAGCCAATCAGAAAAGCTTTTCTTCAGCCTTAGCTGCTTAACACAGGGTTTTTCAAACCACTGTTTGGGACTCATTACTGGATCGCAACATCATGTTTACGGGGTCATGACTTGTGTGTGTGTGTGTGTGTGTTGTATTAGAGTGTGTGTGGTGTATGTGTTACATGAGTGTGTGTATATGTGTAATATTTAAATGTGTGTGTGTTGTATGAGTAATATGAGTATGTGCGGTGTGTGTATTGTTTGAGAGTGTGTGCTTAAAGGGACAGTCAAGTCCAAAAAAACCTTTCATGATTTTAATAGGGAATGTCATTTTAAACAACTTTCCAATTTACTTTTATCACTAATTTTGCTTTGTTCTCTTGGTATTCTTAGTTGAAAGTTACACCTAGGAGGTTCATATGCTAATTTCTTAGACCTTGAAGACTACCTCTAATCTGAGTGCATTTTGACCACTAGAGGGCATTAGTTCATGTGTTTCATATAGATAACATTGAGCTCATGCACATGATTTTACCCTGGAGTGAGCACTGATTGGCTAAAATGCAAGTCTGTTAAAAGAACTGAAATAAGGGAGCAGTTTGCAGAAGCATAGATACAAGGTAATTACAGAGGTAAAAATGTGTATTTCTATAACAGTGTTGGTTATGCAGAACTGGGGAATGAGTAATAAAGGGATTATCTCTCTTTTTAAACAACAAAAATTCTGGTGTTGACTGTCCCTTTAACAAGCCTTAAAGGGGCAGTATGCACCAATTTTCATATAACTGCATGTAATAGACACTACTATAAAGATTAAGATGCACAGATACTGATATAAAAATCCAGTATAAAACAGTTTACAAACTTACTTAGAAGCTCTCAGTTTAGCTCTGTTGAAAAGGTAGCTGGAAAGCCCACTACAAGTGGGAAATAAGACACTCCCCCCCCCCTCGCCCTTCTTTTGCATATGAAAAGACGCTTTACACAAACAGGAGCAAGCTTGAGTAGGTATCTGACGGTATTCTCCAAAAACTTTGGGGCTTGGTTAGGAGTCTGAAAATCAGAGCAATGTTATTTAAAAATAAGCAAAACTATACATTTAAAAATAAACAAAAAAAATGTATTGGCTATAAAAGAAAAAAATGAGTGTATAATGTCCCTTTAGTTAAAGCCTGCATACCCTTTTGTGCACCTAGAGGTATAATAGCCCAAGGCATGCAGAAATAATGCAGTCTCAACGCTGTTGGCCAACCCGGTCTGTTAGAGACAGGGTACTTTGCTGTTAAGGGTTAAAGCTATACCCCTGATAAATATAATCCCGCTTTATTAGCTATTTACACATATATCTGCTTTAGAGTGCAGGAACTTAAATTGATAGTAAACAATAATCTGAGTAAATGTTATGTATAAAGTTTATGTTAAAGGGACAGTAAATACCTTGTAATTACAACATTTTGCTGAAGCCTTTCAATAGTTTAATGTCAGCAGAGTCTGAACATTATTAGAACAGATTAACACCTTCTTTGTTGCAATTGTTTAAATGGTCCCACTCCATTCACCACTTTTCTTATTTGACTTGTGGCTGGAGAAGACTGACCATTTCTCCATTTTTGGTCTCAGTAGAAAAGATAAGATAACAAATTGCAAACAGGGTACAGATATTTGACAGGGTAAGGCTTGTGAATACTGCCATGTGCTCTTTCAGTTTTCAGGACTGGAACATTTTCAGGAAGAGGGTGCAAAATACACCGCAAAGCTGTTTTACTACAATTAATTACAATTACTTTTATTAACAAATTGTCTTCATTCTCTTGATATCCTTTGTTGAAGAGTAAACCTAGCTAGGCTTATGAGCAGCAATGCACTACTGTTTAGCTTACATTTAAGCACAGGGAACACAAGCCCCCAGCATAATATCTGCCCTTCCAAACTGTGATCCCCCTTTTCTTTCCCATCTGCTGATAGCTTTCTCATCCCCGTCCCCTGATACCACCCACAATGCATTCAGTCTCACCCCACCCATAGCACACCCTGTCTTCTCCCGTCCATTGCAGCCCGGCCCCAAAGCACTGGTGGGTGTCCAGTATTATGACTTTCTGGTGGCACCACTGCCCCCTGCTAAATAGTAGACTGGGTAAATGGTTCAGCAAAATTACTTTATGTGAGTTATCTACAACAAAGTTGTCCACATCCTAAGGCCTAGATTTGGAGTTCGGCGGTAAAAGGGCTGTTAACGCTCCGCAGGCTTTTTTCTGGCCGCACCATAAAATTAACTCTGGTATCGAGAGTTCAAACAAATGCTGCGTTAGGCTCCAAAAAAGGAGCGTAGAGCATTTTTACCGCAAAAGCAACTCTCGATACCAGAGTTGCTTACGGACGCGGCCGGCCTCAAAAACGTGCTCGTGCACGATTCCCCCATAGGAAACAATGGGGCTGTTTGAGCTGAAAAAAAACCTAACACATGCAAAAAAGCAGCGTTCAGCTCCTAACGCAGCCCCATTGTTTGCTATGGGGAAACACTTCCTACGTCTGCACCTAACACTCTAACATGTACCCCGAGTCTAAACACCCCTAACCTTACACTTATTAACCCCTAATCTGCCGCCCCCGCTATCGCTGACCCCTGCATATTTTTTTAAACCCCTAATCTGCCGCTCCGTAAACCGCCGCCACCTACGTTATCCCTATGTACCCCTAATCTGCTACCCCTAACACCGCCGACCCCTATATTATATTTATTAACCCCTAACCTGCCCCCCACAACGTCGCCGACACCTGCCTACACTTATTAACCCCTAATCTGCCGAGCGGACCTGAGCGCTACTATAATAAAGTTATTAACCCCTAATCCGCCTCACTAACCCTATCATAAATAGTATTAACCCCTAATCTGCCCTCCCTAACATCGCCGACACCTAACTTCAATTATTAACCCCTAATCTTCCGATCGGAGCTCACCGCTATTCTAATAAATTGATTAACCCCTAAAGCTAAGTCTAACCCTAACACTAACACCCCCCTAAGTTAAATATAATATTTATCTAACGAAATAAATTAACTCTTATTAAATAAATTATTCCTATTTAAAGCTAAATACTTACCTGTAAAATAAATCCTAATATAGCTACAATATAAATAATAATTATATTATAGCTATTTTAGGATTAATATTTATTTTACAGGCAACTTTGTAATTATTTTAACCAGGTACAATAGTTATTAAATAGTTAAGAACTATTTAATAGTTACCTAGTTAAAATAATAACAAATGTACCTGTAAAATAAATCCTAACCTAAGTTATAATTAAACCTAACACTACCCTATCAATAAAATAATTAAATAAACTACCTACAATTACCTACAATTAACCTAACACTACACTATCAATAAATTAATTAAACACAATTCCTACAAATAAATACAATTAAATAAACTAGCTAAAGTACAAAAAATAAAAAAGAACTAAGTTACAGAAAATAAAAAAATATTTACAAACATAAGAAAAATATTACAACAATTTTAAACTAATTACACCTACTCTAAGCCCCCTAATAAAATAACAAAGCCCCCCAAAATAAAAAATTCCCTACCCTATTCTAAATTAAAAAAGTTACAAGCTCTTTTACCTTACCAGCCCTGAACAGGGCCCTTTGCGGGGCATGCCCCAAGAATTTCAGCTCTTTTGCCTAACCCAAACCCCCCTTAAATAAACCTAACACTAAGCCCCTGAAGATCTTCCTACCTTGTCTTCACCATCCAGGTATCACCGATCCGTCCTGGCTCCAAGATCTTCATCCAACCCAAGCGGGGGTTGGCGATCCATAATCCGGTCCAGAAGAGGCTCCAAAGTCTTCCTCCTATCCGGCAAGAAGAGGACATACGGACCGGCAAACATCTTCTCCAAGCGGCATCTTCAATCTTCTTCCATCCGGAGCGAAGCGGCAGGATCCTGAAGACCTCCAGCGCGGAACATCCATCCGGACCGACGACTGAACGACGAATGACTGTTCCTTTAAGGGACGTCATCCAAGATGGCGTCCCTCGAATTCCGATTGGCTGATAGGATTCTATCAGCCAATCGGAATTAAGGTAGGAATTTTCTGATTGGCTGATGGAATCAGCCAATCAGAATCAAGTTCAATCCGATTGGCTGATCCAATCAGCCAATCAGATTGAGCTCGCATTCTATTGGCTGTTCCGATCAGCCAATAGAATGCGAGCTCAATCTGATTGGCTGATTGGATCGGCCAATCGGATTGAACTAGATTCTGATTGGCTGATTCCATCAGCCAATCAGAAAATTCCTACCTTAATTCCGATTGGCTGATAGAATCCTATCAGCCAATCGGAATTCGAGGGACGCCATCTTGGATGACGTCCCTTAAAGGAACAGTCATTCGTCGTTCAGTCGTCGGTCCGGATGGATGTTCCGCGCTGGAGGTCTTCAGGATCCTGCCGCTTCGCTCCGGATGGAAGAAGATCGAAGATGCCGCTTGGAGAAGATGTTTGCCGGTCCGGATGTCCTCTTCTTGCCGGATAGGAGGAAGACTTTGGAGCCTCTTCTGGACCGGATTATGGATCGCCAACCCCCGCTTGGGTTGGATGAAGATCTTGGAGCCAGGACGGATCGGTGATACCTGGATGGTGAAGACAAGGTAGGAAGATCTTCAGGGGCTTAGTGTTAGGTTTATTTAAGGGGGGTTTGGGTTAGATTAGGGGTATGTGGGTGGTGGGTTGTAATGTTGGGGGGGGGGTTATTGTATGTTTTTTTTTACAGGCAAAAGAGCTGAAATTCTTGGGGCATGCCCCGCAAAGGGCCCTGTTCAGGGCTGGTAAGGTAAAAGAGCTTGTAACTTTTTTAATTTAGAATAGGGTAGGGAATTTTTTATTTTGGGGGGCTTTGTTATTTTATTAGGGGGCTTAGAGTAGGTGTAATTAGTTTAAAATTGTTGTAATATTTTTCTTATGTTTGTAAATATTTTTTTATTTTCTGTAACTTAGTTCTTTTTTATTTTTTGTACTTTAGCTAGTTTATTTAATTGTATTTATTTGTAGGAATTGTGTTTAATTAATTTATTGATAGTGTAGTGTTAGGTTAATTGTAGGTAATTGTAGGTAGTTTATTTAATTATTTTATTGATAGGGTAGTGTTAGGTTTAATTATAACTTAGGTTAGGATTTATTTTACAGGTAAATTTGTTATTATTTTAACTAGGTAACTATTAAATAGTTCTTAACTATTTAATAGCTATTGTACCTGGTTAAAATAATTACAAAGTTGCCTGTAAAATAAATATAAATCCTAAAATAGCTATAATATAATTATAATTTATATTGTAGCTATATTAGGATTTATTTTACAGGTAAGTATTTAGCTTTAAATAGGAATAAGTTATTTAATAAGAGTTAATTTATTTCGTTAGATAAATATTATATTTAACTTAGGGGGGTGTTAGTGTTAGGGTTAGACTTAGCTTTAGGGGTTAATCAATTTATTAGAATAGCGGTGAGCTCCGGTCGGCAGATTAGGGGTTAATAATTGAAGTTAGGTGTCGGCGATGTTAGGGAGGGCAGATTAGGGGTTAATACTATTTATGATAGGGTTAGTGAGGCGGATTAGGGGTTAATACATTTATTATAGTAGCGCTCAGGTCCGCTCGGCAGATTAGGGGTTAATAAGTGTAGGCAGGTGTCGGCGACGTTGAGGGGGGCAGATTAGGGGTTAATAAATATAATATAGGGGTCGGCGATGTTAGGGCAGCAGATTAGGGGTACATAGGGATAACGTAGGTGGCGGCGATTTGCGGTCGGAAGATTAGGGGTTAATTATTTTAAGTAGCTGGCGGCGACGTTGTGGGGGGCAAGTTAGGGGTTAATAAATGTAATACAGGGGTCGGCGGGGTTAGGGGCAGCAGATTAGGGGTACATAAGTATAACGTAGGTGGCGGTCGGCAGATTAGGGGTTAAAAATTTTAATCGAGTGGCGGCGGTGTGGGGGGACCTCGGTTTAGGGGTACATAGGTAGTTTATGGGTGTTAGTGTACTTTAGGGTACAGTAGTTAAGAGCTTTATAAACCGGCGTTAGCCAGAAAGCTCTTAACTCCTGCTATTTTCAGGCGGCTGGAATCTTGTCGTTAGAGCTCTAATGCTCACTTCAGAAACGACTCTAAATACCAGCGTTAGAAAGATCCCATTGAAAATATAGGCTACGCAAATGGCGTAGGGGGATCTGCGGTATGGAAAAGTCGCGGCTGAAAAGTGAGCGTTAGACCCTTTAATCACTGACTCCAAATACCAGCGGGCGGCCAAAACCAGCGTTAGGAGCCTCTAACGCTGGTTTTGACGGCTACCGCCGAACTCCAAATCTAGGCCTAAGTGAGCTTTATATTGAGTTGCTGGTGGTAAGAAAGTATTATATATTCCTGGACTATTCCCTGCTATTGCCTATGGACTAACATGAAGCCCTTTGCAGCTCAATGGGGGTGCTACACTTGCGTTTGGAGGTGCACCCCTCAGCGCCCCCATAGAGAGGCTTAATAATGTATAGTTGTGTACCGATTTTGTGGATAATACTACCTATTTACAATGGTATGTGGACATCAAGCATATTTAATTTGCTTCATTGTTTTGTTGTATTGTTTATGGAAACTTTAATACAAATATATTTTTTTAAATATCAAAGAGCTCCTGAGCTTAAAGGGATGTTAACAAGTTCTCCTATAGTAAATACAATTATGTTAAATTAAAGTAAATATAAAAGATACAGATTGTGTAAAAAAAAAAGAAGAAGCAAACAACTTACTTGTTTCTTTGCAAAATGAGCACTTTAGCATTGGCTGCAGCTACTGTATATAACAGAGCAGACTTTTTAGAACTTAAGTTTCATTCTTATTCTTCTGAGCATGAACAAAACAGATATACTGTCTCTCTAGCATTATCTGAATCGTAAACAAGTTCAAGTTACTCTAGACGATTTAGGACATTTAAACTTGATTAGCCTAAAGTTAAACATAAGAAAAAAGTGAAATCCATTTAATATGACGAATAATACATATTGCAATGATTTCTAGAAAGTACAATGCTTAACTTCCCTTAAAGGGACACTGAACCCAAATTCTTTCTTTTATGATTCGGATAGAGTATGCAATTTTAAGCAACTTTCTAATTTGTTCCAATTATCTTTTTTTTCTCGTTCTTTTGGTATATTTATTTGAAAAAGCAGGAATGTAAGCGTATGAGCCGGCACATCTAAAATGTTGCCACCAATCAGCAAGCGCTACCTAGGTTGCTGAACCAAAAATGGGCTTGCTTCTAAGCTTATATTTCTGCTTTTTCAAAAAAAGTTACCAAGAGATTAAGAAAAATTGATAATAGGGCTAAATTAGAAAGTTGCTTAAAATTGCATGCTTTACCTGAAAAAATTGGGTACAGTATCTCTTTAAAATCCACTGCCCAACCCTCTGCAACTTTTTGACAAATGCACAGTTCAGCCAGTGGCAACTGTACCACACTCAGATTTATAGCAGTGCGTTCTTGCAATGTTGCTCTTCATCTCATAGGCTTTGACCAGATGCGTAACTAGAAACCACAGGGCCCTGGTGCAAGAATCTAAGAAGGCCCCCCCACCACCCCTCCCCCTCCAAAAAAGGGTGAATTTAATACATATCATTTTTTTTTTTTATTTATTTTTTTTTTTTACATTTTACACAGAAAAAAAATGTGAATCAGATTACATGTCTGCAAAAGGAGGTACCCCGTTCCCACAGTCTGTGAGATGGTCTGACCCCCTATTACTGTATATATATATATAGTGACACTATTTAACCCCCCCAGTACTGTATATAGTAAGTTAGTGACACAGTCTGTAATCTGCCGGTGAGATGGCTGGCCTGACCCTACCCGCCCAGTACTTTATAAAGTGACCACAGTAGTCAGTGACATGGTCCACCCCCCCATACTGTATATAGTGGTACTGTATAGTGACACTGTTTACCCCCTGCCCCCCCATGCTGTAGTTACAAGGTCTGTAATTTGCTGGTTCTACAAACATACACACTCACACATACATGCATAAATACACACACAGTCACATACATACATACATGCACACCATACACATACACACCAATGGGTAAAACAGAAACACTAACCCCTGTAGTCATGTCACACTCACATGATATCAGTGCAGGCAGTGGTAGGTTAACGTTTCTAAAAAAAAATATAAAAAAAAATAAAAAATTTTTTTTTTAAAGCTGGGCCCCCAACCTCAGGGGCCCAGTCGCACCTGCGACCTCTGCACCCCCTGTAGATTCGCCCCTGGCTTTGACTGCAAACTGCACTTATGCCCTTGAGGTAAATAGCAGCAGTGTGACAGTGCGCCACACTATAAATTTAAATAGAGGGTGAGCTGTGCCTAGGGTTGCCACCCATCCCTTAAAATACAGAACACTTATAAGTTACACACGCTGCAGGGTGTGCAGGGAGGAAAATGAATAGTGCTGTCCAGAAACACAATACATGTTCCTCCCTGCACACCCTGCAGCATGTGTAACTCATAAGTGTCCAGGAAAACATGGCTGAGGTGGCAACCCTAGCTGTACCTCTCATTGGATACAACGCCAGCCTGTCAAAAAAAAAAATAGTTGCAGCAGGTTGGAAGGAGGCTAAAAGCTTAGGGGCTCTAAATTTTAAACAAATACGTTTAAATAAATAATGTGTTCTTAATTTACACTGACCATTGTTCACTATGACTTTAAGACATTATTTGTACACATCATCCAAAAATCAATATTCCTGTTTACTTAAAGAACAGAGGCGTCTAATCCTTGTATTGTTCCCAAAGGGGATCATTTATAGTCTCTGGAGACACAATTTGTAGACAGGACCATGTCATTAGCTTTGTCTAAGATCTCAAAATTGAAGGAAAGTATTATGACCCTGCCCTGACTACATATCTTGATGGTAAATAACCATAGTCTGTTATTGAACAAAATCTAAAAAAAATCCCTCTGATTTAAATTCACCTAAACAATGAAAGCACCCGGGCCCCAATCTTGGGGGATATAAATAGGGAATCTATATTCTTCTCCCCAGTGGTTGCTCTGTGACCTATCAATCAAAACCTTAAATTGTAGATGACTAGTTTTTGGACCCAGATGAAGACTATTACCCAGAGGGCTATGATTCAGACAAGTTCAAACAAAATGTTGCACTATACTGAGCCTTTTGTGTAAGAATTTTTTTCTCAGCCTATGCCTAAGGTTGAAAATAATGTAATCCTTTACTTAAAGGGACAGTCTACTCCAGAATTTGTATTGTTTACAGATAGATAATCCCTTTATTACCCATTCCCCAGTTTTGCATAACCAACAGTTATATTAATATACTTTTTACCTCTGTGATTATCTTGTATCTAAGCCTTTGCAGACTGCCCCCCTTATTTCAGTGTTGACTCATAAGTAACTCCCCGTGCATGAGCACAATGTTATCTATATGGCACACATGAACTAGCGCTGTCTAGCTGTGAAAACTGTCAAAATGCAGAGGCAGCCTTCAAGGGCTTAGCAATTAATAGGATATGAGCCTACCTAGGTTTAGCTTTCAGCAAAGAATGCCAAGAGAACAAAGCAAATTTGATGATAAAAGTAAATTGAAAAGTTGTTTAAAATTGCATCCCTATCTGAATCATGAAAGTTTAATTTTGACTAGACTGTCCCTTTAATCCTTATTATATCTGCCATCCACATTCCTCAGAATGGTCATCTTCAGTCCACATTAAACCTCAGAAGGAAAAAATAAATATATATATATATATCTCCTTTCAAATAGCTAAGTCTGCCTTGTAATAAGTCGGCAACCTGGGGTCAGTGTAATGTCCCAAAGAAGCAAAGCACTCACAGGAAGTGTAGACTGTGATTGCTTTGATTTTTTTGGGATGTATTATTATTATTCTTTATTTATAAAGCGCCAACAGATTCCGCAGCACTGTCCATAGGTAACAAAGATAAAAGGACAGTACAATATGAGACACCAGACAAAATTTAACAATAAATACAGGGGTAATTGGGAGCCCTGTTCCCGTGGGAACTTACAATCTAAATGTGTAGGAGGGTGAGAAACAGAAGGTGGGTATGATGTTAGTGTGGAGTTAGATAAGGGCAACTATTAGGCAAGTGGAATTCATTAGTTACTGATTTGGTGATAGGCTTCCCTGAACAAGAAGGTCTTTAGGGAGCGTTTAAAGGAGGAGAGGTTGGGGGAAAGTCTGACAGCTCGAGGAAGTGCGTTCCAGAGTGTTGGTGCCGCACAAGAGAAGTCCTGTAGTCTAGCATGAGAGGAGGTGATGGTAGAAGAGGCAAGGAGTAGATCGTTGTTGGATCTTAGGGGATGGGCTGGAGTATATTTGTTGATGAGTGAGGACAGGTATGGGGGGGCTGCATTGGTAAGGGCTTTGTAGGTCAGAGTGAGAATTTTGAATTTAATTCTGCTGTGAATGGGGAGCCAGTGAAGGGACTCACAGAGGGGTCCAGTGGATACAGAGCGTCGGGAGAGGTGGATTAGCCTAGCAGAGGCATTTAGGATGGATTGAAGGGGGGAGAGGTGGGAGAGAGGAAGGCCAGTTAGTAGGTTGTTACAGTAGTCAAGCCGGGAAATTACTAGGGAATGTATTAGCTGTTTAGTAGTTTCAGCAATCAGAAAAGGATGAATTTTGGCGATATTGCGTAGGTGGTTGCGACAGGATGAAGACAGCGATTGGATGTGGGGTATGAAGGACAGATTGGAGTCAAGTGTAACTCCTAGGCAGCAGACTTGGGGTGATGGGGAGATAGTGGTGTCACCAACAGTGATAGTAAAGTTAGAAACTGGAGTAGAATTAGTTGGGGGGAGGGATTAGAAGCAGCTCAGTCTTGGACATGTTGAGTTATAGGTGGTGAGAGGCCATCCAGGAAGAAATGCCAGATAAGCAGTCGCTGATGTGGGAAAGGACAGAAGGAGAGAGTGCAGGGGTGGATAGGTATGTCTGAGTATCATCAGCATAGAGGTGATAGTTGAAGCCATAGCTACTGATAAGCGTACCCAGTGAGGACATATAAATAGAGAAGAGTAGAGGGCCTAGAACAGAGACTTGAGGTACTCCAACAGACAGAGACAATGGAGAGGAGGAGTCACCAGCAAATGAGACAGAAAAGGACCTATTAGAGAGATAAGAGTGGATCCAGGAGAGGGAAATGTCACAGAGCACAAGGGAGCTGAGAGTCCGTAGGAGGAGGGGATGGTCAACAGTGTCAAAGGCAGCAGATAGGTCAAGTAAGATAAGTATAGAATAGTGGCCATTGTTTTTAGCAGAAAAAAGTTTGTTAGTAACCTTGGTGAGGGCAGTCTCAGTTGAGTGTTGGGGACGGACGCCAGATTGCAGGGGGTTAAGCAATGAGTTGGAGGATAGGAAGTGTGTTAGGCGATCACAAACTAGTTTTTCCAGGACTTTAGAAGCTAGCGGAAGTAGTGATATGCGGCGGTAGTTTGCAGGAGAATTGGGGTTGAGGGAGGGTTTTTTGAGGATGGGGGTGTCCTTTGCATGTTTGAAGGATGATGGAAATGAACCAGTAGTAAGGGATCGGTTGAATATGTGAGTAAGAGCTGGGCTGAGGGTAGAGGACAGAGAAGGTATTATATGTGAAGGGTTAGGGTCAAGTGGGCAGGTAGTGAGGTGTGAGGAAGATATTAGGGAACTCTCTTCATTCTCAGTGGTTGGGCGGAAGGTACTGAGAGTTTTGGAGGGGGTGACCGGGGGCGGAGATGGAAGGTTGTAGTCTTGTGGTGGGATGTTACTTCGGATGGTAAGTGTTTTGTTAAAAAAGTAGTCTGCCAAGTCTTGAGCATTAAAGTCAGATGAAGGGGGTAGTGCAGGTGGATAGAGGAGAGTGTTTAGGGTTTGAGGAGTGAGAAGATATGAGAGAAGATAAGTAGTTTTGCTTGGCTAAGTGAAGGGCAGAGGAGTAAGAATAAAGAATGAACTTATAGTGTAGGAAATCGGGTTCAGAGCGGGATTTCATCCAGGCATGTTCAGCAGCATGGGAGCATTTTTGTAGATAGCATGTTTGCTGAGAGTGCCAGGGCTGGAGCTGACGACGTGGGGTTTTGCGTATTTGTGGAGGAGCAAGGGTGTCGAGGAGAGAGTATTGCTATAGTGGCTTGTAGCAAGGTCAGGGCAGGATACCGTGGAAGTGTGGGGAAGGCGTTTTTGAATAAGGTTAGAAAGTTGGAGAGGATCCACAGTGTGCAGATTTCTACAGGTGCGGAGGCGGGGGGTAGGTTTAGCCTGTACATTGAGATTATAGGTGAGCAGATGGTGGTCTGAGATGGGAAATGGGCAACAGGTGACATCAGAAGGGGAGCAGAGGTAGGAGAATACCAGATCAAGAGAGTGTCCGTCACGGTGAGTAGGAAATAGGGTGGATTGTGAGAGACTAAAGGAGTTTGTGAGTGAGAGAAGTTTAGAGGCAGCAGGGGCAGATGGGTTATCAATGGGGATGTTGAAGTCCCCTAGGATTAGAGCAGGTGTATTTGTAGAGAGAAAGTGAGAAAGCCAGGCAGAAAAGTTGTCGAGGAATTGGGAGGTTTGTCCAGGGGGGCAATAGATAACTGCCACCTTGAGGGAGAGGGGGGAGAAAATGCGGATGCAGTGGACTTCAAAGAAGGAGAAGGAGAGAGATAGATGAGGATGGAGGTGCTGATAGGAGCAGGAGGGGGATAGTAAGATTCCAACACCGCCACCATGTCTCTCACCTGGCCTAGGTGTGTGGCTAAAGTGGAGACCGCCGTGTGTTAGAGCAGCAATGGAAGCAGTGTCAGAGGAAGATAGCCAGGTTTCAGTAATTGCTAGAAGATTGAAAGCGTTAGAAACAAACAGGTCGTGAACAGTTGTAAGTTTGTTACAGACAGAGCGTGCATTCCAGAGGGCACAAGAAAAGAGAGGTAATAAGCGCTGTGGGTTAATAGAGATGAGATTGTTAGGATCGCGTGATCTTGAGTTTGTATTGTGGGAGACTGAGCGAGAGTGTAAAAGTGTGGTGATTAGGAGAGATGTCACCAGCAGCAAGCAGTAGTAGCAGCGAGAGTGACAGAAGGTGAGAGTGAGACTTGTAGGAGCGCGTATGACTAGACACAGGAGAGTTAGATGGGGAAGTATTGCTACGGAAACACATTAGTTCATGAGAGGACAGCATAGGGGATGAGAGAAGGGAGGGAGAGATAAGGATAGTGTGAGGATTATTGATGTTATAAGGGCATGCAGTGAGTTTTAGGAAAATGGCAGACAGAAAGAGCAGAAAGGACATAGTGAGCATTGTGCAGGTGTATAGTTAGTAAGGATTACCTGTTAGTGGGGTCTGCAGTTTCCCCTCCAGTTTCTTAACTCGGCCACTTATAATCCAGAGCCACTTTGAATCTCAGATCCAAGGCTTCACAGAGCCAGGTCTCAGCTGTATATGGTAGTGGAATTAGAGTTGGAATGATTTGATTCAAGGTAGCTGTGTTACAAGTAGACTAGCTAGGAAGACTGGAGTTACACACTTGTAAATTAGATGGGGGGGTGGGCAAATTGCTGTGGGATGCACACAGAAATTGTACAATGGAGCTGATAACAAATATACAGAAAAAGTCATAAATTCAGACATCAGAGGAAATGCATACCAGTATATTGAAAAAACATTAAAGGGACGTGGAATAGCAACCAGGACAAGAAATGCAGAGGAGGAATTGCATACCAGTATATTGAAAAAACTTTAAAGGGACGTGGAATAGCAACCAGGGCAAGAAATGCAGAGGATGTCCCTGTAATGTTTTTTTCAATATACTGGTATGCATTTCTTCCTCTGCATTTCTTGTCCTGGTTGCTATTCCACGTACCTTTAATGTTTATATATATATATATATATATATATATATATATATAACTATAGCAAGCAATCAGTTTTTATCTCTTGGGGGCTACCATAACCAGTGTAGTAAGCCTTGTACTGGGGTAGAACTTCAGCTTTTAGCAAGATTACTAACCTAAAAACACAGTCAGGGCTGCAAATGAGTGTTAAACAAAAACTCAGTGTGGTAGAATGACTTAAAGGGACAGTCTACTGTACATTTGGTTACTTAACATGTTCACAATGACTTTTTTTATGCCAGCTGGAAAATATAAAATATATAAGAAATTTCTAATTTAGGTTTATTTTTTTGTATATGATTAGCTGTCTCTGCTCATTGAAACCATAACCCAATCAAATTAGCTGAGGTTGCAGGGACAGCATAACCCATTAGCTTATCTCTTGATATTTAAACAAAAAGTCAATTTTATTATCACTGTATTCTCATTGTGACCATTACTAAGGGCCTGATGATCTAAAGCTTATCATAATATTGCTACGCTGTAAAGGTATCCGCATCATAATTAGAAATTACATGTGAAATGTTCCAAAGTAATCAAATTATTATTTAAAAATGTGTGGAATGTTCAATATTGTAGCCTCACCATGTGCAGTGAAGGTTAGTGTACGTGAGCCCTTTGTACAATATGTAATGACAATAACAATAAACGTGTGAACCACTTTAAACCAATATCAAATCTTGCAAATAAATAATCAATTTCAAGTGAAAATAAATACCATGATATCACAAGAATGAAACAAATGTGAAATAAATGTGATAAAATAATAAAGAATGAAGACTAACAAAAGTGTACTAAATACTCATAAAAAGTTCTTTATAAGGATATGTGTGTAATTTTCGAAATCTTCGATCTTCTATTTTCCTTTGATCCTCATATAGAAAGAGAGAAAGAAATGCCACATAGCGTGATTCTGTGATTATTCAAGATGCAGAATGCGTGTTTACAAATGCTTACTCACATGAGATGGAGCTATAGCCTAGCTCAGGTTTATGCGCACACCCGGTATTATACTGTTGGGTAAACAGTTGCTTGAGCCGGATTTAGGTAAAAAAGATTTATTAAAATACAAATGTAAAAAGCGTCACAAGGGCTGCAAGAAGCACCAAATATACATAGGGTTGGCAATACAATTAAGTAGTTGCTCGCATTGAGCTTATACACAGTACTAGAAACTTAGGTCAGGAGTGCAGAAACTTAACCACACAACCTTTCCATTCAGAGTCCAGCATATGTTGCTCTCCTTACTGGTGTGCAGAATCTTGGAAAGACGCCAAGGGTAAGAAACAATGTATCCTTGGTATTAGGAAGATCTTGACTTCCTTGGTATTAGGAAGGTAGAATATAGCTGGAGAGGAGGTGATGTACAAAATCAATTGGGTCGGCTTGAGATGAAATGGATCCACATTATGGATAGTTTCATACCGAACGGCCTTAACAAGGATTTTGAGTTACATCACTTCTTATAAAAATAAAGATATAACTCAGTCCCTATTATCAGAAAATTCCCCCAGCATTTTATATCTTTATAGTGAAATCAGATAATATAAAAATTATCGATATCCTGATAAAACTCTGTGTCTGATTGAAAAGAACACACTGCTTCATATAGCCTGAGAAAGTTACCAAATAGTACTAGTTGTGGGAAATTTAATCTATATAGAGACTATGTAGATATGTTTTAAAGGCAAATTTGTTGTGATGTTTAGTTCAAACATGTATATCCTTGTTATGAATAAATAGTATGAGAGTACAAGTGATGAATAATGTGATCTAAACCGATATGTCACACAAGAATTCTCAAATGTCATAGAATGATACGCTATGTATTAGACCTGCTAGCGAAAATTGTCTTATAGTTAGGATGTTTATAAATGTTAATTGAGATAAAATCACTATTGCCCTTAACTCATATATATAGAAATAATAATTATGATTCCTGTGCACAAGTATCGGCGGGATAAGAAGGGATAATCAGAAATATGCCCACTTCCAAAATGGAGGACTCAATACCGGATATCCGGCTCAATAAATCAGAAACACTTAAATAAGACTTTCAGACATGCGCACACCATTCCTTGAAAAAGCTCCTTTGCGAAACGTACGTCAGGATACATTGTTTCTTACCCTTGGCGTCTTTCCAAGATTCTGCACACCAGTAAGGAGAGCAACATATGCTGGACTCTGAATGGAAAGGTTGTGTGGTTAAGTTTCTGCACTCCTGACCTAAGTTTCTAGTACTGTGTATAAGCTCAATGCGAGCAACTACTTAATTGTATTGCCAACCCTATGTATATTTGGTGCTTCTTGCAGCCCTTGTGACGCTTTTTACATTTGTATTTTAATAAATCTTTTTTACCTAAATCCGGCTCAAGCAACTGTTTACCCAACAGTATAATACCGGGTGTGCGCATAAACCTGAGCTAGGCTATAGCTCCATCTCATGTGAGTAAGCATTTGTAAACACGCATTCTGCATCTTGAATAATCACAGAATCACGCTATGTGGCATTTCTTTCTCTCTTTCTATATGAGGATCAAAGGAAAATAGAAGATCGAAGATTTCGAAAATTACACACATATCCTTATAAAGAACTTTTTATGAGTATTTAGTACACTTTTGTTAGTCTTCATTCTTTATTATTTTATCACATTTATTTCACAAATAATCAATTTCAGCTGGGGCATTATGGGTATACTGTACATGAGTGTAATTGTTTGTTATTTATACGCATTACACTATAAAATTATTTATTATACACTGTGTGCAGAATTATTAGGCAAATTAGTATTTTGACCACATCATCCTCTTTATGCATGTTGTCTTACTCCAAGCTGTATAGGCTCGAAAGCCTGCTACCAATTAAGCATATTAGGTGATGTGAATCTCTGTAATGAGAAGGGGTGTGGTCTAATGACATCAACACCCTATATCAGGTGTGCATAATTATTAGGCAACTTCCTTTCCTTTGGCAAAATGGGTCAAAAGAAGGACTTGACAGGCTCAGAAAAGTCAAAAATAGTGAGATATCTTGCAGAGGGATGCAGCACTCTTAAAATTGCAAAGCTTCTGAAGCGTGATCATCGAACAATCAAGCCTTTCATTCAAAATAGTCAACAGGGTCGCAAGAAGCGTGTGGAAAAACCAAGGCGCAAAATAACTGCCCATGAACTGAGAAAAGTCAAGCGTGCAGCTGCCAAGATGCCACTTGCCACCAGTTTGGCCATATTTCAGAGCTGCAACATCACTGGAGTGCCCAAAAGCACAAGGTGTGCAATACTCAGAGACATGGCCAAGGTAAGAAAGGCTGAAAGACGACCACCACTGAACAAGACACACAAGCTGAAACGTCAAGACTGGGCCAAGAAATATCTCAAGACTGATTTTTCTAAGGTTTTATGGACTGATGAAATGAGAGTGAGTCTTGATGGGCCAGATGGATGGGCCCGATTCTGCTGGATTGGTAAAGGGCAGAGAGCTCCAGTCCGACTCAGACGCCAGCAAGGTGGAGGTGGAGTACTGGTTTGGGCTGGTATCATCAAAGATGAGCTTGTGGGGCCTTTTCGGGTTGAAGATGGAGTCAAGCTCAACTCCCAGTCCTACTGCCAGTTTCTGGAAGACACCTTCTTCAAGCAGTGGTACAGGAAGAAGTCTGCATCCTTCAAGAAAAACATGATTTTCATGCAGGACAATGCTCCATCACACGCGTCCAAGTACTCCACAGCGTGGCTGGCAAGAAAGGGTATAAAAGAAGAAAATCTAATGACATGGCCTCCTTGTTCACCTGATCTGAACCCCATTGAGAACCTGTGGTCCATCATCAAATGTGAGATTTACAATGAGGGAAAACAGTACACCTCTCTGAACAGTGTCTGGGAGGCTGTGGTTGCTGCTGCACGCAATGTTGATGGTGAACAGATCAAAACACTGACAGAATCCATGGATGGCAGGCTTTTGAGTGTCCTTGCAAAGAAAGGTGGCTATATTGTCACTGATTTGTTTTTGTTTTGTTTTTGAATGTCAGAAATGTATATTTGTGAATGTTGAGATGTTATATTGGTTTCACTGGTAAAAATAAATAATTGAAATGGGTATATATTTGTTTTTTGTTAAGTTGCCTAATAATTATGCACAGTAATAGTCACCTGCACACACAGATATCCCCCTAAAATAGCTATAACTAAAAACTACTTCCAAAACTATTCAGCTTTGATATTAATGAGTTTTTTGGGTTCATTGAGAACATGGTTGTTGTTCAATAATAAAATTAATCCTCAAAAATACAACTTGCCTAATAATTCTGCACTCCCTGTATATTTGTACTAATATATTTTAATGTAAAAATCATGTTATTGTAGAAAATATATATATAGGTATAGATATAGTTTACCTAAAAACCATCAAATATATATAAATATGTATTTATGAATAAATAGAACATTGGAGTGTGAAATATTAATATTTCATGGCCGGTTAGTGCACTTGAGAAAACGTGATCAGGTTTGGGTGAATTGTTGTGTTTTTTTCCCACTTTTCACTTCAATTGAAGTCTATGGTGGAATACGTTAACACGGTCGCGATATTCTAAGCAAGCGTTCCCTTACAACAATACAAACATGAACCAGCGAATTTCACAATAATACTAATCTGTTGGGGAAAGCTAATATAAGGAGCAATTGCACTATATTTTTAACCCACTAAAGAAAATGTACAAGTTGTTAGCAGCTTATTCAATTCAGCTACACTATGCAACTAAGAAATGTTGTAACCTATAGCACTGAAATCCTGAATCATCAATGAGTGGTCACTCCTGGACTAGCAAATGTCCCAGTGATACTAAACTAGTGAGAAATGCTGACATAATGAACACATGTTTCAGGATAATGAAAGTTTTGTATATTTTATTTTTATTTATGGAATATAAAAACTATATTTACATTACAAGTTCTTTTATAGTCCTTTCAGCTTATTTAGTGCAGTAGTACTTGTATACATCTTTGTGTTTAGTAAACTGTCTTGTCATTAAATTACTCTAATGCACATTTAGCTAATGTAAATAGTATATTACAGCAGAAAAACATACAATATGTTCAATAGGGAAAGATAACTGTCACCATGAAATATGCCAGGTAAAGTGTTTGAAAATGCCACTGTAAAAGATGCCAAGCAATGCCCAATAGTTACAAA
Source organism: Bombina bombina (assembly GCF_027579735.1). Taxonomy (NCBI): domain Eukaryota; kingdom Metazoa; phylum Chordata; class Amphibia; order Anura; family Bombinatoridae; genus Bombina; species Bombina bombina. The sequence goes on from NC_069504.1 coordinate 153,569,622, forward strand.
TTACAGATAAGTGTGCTATGGTGAAATGTGCCAGGTAAAGTGGAGTACAGCCAAATGTGAAACATAAAGTGCCATCCAAACTAAATGTGCCAGCAAATGAAATATGCCACAGTGATATTAAAAATATGAACAGTGTATGAAATGAATATAGAAATAGCTGGTAGAATAGAATTCCCTTCATCATATGTTAATATGAAGATGTTTGTCTCTACTGCCCATTTCATTATGTAGTTAAAGGGATATTAAACACTAAATACATGCTAGATAGAATGATGCATTCAAAGAAAAGATTAGTCCATGACTAACATGTAGATGTATTGTTTAAAGTTTCATTAGTTGTTTAAAAAGTGACAAAATAAGTGTAAAGTTTTAGTGTCTATAAAACACTGGGAGCTGCCATGTTGTAACTTGTGTTACCTTCTCTGCTGTGGCCAATTAAAGACAGTTATAAATAGGTCACTAGAGTGTGCAGCCAATGGTTGAGCTGGATTTAACAGTGTTCTGCACTTCCATTTCTAATAGGAACTGAAAAGCTCACAATTTCAGAATGGAATTTTAGGCAAAGAGAACAAAATAAATAATGAAAGTATATTGCAGAGCTGTTTTATATATACAATTTATCATTTTATATTCTGGGAGTAAGAGAGACTAGGCCGCTACAGAGCGTGACGTAGAGGGGAGAGTCCTATTGCTGCCAAGCCGATAGGGTATGTTGCTCACAGCCCCGTGAGGTGCAAATCAAACGCGGCTAAGCGCAAGCCGCAGAAAATGTGTAAGAGCAAGGAGAAAAATGCAGCACTCGGGGGACACCAACTTAAGATTAAAAGTCAAAACTTTATTCCATAGTTTAAAAATACAGGTAGGATCAGGGAATTAACCCCTTACGCGTTTCGTGCTCCGCCTGAGCACTTAGTCATAGGGATGTTTGCTTAAACCGGACATGGCCTATTTAAAGGCACAGTGTCCAATCAAGCAATGTGTCAGAAAAGTTTAAAAAACAATAATATAAAAGCATGTTAACATTGAACATGATCATCTTGCAATATGGATGTATGACTCAGCCAAACATCAGAGAATATAAAACGTAAAATTAAACAATTATGTATCATATCAAAATTCCATAATATTAAATGCAACAACACATTGTTTCAAAAACACAATATAAACATAGATCTTATAACATTTCGTCTGCTAAAGACACTATATGTATAGAAAAGCTTTTACCCAATGCATTAAACTAACCTAATACGTTTATGTTACGTAGAAACTGAAATCGTTGCCATATTGTGTAATGAATACTAGAAAAAATCATCATAGCAGAGTGTTACATAACACTGAACATGGTTAGTGATATTAAATAAGGCATGTGTCTTGGGATGAATTAATAACCAAATAGCATAGTATGACATAGTAAAACAGGAAAAAGATATTAACCTATGAATAGACTCATATCCCACTCCTTATTTAAACCCTCAGGGGTAACCGTTCTTAATTTATATATCCAATACATTTCTTGTTTGAGTAACATTTTGTTTCTGTTTCCCCCTCTGGTCGGTGGATAAATGTTATCAATGACTTTAACTGTCATATTAAATTTATTGGTCATATGTATGCTAAAATGGTGCCGTGCAATAGCTGAATTTTTATTATACATTTTAGTGTCATATATGTGTTCTCTCATGCAAGATCTTAGTTCTCTACTAGTCTGACCTGTGTATTGCATATGGCAAAGATTGCACTCAAGTAGATATACAACATAGTGGCTTCTGCAATTTGCATAGAAGCCAATGTTGTAACTTTCAAGGGTTACAGTGCTTGAGAAAGTTTCTCCTCTGCCTATAATGTCACAGGTTGAATACGGTCCAGTGCCACATTTAAAAGTGCCCTTTTTATGTAGCCATGTACCTGTTCTCTGTTTCTTGGAGGACACTAAGCTTGGTGACAATTTATTGGCCAAAGTGGGCGCCCGTCTGGGAACAAATTTACATTTATCAATAATCCCACTCAGTATCTCATCTTGTTGTAAGATTTGTAAGTTTCTCTTTAGGATACCACATACTTGGTTATACTGGTTACAATATTCAGTTGAGAAAACAATAGGAGAATCTGCAAAATCCCTGTTATCTTTCTTTTGTTTCGATAGCAGGCCCTGTTGTGTATTAACACTAGCTTGTCGGATGCTGTTTTCCAAAAGCTTGGTGTTATACCCTCTTTTAGTGAGTCTATTTTTGAGCGCTGCTGCCTGTTTTTGAAAAAGTTCATCCGAGTTCGTGTTTCTCCTAAGTCTCAAAAATTGGGCCCTGGGTATTGACCTAATTAAGTGTGGTGGATGACAAGATCTCGCATGCAAGATAGAGTTACCTGCGGTTGGTTTTCGAAATGTGTCTGTCACTATGTTCTCTGTTTCGACCATACCTGTCAGTGTCAAATCAAGACATCTTCCCAAGACACATAAGAGTCTTGTTTCCCCACCTGGTCGACCTATCATCTCCGGCATAGGCTCATTATTTGAGCCTCTGTCGGAGTGGATAGATTCATTATTGCAACCAATTGTAATCACACTTTACAGTTATTTAAGAGATTCTTCACACTTGATCAACAACTTACAAAGGGTAAAATGGAAAATTGGTTATCGTTGGATTGTGGCAGATGTTGCATCCTTATACTCTTGTATACCACATTCTTTGGGTGTTAGAGCCATTAGATATTTTCTTGATCAAGACACCAATTTTTCAGAAGAAACCAAGATATTAATTTGTGAAATAATAGAATTCCTCTTGCAACACAATTATTGTATGTTTGACAGTGAATTTTATTTACAGGTCTGTGGCACTGCCATGGGTGCTAAATTTGCGCCCTCTTTCGCCAACCTGTATGTAGGTTGGTGGGAGAACCATGTAATTTTTACCGAAGAAAATCCGTACATGAAGTCCACTGTCGCATACATGCGCTATATAGATGATTTGTTGTTCATAGTTGATGAAACTGTAAATGAGATAGAATTTATGGAATTTCTAAATAACAATAATCTAAATTTAAAATTCATTGGTGAAAGCAATTGCAACACGGTTAATTTTCTTGATTTGACACTGACAGGTATGGTCGAAACAGAGAACATAGTGACAGACACATTTCGAAAACCAACCGCAGGTAACTCTATCTTGCATGCGAGATCTTGTCATCCACCACACTTAATTAGGTCAATACCCAGGGCCCAATTTTTGAGACTTAGGAGAAACACGAACTCGGATGAACTTTTTCAAAAACAGGCAGCAGCGCTCAAAAATAGACTCACTAAAAGAGGGTATAACACCAAGCTTTTGGAAAACAGCATCCGACAAGCTAGTGTTAATACACAACAGGGCCTGCTATCGAAACAAAAGAAAGATAACAGGGATTTTGCAGATTCTCCTATTGTTTTCTCAACTGAATATTGTAACCAGTATAACCAAGTATGTGGTATCCTAAAGAGAAACTTTCAAATCTTACAACAAGATGAGATACTGAGTGGGATTATTGATAAATGTAAATTTGTTCCCAGACGGGCGCCCACTTTGGCCAATAAATTGTCACCAAGCTTAGTGTCCTCCAAGAAACAGAGAACAGGTACATGGCTACATAAAAAGGGCACTTTTAAATGTGGCACTGGACCGTGTTCAACCTGTGACATTATAGGCAGAGGAGAAACTTTCTCAAGCACTGTAACCCTTGAAAGTTACAACATTGGCTTCTATGCAAATTGCAGAAGCCACTATGTTGTATATCTACTTGAGTGCAATCTTTGCCATATGCAATACACAGGTCAGACTAGTAGAGAACTAAGATCTCGCATGAGAGAACACATATATGACACTAAAATGTATAATAAAAATTCAGCTATTGCACGGCACCATTTTAGCATACATATGACCAATAAATTTAATATGACAGTTAAAGTCATTGATAACATTTATCCACCGACCAGAGGGGGAAACAGAAACAAAATGTTACTCAAACAAGAAATGTATTGGATATATAAATTAAGAACGGTTACCCCTGAGGGTTTAAATAAGGAGTGGGATATGAGTCTATTCATAGGTTAATATCTTTTTCCTGTTTTACTATGTCATACTATGCTATTTGGTTATTAATTCATCCCAAGACACATGCCTTATTTAATATCACTAACCATGTTCAGTGTTATGTAACACTCTGCTATGATGATTTTTTCTAGTATTCATTACACAATATGGCAACGATTTCAGTTTCTACGTAACATAAACGTACTAGGTTAGTTCAATGCATTGGGTAAAAGCTTTTCTATACATATAGTGTCTTTAGCAGACGAAATGTTATAAGATCTATGTTTATATTGTGTTTTTGAAACAATGTGTTGTTGCATTTAATATTATGGAATTTTGATATGATACATAATTGTTTAATTTTACGTTTAATATTCTCTGATGTTTGGCTGATTCATACATCCATATTGCAAGATGATCATGTTCAATGTTAACATGCTTTTATATTATTGTTTTTTAAACTTTTCTGACACATTGCTTGATTGGACACTGTGCCTTTAAATAGGCCATGTCCGGTTTAAGCAAACATCCCTATGACTAAGTGCTCAGGCGGAGCACGAAACGCGTAAGGGGTTAATTCCCTGATCCTACCTGTATTTTTAAACTATGGAATAAAGTTTTGACTTTTAATCTTAAGTTGGTGTCCCCCGAGTGCTGCATTTTTCTCCTTATCATTTTATATTACCATCTCAAAGTGTTTATTGTCCCTTTAATAAAAAGCAAACATATTTTTATATTATTTGTATCTGAAGTATTTATTACTAACAGAAAAGAAAAAGAAAGTTATTTCTGTTTATTAATACTGTACATACAATGAACCATAAATGCTACTATCCCATCAAATTATCAAATTATCAATTAGCTGACCGCAATAAAATTGTATAGGATTAATATAAATGATATGCGTGAATGTGCATAATGTATATAGTGAGACAGTTTCAAATGAATCCATTGTACCAAGTAAGTAAAAAATACATCTCAACACTAAACATTATTAGCTGTCAAATTTTTCATTTTTGTGAACTGTCTAAAAAAATACACTGAATATACTGAATTTAAATATAGTCAATGTACATTTATGGTTAATTACAAAAGATTAACATATGAGCAGTCTAAACTATATTACAACAGCTTAAAGTGACATGATTCAGACAGAGCATATCATTTTAAACAACTTTACAATTTACTGCTATTTTCTCATTTGCTTTGCTCTCTAGGAATCCTTTGTTGAAACAAATGCGGAGGTAAGTTTAGGAGCTTGGAGCTAGCTGCTGATTGGTAGCTGCCTTTTGTGATTGGCTTACAGGTGTGTTCAGCTGTTCCTTCAATCAAGGATACCAAGAAAACTAAGCAAAATTGCCAATTAAAGTAAATGGGAAAGCTGTTTAAATTTGTATGCTCAAATATCTGTATCATCATGAAAGAAAAATGTTGGGTTTCATATCCTTTTAACACCTTCATCACTGCAATTGTTTTTAAATGGTCAAACTCCATCCAACCCTTTTCTTATTTAGAGGAGCCAATCTAAACTTGATTCTGGAGACAGGACTTGCCACTGTCATTGTGTTAACAAAATATCCATTGTTTGGCTTTAGCAGAAACAATATTTTCAGGACGGGAAAATTCATAATTTTCATACATAGTTGTTTAGTAGTTAGTTCATAATTTTCATACAAAGCATTGTATATTACACACTCAAAGTGTTTACTGCCCGTTAACTCGGCTAGATTATGAGTTGTTCGTTAGGCTTAAAAAGCAGCGTTGGCCGGTCCTAACGCTGCTTTTTAACGCCCGCTGGTATTACGAGTCTTGAAGGTACAGGCTCACCGCTCACTTTTTTGGCCAGACTTGGAAATACCGCAAATCCACTTACGTAAATTGCGTATCCTCTTTTTTCAATGGGACTTGCATAGCGCAGGTATTACGAGTTTGACAAAAAGTGAGCAGTACACCCTCTCCTGTCAAGACTAGTACCGCATATTAAAGTCAGTAGTTAAGAGTTTTACACTACAACGCCGTAGCATAAAACGTAGCTAAAAAGTACACTAACACCCATAAACTACCTATTAACTCCTAAACCGAGGCCCTCCCACATCGCAAACACTAAAAAAAATTTTTTACCCCTAATCTGCTGAACCGGACATCACCGCCACTATAATAAATATATTAACCCCTAAACCGCCGTACTCCCGCCTGCAAACATTAGTTAAATATTATTAACCCCTAATCTGCCGGCCCTGACATCGCCGCCACCTACCTACATTTATTAACCCCTAATCTGCCGCCCCCAACGTCGCCGCCACTATATTAACGTTATTAACCCCTAAACCTAAGTCTAACCCTAAACCTAACACCCCCTAACTTAAATATAATTAAAAGAAATCAAAATAAATATTCCTATCATTAACTAAATTATTCCTATTTAAAACTAAATACTTACCTATAAAATAAACCCTAAGCTAGCTACAATATAACTAATAGTTACATTGTAGCTATCTTAGGGTTTATTTTTATTTTACAGGCAAGTTTGTATTTATTTTAACTAGTTATTAACTATTTACTAGCTACCTAGCTAAAATAAATACAAAAGTACCTGTAAAATAAAACCTAACCTAAGTTACAATTACACCTAACACTACACTATAATTAAATTAATTCCCTAAATTAAATACAATTAAATAAAATTAAATAAAATTAGCTAAAGTACAAAAAACCCCCAGTAAATTACAGAAAATAATAAACAAATTACAAGATTTTTAAACTAATTACACCTAAACTAATCCCCCTAACAAAATAAAAAAGCCCCCCAAAATAAAAAAAAAGCCCTACCCTACCCTAAATTACAAATAACCCGTAAAAGGGCCTTTTGCGGGGCATTGCTCCAAAGTAATCAGCTCTTTTACCTGTCAAAAAAATTACAAATTCCCCCCCAACACCCACCACCCACACAACCAACCCTACTCTAAAACCCACCCAATACCCCCTTAAAAAAACCTAACACTAACCCCTTGAAGATCACCTTACCGGGAGAAGTCTTCATCCAACCGGGCCGAAGTCCTGAACGAAGCCGGGAGAAGTCTTCATCCAAGCTGGGCGAAGTGGTCCACCAGATGGGCAGAAGTCTTCATCCAGACGGCATCTTCTATCTTCATCCATCCAGCACGGAGCGGGTCCATCTTCAAGACATCCGACGCGGAGCATCCTCTTCCTTCTGATGACTAAGACTGAATGAAGGTTCCTTTATATGACATCATCCAAGATGGCGTCCCTTCAATTCCGATTGGCTGATGGAATTCTAACAGCCAATCGGAATTAAGGTAGAAAAAATCCTATTGGCTGATACAATCAGCCAATAGGATTGAAGTTTAATCCTATTGGCTGATCCAATCAGCCAATAGGATTGAGCTGGCATTTTATTGGCTGTTCCAATCAGCCAATAGAATACCAGCTCAATCCTATTGGCTGATTGGATCAGCCAATCGGATTGAACTTCAATCCTATTGGCTGATTGCATCAGCCAATAGGATTTTTTCTACCTTAATTCCGATTGGCTAATAGAATTCTATCAGCCAATCGGAATTGAAGAGACGCCATCTTGGATGACGTCATTTAAAGGAACCTTCATTCAGTGTTAGCCGTCGGAAGGAAGAAGATGCTCCGCGTTGGATGTCTTGAAGATGAACCCGCTCCACGCCGGATGGATGAAGATAGAAGATGCCGTCTGGGTGACGTCTTCTCCCCGTCTGGAGGACCACTTCGCCCGGCTTGGATGAAGACTTCTCCCGGCTTCGTTGAGGACTTTGTTTTTTTACAGGTAAAAGAGCTTATTACTTTGGGGCAAGGCCCCGCAAAAGGCCCTTTTACAGGCTATTTGTAATTTAGTGTAGGGTAGGGCTTTTTTTTATTTTGGGGGGGCTTTTTTATTTTGTTAGGGGGATTAGATTATGTGTAATTAGTTTAAAAATCTTGTAATTTGTTTATTATTTTCTGTAATTTAGTGTTGTTGTTTTTTTACTTTAGCTAATTTTATTTAATTGTATTTAATTTAGGGAATTAATTTAATTATAGTGTAGTGTTAGGTGTTAATGTAACTTAGGTTAGGTTTTATTTTACAGGTACTTTTGTATTGATTTTAGCTAGGTAGTTATTAAATAGTTAATAACTATTTAATAACTATTCTACCTAGTTAAAATAAATACAAACTTGCCTGTAAAATAAAAATAAAACCTAAGATAGCTACAATGTAACTATTAGTTATATTGTTGCTATCTTAGGGTTTATTTTACAGGTAAGTATTTAGTTTTAAATAGGAATAATTTAGTTAATGATAGGAATTTTATTTAGATTTATTTAAATTATATTTAAGTTAGGGGGGTTTGGATTAGACTTAGGTTTAGGGGTTAATAAATTTATAATAGTGGCGGCGACGTTGGGGGCCGCAGATTAGGGGTTAATAGTTATAATGTAGGTGTCGGTGATGTCGAGGGCGGCAGATTAGGGGTTAGTAAGTGTAATATTAGGGGTGTTTAGACTCGGGGTTCATGTTAGGGTGTAAACATAACTTTTATTTCCCCATAGGAATCAATCGGGCTGCGTTAAGGAGTTTTACGCTGCTTTTTTGCAGGTGTTAGACTTTTTTCAGCCGGCTCTCCCCGTTGATTCCTATGGGGAAATCGTGCACGAGCACGTTACACCAGCTCACTGCTAACGTAAGCAGCGCTGGTATTGGAGTGCGGTAATGAGCAAAATTTTGCTCAACGCTCACTTCTTGTCTGGTTTGTAAAAACCCGTAATACCAGCGCTGTCTGTAAGTGAGTGGTGAGCATAAACTGCTCGTTAGCACCGCTCAGCCTCTAACGCAAAACTTGTAATCTAGGGGCGCGATCCGATATACGGCGTAGTTTTTGGCGCAAGCGAGGGAACCCGCGTCGCCCGCAGTTTCAGCTCGCAACTCGAGCTATCCTATATACGGCACCGTCAGATGCTAAAGTGTCGTAAGTCTCACAAACCAGCGATGTCCAGAAATCTGCGTAAGTACAATTTTCTGGAGTCGCCAGTGACTTACGGCACGTTAGAAACTGCCGGCGCCTACAAAACCTGACTAAAGTCTAAATCTCCCATAACTGTCTAACACGCCTCCCCTTAGTAAGCCCGACACGTCTAGCCCTCTATCCGCTATCCCCCCTCACTATCCTAACATTAAAAAAATGTATTAACCCCTAAACCGCCGCTCCCGGACCCCGCCGCCACCTAATAAAGTTATTAACCCCTAAACTGCCGCTCCCGGACCCCGCCACCAGCTATATTAAATCTATAACCCCCTAAAGTGAGCCCTAACACCGCCGCCATCTATGTTACCTACCCCCTAATGTGAGCTCCTACCCCGCCACCAGCTATATTAAACTATATTAACCAGTATCTAATCCCCCTACCCCGCCGCCAGCTATAGTATCTATATTAACCTCTAATCTAATCCCCCTAAAATAATTATCTCTATTACCAGCCCTTAAAAGGGCCTTTTGCGGGGCTTTGCCCCAAAGTAAACCGCTCTTTTGCCCTATAACCTGCCCTCCCTACACCGCCGCCACCTAGATTAATAGTATTAACCCCTAATGTAAGCCCCTTACACCACCGCCATTTATATTAAAATTATTAACCCCTAATTTAATCTACCTACCCCGCCACCAGCTATATTATCTATATTAACCCTAAGTATATTATAGTTAATATAGTTATTACATTATATATATTAACCCTAATTATTTTAGTGTTAATATAGTTACTATAGTATTTATATTAACTATATTAACTCTATGTAACGCTAAACCCCCTAACTAAATTCTTATTAAATAAATCTAATTCATATTATAAACTAAAATATTCCTATTTAAATCTAAATACCTACCTATAAAATAAACCCTAAGATAGCTACAATATAATTAATAATTACATTGTAGCTATGTTAGGGTTTATATTTATTTTACAGGTAAATTGTTCATTATTTTAACTAGGTATAATAGCTATTAAATGGTTATTAACTATTTAATAGCTACCTAGTTAAAATAATTACCCAATTACCTGTAAAATAAATCCTAACATAAGTTACAAATACACCTACACTATCAATAAATTAAATAAACTACAAATATCTATCTAAAAATACAATTAAATAAACTAAACTAAATTACAAAAAATAAAAAAAGATTACAGCAATTTTAAGCTAATTACACCTATTCTAAGCCCCCTAATAAAATAATAAAGCCCCCCAAAATAAAAAATTCCCTACCCTATTCTAAATTATAAAATACCCAGCTCTGTACCAGCCCTTAAAAGGGCTTTTTGTGGGGTATTTACCCCACGTTAACAGCTCTTTTGCCTGTAAAAAAAAAAGAACATAACACCCCCTAACATTACAACCCACCACCCACATACCCCTATTCTAAACCCACCCAAACCCCCCTTAAAAAAAACTAACACTACCCCCCTGAAGATCTCCCTACCTTGTCTCCTCATCCGATCCGGGCGATGTCTTTATCCAAGCGGCAAAGAAGAAGTCTTCATCCCGGTGATGTCTTCATCCAAGCGGCAGCAAAGTCTTCTTCCATCCGGCCGATGTCTTCATCCAAGCGGCGGCGAGGTCTTCATCCATCCCGGCGATGTCTTCAAGCAACCGGAATTTTCAATCTTCTTTCTTCGCTCCGCCGACGCGGAGCATCCATCCAGGCCGACGGACTAACGACGAATGAGGTACCTTTAAATGACGTCATTCAAGATGGCGTCCGTCGAATTCCGATTGGCTGATAGGATTCTATCAGCCAATCGGAATTAAGGTAGAAAAATCTGATTGGCTGATTGAATCAGCCAATCAGATTCAAGTTCAATCCGATTGGCTGAACCATATAACTATATTAACTATAATATACTTAGGGTTAATATAGATAATATAGCTGGCGGCGGGGTAGGTAGATTAAATTAGGGGTTAATAATTTTTTTTTTTTTTTTTTTCTTTTCTAAATTTTTTATTCATTAATAATAAACAAGTTACAGAGGCATAAAAAGAAACAATTCTTGCTAAACATCCAGAAAGCTATCTAGTAGATGTTATTATCCTAAACATTGACTCATCCATATGATTTAATCAACCGTTAATAATCTTCATTATCTTACTCGATATTATATTGCATTTTCATTCTGATCAAATGCTGCCATCTTCATTTTGACTAAGTATTTTTTAGTCGGGCTATCTTATCTTCTCACTATTTACATCATTCTACGGATCCAAACTTAACAACAAAACATAAGGAAAAGGAGGAAAAGAAAAAGGGGAAGAAAAAAAAAAAAGAAAAACCAGAACCCTACGACCCCTTCACCATGTCTGCGTGAAGTTGTGCATCCATCACCAAGTGTTAAAGATCTTCTAATCTTTCCCATTCTCCCCTCAATCTCGAAGCCAATATTATTTCAGTCTGAGCAAAAGGCTTTATAACTTGATTTTGTACTGAGATTTCCAGGGTTATAATATATGGTTTCCATTTCCCCAGGAAGCCCTCTAGCCTATTTAAAACATCCGATTTAACATCTTGTTGTTCAACAAATAGTTGTTTTATTAATCTATTTTTTAATTGCGGAATGGTAGGGGTGTTCTTAACTATCCAAAGATCCAAAATACATTTACGAGCCTGTAGAATAATCATTGTTAACAACAGTTGGTTTTCGGTTTTCGCTCTATCCCATCTTAAAAAACATATTTGAGGGATTCCTAATTCAATATCGATTTTAAAATTTTGTTTGATCCAGTATCGGACTTTTTGCCAAAAAGGATATATCTTGGGACAGCTTAAAAAAGGATGCATAAAATTTGCATTCCTCCAGCCACATTTTATACAAACATTTATACTATTTGGGTTCCATTTTGATAGCCTACGCGGCGTTATTTAATCCCGATGTAGCATTCTTGCCTGTGATTCTCTAAGAACCACAGACAGGATTGCTCTCCTCGCTATTTGCAAGCTGTCCATGATCCAAGTTTGTCCAAGATTCTCCCTAATATCCGTTCCCCATCTACTCAATATATTATCCATAACTCTCGATTCTTCCCTATTGTTCATTGTTTGATATATTCCTGATAACGAAAATGAGCCACTTAAGAATTTCTTTTGGGGAAGGTCAAAAAAGGCAGTATCCCAAAATAGGGTGTTTCCCTCTATCATACTTGATACATAGTGTCGGGCTTGCAGAAAGGCAAAAAATTGCGTATTTGGGATATCAAACTTGTTTTGTAACATCTGAAACGAATATATCTTTTTACTTAAAGGATCCACCATATCTCCTAAGGTTTTTAACCCTTTCGCATCCCATAGTCTAAACGCCCCAGTATCTATTCCTGCTGGGAAATAAATATTATTTAAAAACGGGATAGATCTTGGCGATATCACAGGACCCTTTACAAATTTTTGAATTGAATGCCAGGCTCGGAGAGCATCCCCATAAAGTATATGCGATTGAATTTGTTTTGGGATATCTTTATAAGAAATAAAGGGTAAAACCGAGAGATTCCATTCTCCCAGTACTGCTTTTTCCAAGGTCTCTTCACCAAAGTGATATGTGTTTAATTGCCAATCTAATACTATTCGTGCCAGAGCAGCCCAATTATAAAATTTTAAATTGGGTAGTCCAAAGCCCCCCTTTGCATAACTGGCATATAATTTCCAAAGAGCAATTCGAGACTTCTTTCCTTTCCAAAGAAACATTCCTATTGCTCGATTTAGCCTCTTTAAATCGCTTTTTGTTATAAGACAGGGAAGCATTAGTAAAGGGTATAAGATTTTAGGGAGCACCACCATTTTTATCAATGCTATCCTTCCTGCTAATGTAAGGGGAAGATTTTTCCAATGTACTAGGAGCGAGATGACTTCCGAACATTGCTCCATAATATTTAATTCATATATTAGATTAGGGTTACTTGGTATTTTTATACCTAGATACGTAAGAGAAGAATCAACTTCCTTAAAGGGGTAATGAAAATTATTCTTTTTGATTTTATGCAACCATAAAATCTCTGACTTACCCGTATTAATTTTATAACCCGAATAAGACCCGAATTCTGATATTAATTGTAATATTTTAGAGATATGCAAGTTTGGGTTTTCAACAAATAACAACATATCATCTGCATATAATGCCAGGTGAACAACCTCTCCCTTAATGTTCATACCCGGAAAACTAGCTCGCAATTTTATAGCCAAGGGTTCTAAGGCCAGATTGAAAAGAAGAGGCGAGAGCGGGCATCCCTGCCTTGTTCCTCTTTGAAGATATACTGTGGGAGAAAAAACCCCATTCACAAAAATATGAGCCATCGGGTTATGATAAACATTACGAATCGATGCTAGAAAATTGCCTACTATTCCATAATTGTGCAATGCAGAGAATAGGTAGTCCCACTCGACCCTGTCGAAAGCCTTCTCTGCGTCCAGAGACAGCAGGAAGGCCTCCGACAGGGCCCCATTCCCTCCCTCCCTTGAGCGTAGCCAAAAATGTGAGATTGCATGTAGTACTCTCCTTAGATTTGTCACTGAGGTCCTACCCTTCATAAAACCGGTTTGGTCCGTGTGTACCAGGGTAGGCAATATCATCTTTAACCGCTCCGCCAGTACCTTCATAAATATTTTATAATCGGAGTTCAGTAATGATATAGGTCTATAAGACCCTGGTAGTACCTGATCCTTCCCTACCTTTGGGATTAAAGATATAAACGCGTTAGTAAAGTTTTGTTCTGGATGATTCCCTTCAATTGAAAGATCTTGATACAACCTAGCAAGGACCGACGATATCTGATCCTTCAGTAATTTATAAAATTCAATGGGAAGTCCGTCCGGTCCCGCCGCTTTACTATTTGCTAGTGTTTTGATAGTCTTTTCAATTTCTTCCTTCAAAATAGGCTTATTTAAAATTTCTAATTGCTCCTGGGTAATTTGAGGTAATGTTATCGAAGCCCAAAAATCTTGGAGAGGGAACTGGTGAGACCCCCTGCCTAGCATACAACTCCGTGTAGTACTCTGCAAAAGCAGAGGCAATAGATTCCGGAGTTTTAAATGTAACATTTTTATGTCTAATGGCCGCAATATTTTTTCCTGGTGTCCGATTTTTGGTAAGGGAGGCCAGGAGTTTTCCTGATCTATTTCCAAATCTATAATAAAGGCTATCTCTTTTTCGTAATGTATTTACTGCTTGCTGTTTAAGATAAGCATCTAGTTCTTCCTTACTCGCATGATATAATTCTCTAGTGCTAGCTGTAGAACTTCTACAATAGGCCTGATAATCGGCCATGACTTTCTCCTGAAGTTGTTGAAGTTTCAGCCCTGCCTTTTTGCGTATATTAGCGTCATAAGCCAATATATTGCCAGCCAATACAGCTTTGGCTGCCCCCCAGAAAATTCCCATGCTTTCAAGATGGGCCATATTATCTGTATAATAGTCATTCCATGATTGTGTCAAGAATTTTTAGAAATTTTCAGACGTATACAAATAATATGGAAACCTTAATGTGTTCCTATTACTATACTGATAACCTTCCTGTAAAGATATTTCTATTGGTGCATGATCAGAAATTAGTACATTATGTATTTTATCCTTAGCTACCTTAGAGACCAAGGAGTTCGATACCAAAAATAGATCAATCCTCGAGAGAACTGGGGCTGCTCTAGCGGCACAAGTATAGTCCTTACTATCCGGATTACGAAGTCTCCAAATATCCACTAATTGGAGCACGTCTTGGAATTTTTTAAAAATTCTCTCCTCGAATTTCCCTTTATTTTTAAGAGTGGGCTTTTGTACGTGCCCTGGCATTCGATATCTATCGCACACCGGATTAGGGGCCAGATTAAAATCACCCCCCAATATTATGTCCTGGCCTTGAAACGGCGCTAAGGTTTGGAGGAGATTTGTCCAGAATCCCATATCTTTCTTATTAGGTGCATAAATGTTACACAATACCCATATCTTCCCCTTCAACTTTATCTGTAATATCACATACCTGCCTTCTGCATCTTTGATAGTTTTAACAATCTCAATTTGGAGTCGCTTACCAAAGAGAATTGCAATACCTCTACTTGCCTTTGTATAAGAAACATAAATTGTGGATCCAACCCAATCCTTACATAATTTATCGTGTTCCTTATCCGATAGATGCGTCTCCTGCAAGAACGCTATATCTGTCTTAAGCTGCCGTAGATGAGCTAGTATCATTTGTCTTTTTATGGGAGAGTTAATACCCCCACATTCCAAGAGACAAACTTAAGGGTCATCCTTTATAAAAAATGTACCATATAAACCCTTGAAAAAGAAGAGAGGGGGGAAGAAGAAGAGAAAGAAGAAGAAAGAGAGAGGAAAAAAAAAAAAAAAAAAGGCAGATAATCTTATCTATAGAAACATAATTATGACTAAACACCGTGCAAACATAAGGTGTCAAAAAGTGAAAAGAAGGGACAGAAAGAAGTCCTTGAAGTGATGTAAAAAACCAATGTGAAAGAATTACATTCCAGATGTAATAGTTTAAAATAGTAAAGTGATAAATATTCAACCTATATCTCATGTTAAAGTGCACAAGTGAAAGTGAGAAGAAAAAAAAAAAAAAAAAATATAACAAACCATAAATGTGAAAAGGCTGTCCATAAATATTATAGACGTGCATAAAGAGCACGGTTGTTACTAAACACCATGCAGACAGAAAGTGCAAAAATATGTGTAGGAAGGACAAAAGAGAGTCCTTTAAATACCCATGTGATTCCATTAGCGTTGAAAATCCCAGTGATAAGGTAACACTCCTTATATAATAGTGCACTATAAAAGGATGGTAAACACTCAGCCCGCATCTCGAGCAAAGGTGCGTAAAGTGAACGAAGAAAAGGGAAAAAAAAAAAAAAAAAACGCACATCAAACATTAAATTTTCTTTTCCTTGTTGTATTTCATTTCTACCAACGATACTAAGTTATCTAACCAAGATACCCTAGCAAAGATAATCCAACATAGCCAGGTAGGGCCAATTGCCCCATTTTCCAATTTAAATACAATCATAAATTCAAAACGTTGCAAACTTAGTATATAAGCAAAAGAAAAAAGAGAAAAAAAAACCAAAGCAAAAAACCAAGAACATCAGACAAATGTTTAAAAATAAATATTTTTTCTACAAGGTGGTCTTTGAGCTCCGATCTAAGAATTCCTTAGCCTCCTGAGGAGACTCAAAAAACCTTGGCCCTTCAGGTGTTAGTATTTTTAATTTGGCAGGTTATAGGAGGAAAGCTTTTATACCTTCCTTATTCAGAGTAGTGCATAATGGAGAGAACTCTTTTCGTTTTCTTGATAACTCCATTGAATAATCCTGGAACATCAAAATCTTAGAGCACTCAAATATAAGAGGGGAGTTCTTTCTATATGCTTGTAGAATAGCCACTTTTGTTCGAAAATTTAATATTTTCACCATGATCTGTCTAGGCTGTGTACGTGTATTCCCTTCTTGATACTCTGGGCCAATCCTATGGGCCCGCTCTACACTACCTTTAAGAATACCTGCGGGCATTTTTAAAAGATTTGCGAGAGTATTTTCAACAAAATATATCAACTCTAATGGCTTAATAGATTCGGGGACCCCAATTAGGCGAATATTATTTCGCCTTGACCTGTTCTCAAGGTCTTCAAGGCGTAAGTGGAGAATTTGATTCTGTTTTATAAGGTTTTCTATTGCATTAGCTTGGTGTGAAGAGGTGTCTTCAAGATCTGACACTCTTCCTTCCAATTCTGTGAACCTGTTGGAAATCTGTTTAATCTCACCAGAAATAGCATCTAAGCCTTTTTGTAGATTCTCCATTTTAGGAAGAAATAGTGAGCTTATCTGTTGCACAATCTGATGCATATCTTTGTTATTAGGGGTGCTTTCTATTGATTCATTTAATACCTCAGGGGAACCTTTCTGTCTTCTCTCATTTTGCTTATATTTAGTTGTCATCTTGTTAGCCCCCAGGAATTTATCCATACATATATTTAAAATATTATTTTTCTTGACTGGTCTTAATTCTCTCTTACTTTAACACCCTTCTAAAACTCACTCTCTTGCTCCCTCTTCCCCTATACCTTCATAAATGTCAGGGCCCCCTTTACCCTAGAAAAGGGGGAAGAGAAACAAGGGAAGAATGCACCGTGGACTCTCAATTAGATATTAAACAGTCTAAACCTTTTCCCAGTGTCTATAGTTCACAATCAAAAAAGTTCTTGTTCTGTCCTTTTTTTTTTCTTTTCTTCTTCCTTCCCTCTTCCTCTTCCCTTTACTTCTCTCACTTCTCTTGGCTTATTTCTTATTCCCCCCTTCCAGGATGGGGCAATAATATCAATACCAGACGGTATAATACATTTGTTACCTTCTTTTGTTTGTGTCAGACTCAGGCAAAGTCCACTGCGTCACCCTGTAAATACGTCTCTCTCCGTCCACAGGTTCCGCAGGGCGGCCCACCCGGTGCCTCTGTCCGGCTCCTGCCACCAAAGGCCTCCCGGCTGCCACTCACCCGTCTGCTGCCTTGTCTCGCTGCCGGCGCCACAAAGTAACCTCTCACAACCAGGAGGAGAGGCACAAACACCGCCAGCCAGCAGCTCCAGTGATCCGGAAGTCGACGGTCCCCGCTCCAAACACCACCGATAGTAGGGGGAGTAATAGAGTAAAAAGTCAGTCATGTAATGTGATTTAGACTTAGCTTGTTGTATCATAGGAAATCCACAGCATCTTCCCTTTAACCCTTTAGTAGCTCAGACACCATTTGTCAACTACTCTGAATTTCTGATTTACACTGGATTAAGATCCAATTTTTAACCCACTCTCGTCCTCTGATTAAGGTAATTACAGAGGGGAAGCCTGCAAGCCCCACCAGGGGGGTTAATCTGAGATGCCGGCACAGTTCTGTGTCAATTCTTAAGGGACAAAGTTCCTTAATAATCCTGCAGAGTCCTCTTCCCCTCCTTTCTCCCTATCTCCCTCGTCTTCCACTTAGCCCTTCCGATATCTTCTCTGACCTCTTTCCCCCTTTTACCTTATGGGGGCTTCAGCTGGTGATCTTCACCGGGAGCGCACACAACTGTCCCAGCTTATCCAGCCGATGTCCTCCCGGTTGTGAGCTTCGGTTGCTGTTCACCTTTAACTTGTGTATGCACAGACAGAGCCTGGGTCGGCTGACGATGCAACAAGGAGTAGAGGTGAAAATCCGGTGCTCTGGCTTTGCTGACAAGTTGGTCAATGCGGGTAAATGAGTAGGGATTCTGTCTTGGCAGCGCTCCTTGTGTATTCTACTAAAGCTGTCTACCCCCCAAGCGCAGCATCTGTGGAAGGGGGGGGACTGCTTCTAGAGTTCTGCCGCTTAGAGGATTCCTAGTTTCTTCGGACTATCTACCCCCCTCACGCAGCACCGGTGGGAGGGGGGGACTGCCGCAGTGGGTCTTGCTACTTGTGTGTCCTCTCCACGAGATGTCATATGTGGGGTCCCACACACCGAGTGTTGTAGAGTAGCGCAAGATGTGATAGCGCTGTGAGAGTCCCTCCAGGCCAGCACCGAGCCGACTGCAGCGTCTTCCCACGGCTGTGGGGTTCCTGGCGCGTAAACTACCGCCAAAGGATTGTCTGCAGGGAGCAGAGCTTGTGCTGCACAGCCTCATCCACAGGCTCCTCCTCCGGAACTCTTACTCCACCCAGACTCCTGTCCCCCCTGAATATTTCTTTTTATGGAAAATACCAGGGGTTAATAATTTTAATATAGATGGCGGTGGTGTAAGGGGCTTACATTAGGGGTTAATACTATTAATATAGGTGGCGGCGGTGTAGGGAGGGGTTAGTAACTTTATTAGGGATTGCGGCGGGGGATCGCGGTTGACAGGTAGATAGACATTGCGCATGCTTTAGGTGTTAGGTTTTATTTAGCAGGTAGTTTAGGGAGTTACGGGGCTCCAATAGTCAGCGTAAGGCTTCTTACGGCTGCTTTTTGTGGCGAGGTGAAAATGGAGTAAGATTTCTCCATTTTCGCGATGTAAGTCCTTACGCTGTATATTGGATACCAAACTGTGCTGGTTTGGTATACCTGCCTATGGCCCAAAAAACTAAGGGCAACGGCAGAAATATACGCGCGTAACTTCTAAGTTATGCCCTATATAGGATACCAAACCAGCGCAAATATTGGTGTCGCCAGCTTTTGCGGGCGACGATTTTTATCGGATCGGGCCCCAAGTGTCTGTTAAATAGTATTTTCTATAGAGAGTGTGACGTACGGGGTTAACCAACCAGTCACCGGTTTGTCACAGAAAGGGTTAACCAACCCTTTCCACCTTAACCAGTTTGTCACAGTCTATCCACTTCATGCAAACCTGTGACTTAGTTTAGTGGGTGCAAGGGTTAACAAACACTCTCTCGTCTCTCTCGTACTAGACCCATTATTTTTCTTTCATGATTTAAATAGAGCATGTGATATTAAAAAACTTTCATATTTACTTATATTATCTAAATTGTTTGTTAACTTTGTTGAAAAGGATACCTAGGTAGGCTCAAGAGCTGCTGGTAGAGGGCTGCACATATAAGCCTCAAGTTGTTGGCTCACCTGATGTGTTCAGCCAGCTCCCTTTAATTCAATGCTGCTTATATAATAGATAATAGAATTAAATTGGAAAGTTGTTTAAAATTGTATGATCTATCAGAATAATATAAGAAAAAAAATGGGTTTTATGTCCTTTAATAAAGGAACATATATTATGAACAAAAAAGAGTCACAGTGCATTTATGTATAAGAATATCTAACAAACAAATACACACAGCAACAGTTTTAAAACAAAAAGGAGAAATATAGCAGAACCTATAACTTTACCAGAAGAATAGCCAGGGATATGGAATGGAAATAATCACTATGTTGTTGACATCTTCTTTAGGCACTAGGCCTCTGGTTGTCTGGAAGTACACTAATTCTTGATGTGCGCTAACCTGACATGAGTTTTATTAAGGTGTGTTATGTTTTTATTAAATATAAAATATTGAAAAATATGAATAACTAATATAAATAATTATTATAGATGTACTAAAATATTATAAAAAAAATCCATAGAAAAAAATAATATATATTTTACAGTAACTATAATAATTATTAATACTTATAATTTTTTTCAATATTTTATATTTAATATTTACATAACGTGCCTTAAAAAAAGCTAACCTCGCATTGCATTAGACATAAAGCACACAAACCAAAGCTTGTTTCACATATTTTACATTCCAATGTTTTTCACATAGTTTATATTTCTATATATATATCTGATAATGTTAATGTAAAATATATATATCTATACATATAAATCTAAAGGAATAGATATGCAGATATAGATATATATAGAAATATGAAGGGACACTAAACCCAATTTTTTTTTTCTTTTGATATTCAGATAGAGCAGGCAATTTTAAACAACTTTCTAATTTACTCCTAATATCAATTTGTCTTCGTTCTCTTGGTATCTTTATTTGAATAGCAGGAATGTAAAGCTTTGGAGCCGGGTCATTTTAGGAGTAAATAGAAAGTTGCTTAAAATTGCATGCTCTATCTAAATCATGAAAGAAAAAAATGTTGGATTTATTATCCCTTTTAATAACCTCTGTCAGGCTAGCACGTGAGCGATTAGAAGAAAGGTTTTTACTTTTAACTTGTTATCTTTACTTCTGGCAGTGTTGTCGCTTGAACAAAAGCGCTAAATAGCGCACCACTTGTAATCTGGCACTACTGGGAGCTAGCTAAAACACCTGCTGAGACAATAACAAGCACACTGCTAGTCCCAGTAGTGCATCACTGCTACCTAGGTATGCTTTTCAACAAAGGATTCCAAGAAAATATAGTAAATCTGATAATAGTGCAAACATTTTAAGAGACATTTTAATTTGCTTCTATCTGAACCATGAAAGTTTACTTTTGACTTTAATTTCCCTTAAAGGGACAAGTCTAGAGGTTTTTAACATCTTGTTTGCTAAAATTGTTTTTCAGTCGTCAAATTCCACCCACCAATTGCCTCATTTGGAGGAGCTAAAGCCAATTTGTTTGAAAGATATGTAGAAGGGTTATCCCTAAGATGTCTGCAGCATGCATTATCAGCTCTGAGAACAAGAAAGGTCACAATTTTCAGAGATAAATTACATGAAAAAGGAGGAGTGCAATAAATAATAAAAGTATATTCCAAATTTGTTTGATTATGCATAACTAAATATTTTGCATAATAATATTTTTAAAGGGGCTAATATAGGCTTAGGAGTGTGCACATGTCTTGAGCTCTATATATATGAGCTAGCTGTTGATTGGTGACTACAGATATATGCTTTTTGCCATTGGCTCACCAGATATGTTCAGCTAGCTCCCAGTAGTGCATTTCTCTCCTTCAACAAAGAATATCATTAGAATGAAAATTGGAAAGTTGTTTAAAATTGTATGCTCTGTCTGAATCATGAAAGAAAAAATTGGGTTTCATGTCCCTTTAAGTCAAAATACTTTTAATCAATGTCTATGTGCACCATGGTTCAACATTATGTAACAAAAGCCTAAAAGTGCATAATGTTAAAATGCTATTTTCCTATAAAGTCTGAACATTTGTATAGTTTGTTTTTTCCTTCTATAAACCTCTCACTGCACATGGTTTCAAATTAATTTACATGAGATTATTATAATCACAGCAGCTAATTACAAACGGTACCTTTCTCCTTATGATCCTTAGACACAGCCTTTTTCTTATATAATAGCATCATTTGCAGATGAGAAGAAAATGACTTTATTTTCCTGTTCTGCAACCAGGTGTTGCTAAGTTCTAAACAAATGTGCTGCTAGAAATGAGTACATTCATAGGTAATATTTATTTGTAGGTTATGGTTTAAGGGACTTTAATTATATATATATATATATATATATATCAGTACTGTGCAAAAGTCTTAGGCCACCATTAGATTTGTTGTTTTAGCAATGTTATAAGGACCATATATAATTATTTCTCAGTCTCTTTATTAGAATACAACCAGAAAATACAGGATATGTGTATGCAGTATTAAAAAACAGACCCCCCCCCCCCTGAAAAAACAACTTCTATAGGCTAAAGTGGCAAGTATTTAGTGTGGCCTCCCCTTACACGTGAGCAGTAACAGGAACCTGGCTCTCGTAAACTAAATAGAATAGAACTCTAATTAATGTCATTGCCATTGTCCTACTATTTCTTGTCAAAATGACATAAAAAAGTCTATTTCACCAGGTTTGTGCAAGACATGCTTAAGCATTACATACACTTGTGGTGTGAGCTTAATTAATTGGAAGCTTGCTAATAAGACAAACTTTCAATCACGTCATTCCATTCAAAATGCCAAAGATAAAAGAATATGACATACATAAAATAATACTTTTGCATTGGCAAGGTCTCTCTTAAAGGGAAATCAGCAAACAAACTGGACACTCAAGATTTTGTGTTCAATCTGTTATAAAGAAATTTGAAGAATCAGGAGAGGTCAAGGACAAAAAAGGACTGGAAGGCCAAGAAAACTTTCAAAATCTGATGAGAAATTTCTAAGCAAGGACCTGGCTCAGCATCTGGCAGCTTCATCGGGATGCCAAGTTGAACCTTCTACAGTCAAAAGAAGCTTGCTCAGGAATGGTCTTTGTGGAAGGGCAGCAGCCAAGAAACCACTTTTTCTGAAGGGGAACAGGGTGAAAAGGCTAAGATATGCTTAAGCTCACAAAGATTGGAATGAAGATCAATGGAAAAGAGTATTATGGAGTGACAAATCCAAGTTTGACATTTTTGGCTCCAATCATTGACAATATGTGAGAAGAAGAGTGGGAGAGAGATGGAAGAATAAATGCTTGCTGCTTTCATTGAAATATGGTGGAGGGTCTGTCCAGGTTTAGGGCTGCATTTCTGCGAGTGGTGTTGGTGATATTGTCTGAATTGATGGGATCATCAATTTCCTTCTGGAAAGCACCTGATTGGGAATGATTTTATTTTTCAGCATGATAACGATCTTAAGCACACTGCTAATGCAGCAAAATCATATTTGGAGAGAAAAACAGCTGATAAAACACTGACAGTCATGGACTGTCAATATTTAGACCTAGAGGATGCAGACTTATATAAATCCAATATGTCTCAAGTTTTCTTAATTCTAAAAGTCTATTGTGCTTGGTTGTTGGTACCCAACCAATAACCTGTACTCTTAAAGAGACAGGATTACTATTATGATGGTCCAAAAAATGCTTTGCCACATTGTGCTTTATTAGTTTTTCCTTAATATTGTAAACATTTTCATAGGCTCTCCGTCTAATCTGGCGTTTGGTGTGGCCCACATAAATTAGGCCACACCCACATTCCAAAAGATAAACCACAAATGTGGATTCACAATGGCTTTTAAAATCAATTTTAAAAGTATCTGTATTATTAGAATTTTTAAAGAATTGTGGGCACATACTGCACCTAGATTTAGAGCATTTTAAGGTTCCTATCCAGTTAGAGAGCCAGTTTCCTTCTTGGTGATTATTGTTACATATAGTTTTTAGTTTGCTTGGAGCTAAGAGGTTCTTTAAACTCATACGCCTAGAGTTCTGCGTTAGCCGTCCAAACCAGCGTTAGGGGGTCCTGGTTTTGGCCGCCCGCTGGTATTTAGAGTCTTGTAGGTAAGGGTCTAACGCTCACTTTCCAGCCGCGACTTTTCCATACCGCAGATCCCCTTACGTCAATTGCGTATCCTATCTTTTCAATGGGATCTTTCTAATGCCGGCTGAAGTGAGCATTAGAACTCTAACGACAAGACTCCAGCCGCAGAAAAAAGCCAGGAGTTAAGAGCTTTCTGGGCTAACGCCGGTTCATAAAGCTCTGAACTACTGTGCTCTAAAGTACACTAACACCCATAAACTACCTATGTACCCCTAAACCGAGGTCCCCCCACATCGCCGCCACTCTAATAAAATTTTTTAACCCCTAATCTGCCGACCACACACCGCCGCAACCTACATTATCCCTATGTACCCCTAATCTGCTGCCCCTAACATCGCCGACCCCTATATTATATTTATTACCCCCTAATCTGCCCCCCCCAACGTCGCCGCTACCTACCTACACTTATTAACCCCTAATCTGCCGACCGGACCTCACCGCTACTATAATAAATGTATTAACCCCTAAACCGCCTCACTCCCGCCTCAAAAACCCTATAATAAATAGTATTAACCCCTAATCTGCCCTCCCTAACATCGTCGACACCTAACTTCAAGTATTAACCCCTAATCTGCCGACCGGACCTCACTGCTACTATAATAAATGTATTAACCCCTAAAGCTAAGTTTAACCCTAACACCCCCCTAAGTTAAATATAATTTAAATCTAACGAAATAAATTAACTCTTATTAAATAAATTAATCCTATTTAAAGCTAAATACTTACCTGTAAAATAAACCCTAAGATAGCTACAATATAAATAATAATTACATTGTAGCTATTTTAGGATTTATATTTATTTTACAGGCATCTTTGTATTTATTTTAACCAGGTACAATAGCTATTAAATAGTTAATAACGGAACAGCCAATAGAATGCGAGCTCAATCTGATTGGCTGATTGGATCAGCCAATCCGATTGAACTTGAATCTGATTGGCTGATTCAATCAGCCAATCAGATTTTTCCTACTTTAATTCCGATTGGCTGATAGAATCCTATCAGCCAATCGGAATTCGAGGGACGCCATCTTGGATGACGTCCCTTAAAGGAACCTTCATTCGTCGTCTAGTCGTCGGGAGAAGAGGATGTTTTGCGCCGGAGGTCTTGAAGATGGAGACGCTCCTCGTCGGATGGATGAAGATAGAAGATGCCGCTTGGATGAAGATGTTTGCCGGTCCGAATGTCCTCTTCTTGCCAGATAGGATGAAGACTTCGGAGCCTCTTCTGGACCTCTTCTTGCCGGATAAGATGAAGACTTCGGAGCCTCTTCTGGACGGATCGGTGATACCCGGCATGGTGAAGATAAGGTAGGGAGATCTTCAGGGGCTTAGTGTTAGGTTTTTTAAGGGGGGTTTGGGTTAGATTAGGAGTATGTGGGTGGTGGGTTGTAATGTTGGGGGGGGGTATTGTATGTTTTTTTACAGGCAAAAGAGCTGCATTTTTTTGGGCATGCCCCGCAAAAGGCCCTTTTAAGGGCTGGTAAGGTAAAAGAGCTGTAAACTTTTTATTTTAGATTAGGGTAGGACATTTTTTTATTTTGGGGGGCTTTGTTATTTTTTAGGGGGCTTAGAGTAGGTGTAATTAGTTTAAAATTCTTGTAATCTTTTATTATTTTTTGTAATTTAGTGTTTGTTTTTTTGTAATTTAGTTTAGTTGATTTAATTGTAGATAATTATAGGTAGTTTATTTAATTAATTTATTGATGGTGTAGTGTTAGGTTTAATTGTAACTTAGGTTAGAATTTATTTTACAGGTAATTTTGTAATTATTTTAACTAGGTAGCTATTAAATAGTTATTAACTATTGAATAGCTATTGTACCTAGTTAAAATAAATACAAAGATGCCTATAAAATAAATATAAATTCTAAAATAGCTACAATGTAATTATTATTTATATTGTAGCTATATTAGGGTTTATTTTACAGGTAAGTATTCAGCTTTAAATAGGATTAATTTATTTAATAAGAGTTAATTTATTTCATAAGATTTAAATTATATTTAACTTAGGGGGGTGTTAGGGTTAGGGTTAGATTTAGCTTTAGGGGTTAATACATTTATTATAGTAGAGGTGAGGTCCGGTCGGCAGATTAGGGGTTAATACTTGAAGTTAGGTGTCGGCGATGTTAGGGAGGGCAGATTAGGGGTTAATACTATTTATTATAGGGTTTTTGAGGCGGGAGTGAGGCGGTTTAGGGGTTAATACATTTATTATAGTGGCGGCGAGGTCCGGTCGGCAGATTAGGGGTTAATAAGTGTAGGTAGGTAGCGGCGACGTTGGGGGGGGCAGATTAGGGAGTAATAAATATAATATAGGGGTCGGCGATGTTAGGGGCAGCAGATTAGGGGTACATAGGGATAATGTAGGTTGCGGCGGTGTCCGGAGTGGCAGATTAGGGGTTAATAATATAATGCAGGGGTCAGCGATAGCGGGGTCGGCAGATTAGGGGTTAATAAGTGTAAGGTTAGGGGTGTTTAGACTCGGGGTTCATGTTAGGGTGTTAGGTGCAGACTTAGGAAGTGTTTCCCCATAGGAAACAATGGGGCTGCGTTAGGAGCTGAACGCTGCTTTTTTGCAGGTGTTAGGTTTTTTTTCAGCTCAAACTGCCCCATTGTTTCCTATGGGGATATCGTACACGAGCACGTTTTTGAAGCTGGCCGCGTCCTTAAGCAACGCTGGTATTGAGAGTTGAAGTGGCGGTAAATATGCCTGTACGCTCCCTTTTTGGAGCCTAACGCAGGAAGAAGACACGCGTAGCTAACGCACCCCTTCTAACGCAAAACTCTAAATCTAGGCAATACCTTTTTTGAAAGTTAAATTTGGTTTATTTTCCAAGAGTGGTCCAAGCAAGGGATCTGCTTTTAAAAGAGGCCGATGTTTATTAAGAATACCTCTGATGGCACCTGCTCCCTCATTAAATGTAGTGATAAATCTTATGCAGTGATTGTCATTCTTTTTATCTTTGGTAGAGTTAGTCTGTTTAGGTAATAACAGTTTATTTCTAACAATTAATTGTGCTTTTTTCCGAGCTTCTTTGATTCTACCTAAGCCCTTAGTAAGAAACTTCTTTTCTAAAACGTCTGCTTCTTTTTCATAATTACAGATATGTGTACAGTTTCTTCTAATTCTTAGGAACTGACTATAAGGTACATTATTAACCCAGTACTTTTTATGTGCACTTGATGCCTCTATATATCCATTTCTTTGGTCGATTTTCTATAGTTTTTTACCGAAATACTGTTTTGTTCGTTATAGCGTACCAGATCTAAGAATTCTGTCAATGTGAGTGATATTTGTTTGGTGAATTTCAAATTGTATGTGTTGTTGTTTATATACGTGCATGACAAAATCATCCAACTGGGGGCATGTCTAGGTGGCGGCCATGGAAGGTCGCAATTTCAGGAGCTCCTGACATGATGAGGGCAATCCGCCGATTATCTTCATAACACCAAGCCATCCAGACACTAAACTATTACCTATACATCCCATGAGATTGAGAGACTCAAACAATATATCTCTTGGTGTTTATATGATTGCAGGCTCTTGAACTGGACCGCTGAGGCCCTTGGCGGCGGACATAACGTGGTTCTCAGCACCCCCCCCAGCCTAACCGCGGGGTATTACAGCCAGGAGCAGGCTGTCTGTTTCACAGGAGGGAACCATCTATTTCGATAAATCAGCCTTATTCTAAAGTTTCTAAAGTTTTTTTCTTTCTTTTTTGGTGTGGTTACATTTGAGACTGATCGTCAAAATGGAGGCTATCGACAGATGGGAAAGGGAGATAGTCCGGATATTGGAGGACTCCTACCGAAGCCTAATAGCAGACTTACACAAAATATTCTCCACCTCACATCACGCAGCACAGCCCACAGGCGATACCATAATGCCTAGCATTTCTAAAATGGCAGAAGCAATTAGCAGTGCAGCCCCTTGCTCCACTGAGCATACAGAGACCTCTTGCTCTGCATATGAGAACTCCCGGCCAGTCTTAGAGCACTGGGGTGTACAGTCTACAGCACGCTGGGACAAGACAAGTGAGCCAGATTCACTAAATACCCGGGCTCTAAAAGAGGATCGGGATGAGAGCAGTGGCTATTGTTACACCTAGCGGGAGGATCGCCTCCCTGGATGACACCGGAATCACGGCTGCAGACAGGTCAGATACCCGGCTAAAGACTGCGACAAGCCGAGCTGATTTTATGGGTGACCGCATTTACGTAGTGGATCTGAGCCGATTAATATTTGTAGCGCCCCAGGAGGATGAAAAACCTGTGCACACAAGGGTTTTGGTTGAGGACTGTGGTCAACGGCTTAGAGATTTGCAGGCGCAAGTATTGAGCTCCTCTTTAAAGCTATTGCCCTATTATAACTTTCAACGCACTGCCTCACTACCGGCAAAATGGGACCCCGGTGGGTTCCCTTTAACTTTCAAGAATGCTGCATCAGCAAGGGACACAGGTATCGGATAAGAGGTCTGGTAATGACCCACGTTTCCTTTGCTGACTCATTGTTGTACTTTTATGTACAATGGACTTACTTTCACTGATGATCTTTGTTTATGTGGGGTTGGGGGCAATATGTTCACTGTTATAGTTATTGAGCAAATTGAAGTTGTTTTACCTAGTGAACCCTCAAAAACTAGCGTATCTCCTATTTGCATTTTATGTTTTGCACAAGGGGGACTTACTGGTCAGACTTATTAGATAATCTAGTTTCTGCCTATATTACGTCCGGGGCTATTCATAGAGACAAAATGTTGTTGTTGTCAATTGTGTGATTTCTAGGGGGGTTTATGCATGTTTCCCCTATAACTCTGTTTTATCTTCATTCTCGAGGGTTGTGGGGTATCTTGAGTGCTTCCGCAGCTTTATGTGGATCATCCATGTTTTATTTCACTTTGGCTTATAAGCAGTGCTGTGCACTAGTTCTGTGAAAGCGTTGCAACGTTGCTCCTCGACATATTTAATGTATACAAAATGTTGATGCACTAATAGATGGTATTATATGCTATTTACAATCCACATTGGGTACTTATTAATTTGCACTGCATATGTGCTTATCCCTGATTACTGGAATACACCATAAGAACCAATATTTTTAGTTAAATTAGATCACATTGGTTTGTACTAATAACCATGACTAGGGGGCAATAAGCTACCTGCGACCGAGGTGGCGGGCCCTCAGGCCTTAATTTAAAGATATTCTAGGATGTGGTCTGTAGAAATTAATTTATAGAATAATAAGTAAGCCGATTCTTATAGGAACATATTATCTTCAGGCTTGAATATACTGACCCAGAGCTGCAGCAGACACATGTCCTTCAATTTGTATATATATGACTACTTCCTAGGTAGACTTTCTCTCTTTCCCTATATAGTATAGTACAACACTAATATTTCTAGAGTCAAATCTACACTGCATAATACATTATGACTAGGCTGCTCTTTAGGGTTATTAAGATGGTTCCCTATCATATAATATATTATAAAATAAAATGGCATCTATATACTAAACATATCAAGTGGCCCACAAGTGGCCTTCATGGAACTACCATAAGACATAATGTTAAAGGTGTATTTGGTCCAAGAGAGACCAGCCCAGTAGTTGCCATATAGCTATTCCTTTAAATGAAAAATGAGGTTTCAAATATGCTCATTCAATACTATTTCCTCCACTTTATACTACTTTAATGTTTTCAATGAGGTTCCTTTTTATGTTTCCATAAAATATTGCTATAGATGCTCTATTTGTTACTTTCACAGCAAACTTGTGCTCTTTGTCATCTCCCTTAGATTAGGGGAGTGTTGACGATGTGCTTGCATTCATGACTGTTTGATGTAGCCTAGTTTTTGTCTACAGATTTTTCAGTTTTTTCGCTAACATGTTACCTCATAGGTATTGCACAGATATGCAAGAGCAGTATTGGTCTAACTTGAGAACGTCTTGATTTGATCCTGTCCTTGTAAAAGATTGCACATTGTATTATTTGTTTGACTGTAATCTATAAAAACCTCAATAAAAGATTTAAGAAATAAAAAAAAGAAAAAAAAATCATCCAACTGGGAGATGTCACCTCGCCATAGGATGATATTGTCATCTATATACCGACAACATTATCAGCACAACACACAGAAAGCCTGGCACTCTCTAGCAAGCACACAATAATGTTTGAAAGCATGCATTGTGTGGCTGTGTGATTTGGTAGCAGATTTTTTTTTCTGTAATCTGGTGGTTGCTCTCCTCGTTATACTTTTGGGAAAATTCATCAAGATTGCAGGTGGGCATGGGAAAATGTAAGATTGTGCAAGAGCTCTCGTACAATGCTGCCCCTGTTCTCGTACAGTTGATTGTCAACAACAAGTGTCTGGGTGATTTATCTCGCCACCTCTGTGGTGCTGGAGAGGCAGAAGAAGCAGTTTTCTATGTGGTTGAAAGCCTGTATTGCTAAGCCTCAAAAGCTGCGTATACAGCTTAATAAATTTTCCTTTTTGTATTTATAAAATAGCGTGAGCAATAATACTGCTAACTACAGAATGTCAGAAGATAGTAATAATTAATGAGGATTGTATCTGAAATGGAACATTGTCTGTGAGATTATTAATAAAGCTAGGTGGGTCTGCAGTTTGTGTCTCTCTCTGTTAGTTTTATTTGCATTCATAAAGTGACGGTACACAAGTCAGCAGTACTATGTAGTCTATAGCGTACACAGTAGTGCTGCTATTTTCTCGAGCAGTAAACATAAAGAGGAAGTTATGAGTAATGTTCTGTAATAAGCGTCGGCTTCTAATAAAAGGGCACTTTTTTATGCCACTGTAATAGCTGTCTGCAAATTATTTTTAGGGACGTATTTTATGTCAAATAATTCTTTTTTTTTTTCTAATGGAATGAAACATTAATATATAGTTTATTGATACACAATGGATTTAATTATATTCTAGTTGAGAAGCTCATAATCATCTTTAAAGTCTATGTGGATTTAAAAAAATAATTTATCCCACTGGAATAAAAAATATTTAGGTGCAAGCATAATATATTTTTTACAGTAGTTTGTTCTCATTCATGATTAATAAGGGAAAAGGATCATGGAGATTTGCTTATGGAAGGGAGATAACAATGTCTGAAATTAACATGGGAAAGCGGGGAAATATAAATTAAAGGGACACTAAATCCCAATATTTTTTTTAATGATTCAGACAGAGCATGCAGTTATTAAGCAACTTTCTAATTTACTCCTATTATAAAATTTTCTTCGTTCTCTTGCTATCTTTATTTAATAAGCAGGAATGTTATTTAAAAAGCAGGAATGTCAAGCGCTATCCAGGGTTACATTCCTGAAAAAAATTATAATAGGAATAAATTAGAAAGTTTCTTAAAATTGCATGCTCTATCTGAATCATGAAATTAAAAAAATTGGGTTTCGTATCCCTTTTAGTAGTTTTCAGTATATAAGCTAACAGCACCCAGATTTCACATTTACATTGTTGCCAATCATCGGCAGTTGTAAAGCGTAAAAAAGTAGCTTTATGCAAAGTCCCTCATTGGCTTCTGTTTTTAACGCATCATTTACATACTTTTGTTTTACCAGTGCATGAAAAACTCAGCAGGTAGTAATCATAATCCATTGCATTTTACGTTAAACACTAAGCACTTTAAGGCTAGAATACGAGTGGCGCGCTAACTGACATCAGATATATATGGAAATATTTATTTATGAATAAATAGAACATATTATTCTATGTGAAGAACACTGGAATGTGAAATAATCATATTTTCATGTCAGGTGTAGGGTGTTTTCTTTCCACTTTGCTCCATTGACTTCTATGCGATAAAACATTAACATGGTCGTGATATTCTAACTTTGGCTATTTGTGTATGTCAGGTTAGTGCTCGTGCGAATACTACCTGACGCATGCAAAAAGCATACTTCTAGCGCAGTTAACACACGAGCGGGAGTAATAAATTGCGCTCCACTCGTAATCTAGCCCTTAGAAGCTTTTAATGCAAAAAGTCAATATGAAAATTGTATATAAACACTGTTTTGCCAGTGAATGAAAAACTCGGCAGGTAATAACTGTACTCCATTACATCGTACGTTGGCTGGACATTGCACCTCACCCTGTCCTTTTGTGAGATGTAATTATTTTGTCAAGCCATTAAATGATAATTTGTGCAGTGTAAATACTGTATTAAGTGCCAAGCAAAAGAATATGTACTATATTAACTGCCGAGAGATATTAATCACAAAAGTTGAAAATGTAAAGGCTAATGACTGTTGATAATTCGTTTTTGGCAACTATGTAAACACGGCCT
The DNA here is from genome assembly GCF_027579735.1 of Bombina bombina. Lineage (NCBI taxonomy): Eukaryota > Metazoa > Chordata > Amphibia > Anura > Bombinatoridae > Bombina > Bombina bombina. Next base: position 153,601,737 of record NC_069504.1, read on the forward strand.
GTGATAGGTTAACTTGAGGTGCTAAAATATTTTTGAATAGTCTATATAGAAACATGAGTGTTATCTGATTCATAACACATAGAATCTCAGCTGTATAGATGCTTAGCAGTAAAATGTGAAAAAAGACTCCCCTCCTCTTGAGATCTTAAAAAACTTTACAACAAAAAGTCATAATAAACTCTATTTTCAGGAGATTAACCTATAGGTGCCATTGGGACGTTCCATGCTGTCCTAAAATCGCTGGGCTTAAATGCCTTTAGGACAGCATAGAACTTCCTAACTTTTTCGGCGTCCTGTTCTCTCCTCATTTTCAGAAATGGAAAATCCAATTGGGGGGCGTGCCTAGCATCGTAGACATTCCCCCATGATCTGATCAGATCTCTGGTTAATTTTCTAAAAGTGTCCAAAATGCCGTAAAAATAGAAGGCATTGTAGTTTTTTTATTTAAAAAAAAAAAGCTTATTTTTTTAATAAACAAAACCTGCACTTTTTGGGGCTTTAAAGTTGGTGGGAGTGGTGTGAAAGAAAAAAAAAACAGTACTGAAAAGTGCCTTTACATTGCGGTCTATGGGAACTGTGTGCTCCCATAGACTGCAATGTAAATATATATGTATATGCTTATATACATATATATTTATGTTTTAATATGTGAATATACACATTTTAAAGGAACAGTATACACCAATTTTCATATAACTGCATGTAATAGACACTACTATAAAGAGTAATATGCACAGATACTGATCTAAATATCCAGTATAAAACGGTTTAAAAACTTACTTAGAAAGCACATGGTTCTCTCTAACGTATTGACTACTTCTTGTGCTCTCCCCAGTTGCATAGGCAGATCTCACAAATCGGCATCTCAGATATTACTATCTCAGACCACGCTCCCATATGGCTAAAACTATCCCCCACACCTCATAAACACCCACAAAGAGCTTGGAGATTTCCCACATACTTGTAGCATAATATAGAATTTCAGCACCTCAAGGCACAATGGCTAGATTACCATACTTTTAATGCCCAACATCTAAACACTCCCGGAATTAAAGCGGTCATGAGATTACAAATAACCAACTTCACTGCACACTATAGCTCAAAACGTAAACACATAGAGAGAACCACAAACTCGGCCGTCTCAGCAGCATACAATGCCTATCTGTCCCGCCCCTCCCTCCACAATAGAAATCAATATTATGAGCTAAAGACACTAAGAGACAATGCGTTGAGACATCAAGATAGCAGTCCAACAACACAGGGTTGTTTTTACCGGTATGGAAACAAAACTGGAAAGCTTCTCGCTAACACCGTAAAACTCACCTCACCTAAGTCAATCATATAGGCTATTACTACCAGCAATGGCACACTCACGAATAACAAGATGATCATGAAAGAATTTGTACATTTCTACACAACATTATACTCTAAGCAAAATATACACTCTCCTGATAGAGAAAAATTATGGACACAGATTAAACCCCCTACCCTAACATCTGACCAGTTAGAAAATGCCCCCATACTCCCAAGCGAGTTACAGAAGGCTATTAAATCGGCTAAATGTGGCAACGCCCCAGGACCGGACAAAATCCCAATTGAATATTATAAAATCTTACAAAAGGAACTTAATCCACTTTTAGCTCAAACATTTACTGCTTATCTAAGAGGTACAGCTCTACCCTCTGCATAGATGCAGAGAAGGCATTTGATAGAGTCGAGTGTGACCACCTGTTGTTCTCTTTAGACAAATCTGGAATCAAGGGCGACTTTCAGAATCTCATCCGCAATCTATATTCTCAGCCACGAACCTTAGTTTTAGTGAACGGAGAGGTCTCTCAACCATTTACATTAGGAAGAAGAACTAGACAGGGCTGCCCCCTCTCACCCCTTCTATTTAACTTAGTCATTGAACCTTTGGCCATATATATCAGAAACGTAATGGAAGGTATTAATATAGGTCACCACTCAATGCATTTATCCCTCTATGCTGATGACTTGCTGCTATACATCCAAAATCCAAGCCAAATGATCCTCACACTTCTTAACATTTTCCAAAATTCGGAGCAATCTCAGGCTACAAAGTAAACCTGGCCAAATTGGAACTGATTTTCCTAAAAAAGACCGTTAACTACCCTCTGCTACACAACACATTTAGAATTAAGTATGGACCATTCCAATATCTCAGTATCTATTTACACACCAACCCCAACCTCATCTATAAGCTTAATATCACCCCCAAACTCACACAAAATCAATCCTTACTAAATAACTGGGCTACATTGCCCTTACCACTCTCAGGCAGAATTAACTTAATAAAAATGATAGCCATGCCCAAACTCTTGTATCCATTACAACTATTACCTCTGTTATTGACAAAAGCAGACATGTCTTCCATTAATGGAGCCTTTTCCAGATTTGTTTGGAACTCCAAAAAGCACTGTATCAGCCGGCACAAGCTAGCACTCCCACCAGACAGAGGAGGATTAAAACTCCCAAATATAGAATAGTACAATTGGTCTAAACTGGCTAAGTTGGCTTTAGAGTGGCTGGTGGGTACCTCAGTCTTCAATGATAGACAACTAGAAGAAACCTTAGTACATCCACTCCACTTAGCTTTCCTATCACATGCCCCATTACACTCAATTCCATCTAGAGTTACGGACAACATACTGTTTAGGGACCACCTCAGGGCCTGGGATAGATTGTGTCGATGGTGGGGAACATCTCATACCATAACCAAATGATTACCACTACAGGGTAACCCCACTTTTCTTCTAGGAATGACCACCCAAATGTTTGTAACATGGAAAAATAGCGGACTATCCTCACTAACCCAACTATTCGAACCAGGCACAAATAATATTCTGTCACTCACTAAACTACAAGATGAACATAACCTCCCAAGAAATAACACATTTGCATACCTATAAAGCACTCACTATGCTCACAAACTCTTAACTGATAGACTGGACTGCACAACCGATACTCCCGTAGATCACATATGCTCCTTGGCAAAACAGGGAAACTACTCCATATCTCACATTTATAACCTAATTGTGATGCAAAAGCTGCTTCAAATACACGGGAGATGTGTGACAGATGGAAAAGAAATGCCAACATAGACATAACTGAAAAAAACATAACCACCAGTTTTGAGAAACTAACCTAATCTACTCTTCAATGGATCTAAGGGAAATGCACCTTAAATTTATGCACCTCAGCTACATTACACCTAGACTTCGCTCCAAATGGGTTCCTGGGAGCCTTCAATACGTGCCTAAAATGCTCGCTAGACAATCCAGACGTTCGACATCTCTTTTGGAAATCCCCCAAGATAACTCAATATTGGTGCAAACTACATCACTGTTTGACAAGGGTGTGTGGAGAATCCATATGCTTAACTATGCTTGACACTTTCATCTTAAAAGGACACACACACCAATCTCCACTTGACAAATTTCTCAACACCGCCATACTACTAGCCAGGAAGCAAATTCTTAGGAAATGGACATCCCATAAACCACCTCACTAGACATAATTCATTAGACTGTTACACACCCAACTCCTTATAGAACAAGCTGACATTAAAGGGGACTTAGAACGCAGGATAACAGTTTTCTTAAATAAATGGGAACCGTATTTGCTATATCTCTCCCCCGCAGTGAGAACACGGATTTTATCCCCATTTGCAAAAAGTACACGCTTCTTGACAGAACAAATTAAGGGAAAATGGCTAGGGGAAGATACTAATACCAATAGCTGAATACATACATATTCACAGTTATCATACTATACATTCCTTCAAACTTACCACAGCATTCAGGGACACCATACAATGGACAACTGGGGGATGGCTGGGCGGGTGCTACGACATGATCAGAACCAGCGCAGCAGTGGGTGAGGCAAAAACTGAGCCAAAGAAGAGTTATGAGTATTTTATTAGGACAATGGCGATACACTGGATGGATCCATTGAGATTTTAGAGAACAAAAGGAATGTTATTGTTGAGTTTGAAGAATGTTTTCAGGTTTGACAATCACCTCACAGGCACTAGCTAGATGACTATGATGCCTTGCTTGGCTAGTAGTCTGCTAACCTTGTTGTTTACCCTCATCACTCCCTTCCCTCTTCCTATCCCCCATCCCTAATACCCCAAAGTCCAGACTACCATACCACAACCTCAACCCACCTATGCAAGAGCAATGAGAGACCCTTGAAAAGTAGTCTTACTCCCCCTCCACCCCTTGTTATTATATTGTTATATATACGAAAAGAAAAAAGCTTGGAGTTGAGAGAACATGATAACTTGTATTACTCTCAACAAGAACAAAGTATATTCACATTTGTATAAAGATCTGCTTCATTAGAACTGTACATTTTTTATTATCATTGTTGTATGTTAACTTTGAGCATTACTAAATAAAGAAGAAGAAAAAACCTTACTTAGAAGCTCCCAGTTTAGCACTGTTAAAAAGGTTAGCTGGAACAACCACTGAAAGTGGTTCTATAGCAGACACTCCCCCTCCCCTGCATATGAAAAGACTCTTTAAACAAACAGGAGAAAGCTGGAGTAGGTATACATCAGTATTCTCCTAAAAATGTAGGGGCTTGGTTAGTCTGATAATCAGGGCAAGGTTATTCAAAAATAAGCAAAACTATACATTTTTAAAAATAAAAAAGCTGTATAGGCTATACAAATGGATCATCTACAAAACATTTATGCAAAGAAAAATCTAGGGGCCTATTTATCAAAGTGTCAACTATGTTACATTCGCCGGCATCAATACGCTCGCCAGACATCGCTAAACATCGCTGCCGCGGACCTAAATACGATCTTATTTATCAAAAAATCAGTCACAAACACGCGCTTCAAGTACAGTGCGAAAAGCATCGGACTGATGTTAACTAACAGTCATCAATGTCGTAGTTATTCGGGTTTTTCCCAACTTTATTTATACAATTTCATTACTGTCCATGAACAAGCACATTTCTCTAAAGCTAATCTTTTATTTTTCAACTGTTAATGTCCACGAAATAGCTACATTTATACCTCAACAAACAATATCTCATAGAAAGTTATTTTTATATTTATTTGTTATACAAAAAAATCTGTTATATGATATTTTCACATAAATTAATGTGTATTTGTATTTCTAGACGTCAATATGCTAGATATGCTTTTATCTATTTTTTTTTATAAATGATTATTAATGCTAGCATTTGTACATATATCTTTGCACATACTTGTATATCTAAATATATATATATCTATGTGTGTGTTATGTCAGAAATCGTTTGAAATACATGTCCCTAAATTCCTTTTTTGTTCTAAACAATGTTGTCTTTCATATCTCTGTGTTTATTTATACCACTATATGTATATAGTGTAAATGTATTATTATTCTGAGCATGGATAATTGTGAATATAGCATATAATCAGTGTATCATATGTATTTATTTGCAATCAATGGATATTTTAAGAGTTGGGCCAGTTTTCTCTCTATACCTGTGTAACCCCTTCTGATTGCAATCTAGTTTTAAAAACCACCCCTTCACAGGTGTTATAAAATGGGCTGGCATATAAAATGACATTTCTTACTGAAAAAGAAATTCAAGAGAAGGAAGAAATACACTGAAAATAGCATGACAGTAAAGAGGTGATTTTAATTTCTGCTTTATCTGAATCATGACAGTTTAAAGTTAGGTGGGCTATCCCTTTGAGCTATCAGCTTAACATTATATTGAATCAAAAATCAAATCGAATTTTAAAATCCTTGTCTAAAATATTACACTGTGTGTCTTAATGTCACCATCAATGTTTATCTTTAATACTAATTTCACATATACATACTTTCAAAGTATAATACACAATGTAACAAATGGCACAAGTTCTGATGAGTAATCAATAACACAAGTATCGAGCAATTTGATTCGTTAGTGATAGTTTATAATGTGTATTTGAATCAGATTGGCTGATATCATAAATCATGTGATTATGCATATTCTAATCAAAATTAGTGGAACAATTCACTTGTGTATGGGTTGTTTAGTAGTTTGCTTCATAATTGGTGCGAAAAGTGTAGAGTCAAATATGGAGCGAAGTGGAGAGTAGGACTTGTATTACATGGCTTAAACATGGTGCACATAGATTTTTCAAAAAAATTTAAAGGAAGTTAGCTATATTATATTGTGTATTTATTTCATTTGTATCTCTATATCTATTAGTGTGACAAGTTTGGGGAAAAACTTTGCACCAAATTTGCTGAAATATTGTCCCCTTGCTTTGTAATGAGAGAAAAAGTTGTAACATAATCCATAAGTAGTAATGTGTTTTTCATTTGTATCCCTATATCTACTAGTGCACCAAATGTGGAGCAATAATATTGTTTGATTTAGAAAGGGTATACAAGTTTAATAAAGTTTCTAATTTACTTTTATTATGTCATATACTTCATTCTCTTGCAGCATCAAACATAAGCTTTCTGTGTTTTCAGACTTCCATTGAGTTCTATGGCATCCGCGACCTCAAGGGTGGCGGATTGAAAACCAGGTACTCTGAGTCAGAAAAGACGCGAGCGTAAATGTAGAATTTTTGATAACAGTAAGAGGTTCAAATAGTGTCGATTAGGAGGGCGAATGAACACAATTCCGCTCGAATACCACTGTTTTACATCACAAATTTCAACATTTTTCGATCTTGATGCTTTGATAACTAGGGCTGATCAATCTGGCAACAAATACGACACGGAATTCTAGTGTATTTTCAGTTGACGCGTTGATAAATAGGCCCCCTAGTGTATAGTGTCCCTTTAATACATAAATATATATGTATATATTCAAATACATGTATATTTAAAAAAAAGGCTTTAATATCAGGCTTTGTGTACTTTGACTTTAGTGATAAGCTTCTGAACATTGTAGATACACAATTAAATATTCATTATTATCCTTACACCAGCTCCTCTTTATAATCTCTCTCTCTTTTGGCCTCCTACAAAGTATAGCAGAAAAACAATCTTAGGTTATAACATGGTTGTGCCCATTCCTTTAAAGACACTAAGAGGCCGAATTATCAATGTCTGTACGACATGTTACGCTGTAGCGCATCATGTCCGACAGACATCACTGAATGCCAACAGCATACGCTGTCCGCATTTTACATTGCACAAGCAGTTCTGGTGAACTGCTTGTGCAATGCCGCCCCCTGCAGATTCGATCGTATAGGATTGGGCGGATTGATGTCCGCAGCCTCAGAGCAGGCGGACTAGTTAAGGAGCAGCGGTCTTAAGACCTCTGCTTCATAACTGCTGTTTCCTGTGAGCCTGAAGGCTTGCGCGGAAACAGGGGCATCAATCGGCCCCTAAAACTTCAAAAAAATGTATTTTAGAGTTTAGTGACCCTTTAATGTTTTATTCACTTCTGCCTCTCTTATAGAACACTCAAACCTGCTGCTGTTGTGATGAGTAATGACAAAATTACAGACATGAGTCATACTTTACTGTTAATATGTCAAGTGAAGCTAGAATTACAAGTTCCTAGTGATGCTATACATTAAATGAAACTTGAATATAACAATCATGTTGCAGGGCACAGTGATAGTTAAAAGGACATTAAACTGGTACAACTACAGTACCAGGTTACTTCTCACCATACTATTGTTTTATTTCTGTATCTGCATCTTTAAAACTGTTTTATTAAGTTAAAGGGACATGAAATCTAATTTTTTTTTTCTTCGTGATTCAGATGTAGGGGCATATTTATGATTGTGCGAGCGGATATGATCCTATATAGCAGATCATGTCTGCTGCACATTGATAAATGCCTACAGTATACGCTGTCAGCATTTATTATTGCACCAGAAGTTCTTGTGAACTGCTGGTGCAATGGCTCCCCCTGTAGCTTCGTGGCCAATCGGCCGCTAGCAGGGGGTGTCAATCAACCCGATCGTATTCGATCAGGTTGATTTCTGTCTGCTGCCTCAGAGCAGGCGTACAGGTTATGGAGCAGCGGTGTTTAGACCGCTGCTTCATAACTTCTGTTTCTGGCGAGCCTGAAGGCTCGCCGGAAACACGGGGCATCAAGCTCCATACGGAGCTTAATAAATATGCCCCATAGCATACAATTTTAAACAACTTTCCAATTTACTTCTATCATCTAATTTGTTTCTTTCTCTTGGTGTGATTTGCTGAAAAAACATACCTAGGTAGGCTCAAAAGTTGATGACTGCACATAAATGCCTCGTGTTATTGGCTCACCCATATGCATTGCTGTTTCGTCAACAAAGGATACCAAGAGAATGAAGCAAATGACAATAGCGGAAAATTTATATGCTCTATTTCAATCATGAAAAAAAATGTGATTTTCATGACCCTTTAACTCATTGCAGAAGCCAGTTGGTAAAGCTCTGCATCTTTATACTGGGTGCCACCATCTTGGTATGTATTGTTGCATCCACTGAAATAAGCAGTGCACTTTCACAGATCAGTGTTTCTGGCGAGCCTTCAGACTCGCCAGAAACACAAGTTATGGAGCAGCGGTCTAAAGACCGCTGCTCCATAACCCTGTCCGCCTGCTCTTATGAGGCGGACAGGAATCGGCGGAAATCAACCCTATTGGCCGCGAGTCTGCAGGGGGCGGCGTTGCACCAGCAGCTCGTGTGAGCTGCTGGTGCAATGCTGAATATGGAGAGCGTATTGCTCTCCGCATTCAGCGATGTCTGTCGGACCTGATCCGCACTGTCGGATCAGGTCCAACAGACATATGATAAATAGGCCCCAAGGGCTTTAACATAGAAATACATACATATACTGTACATATCTAAATTTGTATATGTATGTATGTATATATATATATATATATATATATATATATATACTGTATATATTAATATGTGTGTACATATGTATTTATATGAGTATTTATGTATTTATAGATATATATATATATATATGTAATGTATGTAATGACAGTTTCAGCAAGCGGGATGTACCCGAAATTGTATCCTACTGAAGGTGGAAGAGATGTCACGTCTCGCTATTTACGTTATCACGCTTAGTTGGACTGGTTAACTCTCAAATACTATAACACGACAGTCCATTCCTGGAGGATATTTGTTGGATTATTTTGAGCAAATGGCACCGAAAAGAACTTCCTAGAGTAAACAACTCCGGTGGACGTTTTTCAGAGACGTCTCTGCCACCTTCAGGAGAATGCAATTTCGGGTACATCCTGCTTACTGAAACTGTCATTACATACCTCATATGTTTGAGGGTATTTCTTGTGAGTAGCTCTGAAAAGGGTTGGGGCTACAGTGTTTTTTACAATTTGTAACAAATATACTGCACTTAGAGTTTCTGTGCGCTCTCTTCTTTCCATTTTAGAATTTTTGGTCCTACCTGATTTGGCTGTCAGGCCAGTGAGAGCAGCCAGACTCCAGATTAGTGCTGCAACGGAGAATAAACACTTCTGAGATACCAAAACCAAATAGGATCCTTGGATACGTGAGACTCTATATCAAGAGAGAGTTTTTTCTATAACACTCTGCTTGTTGGTTACTATTGTTATTATATTTTTTAAGACATTTGTTGCTATTTAAGACTTTGTGATCACACCTTTTGAGCATTTTAATTTTAGGTTATAAGGAGTGCGCTAGTTAGTGAGGAGTCATTTTCAAAGATTATACTGGGCTGTAAACCTCACTATTTACATTGTTGTTATATAAACACATAAATACATATGTACACATATATAGACAGCAAAGGGGGTAAGTAATGCAGTGATGGACAGCATTTTTAAATATATATGTATATGAATATCCCAAAACATAATTTGGCAGAAATCAATCTAAAAAACACAGTACTATTATTACCAGTCTCTTTAGTAACGTGGTTCAAATATTAGACAAAGGCAAAAACTTAATAAAGGAACGTTTTATTATGAGCAAATAAGAGTCACAGTGCAGTATATAAAAACAAGTTAACATACACAATTACACAAAGCAAAATAGTTTTTAAAATAATATAGGAGTAAAACAGAACCTAATACTGTAGATATCTGCGCCAAAGGGAGCTTGGCAAGGAAAGATGGTCACTCCCATATAAAATGACATTATGTTGCTAAAATCCCAGTTAAATAAAAAATTTCCTGAGGTCCCCTTCCAGAGTGTGCAAGAAAGGTAGCCCCCCCCACCACACACACACACAAGCTAGAAGTAAGCTTTTGGCTCGCAGTGCAGTTTTAGTTAACATACACAATTACACAAAGCAAAAAAGTTTTTAAAATAAAATAGGAGTAAAACAGAACCTAACACATAGATATCTGCACCAAGGGAGCTTGGCAAGGCAAGATGGTCAATGTTTTCACGCAGCCTCCCGTATAAAGGGACAAACTGATGTTGCTAAAATAACAGTTAAATAATTTTTTTTCCTGAGGTCAGGTTTCTGACCAGGCCCCTTCCAGAGTGGGCAAGAAAGGTAGCCACCCCCCACACATCTTTTATGGCGTGCCATAAAAATCTCTGCAGCCCTTGGCTGAAATTATAGAACAACTTATAATTTTGGTTATATATAAGCAGTACATACACCCATATAAGCAATCCCCTTGAGACATCATGAAGATTATTTTGATACTGTCATATTTTATCACATGGTGACATAAATGTGATTAAACATGTCTTAAGATATACTAGAATGTCACTTCTGATTTACCTAAGGCCTGTGCAGACACTGTTCCATCAGTCTCTGTGTTGTCATCTTACTGTCTTGATGCACCAGGTGTCAGATTATATAAAATAAAATTTACCTAAATGGAGCTTAGAAACTATTTATAACAGGGTGTCTGTTTTTTTAAGGATACATACAGGGAAATACTCTAACTGAAAAAACTAAATAGCACACAGAGAACAAGTTAATCCCTCACACCTAAATTCATGAGGTCTTCCTGAAGATAATCTGAAAAGAACAGCGCAGCTGACATAGAACACTGCCCCTTATATGAGTGCTTTTTACAATCTTGCATTTTAGCCAATCAGTGCTTGTTTCTGCATAACGATTATCATACTCCATAGGAGTGTGCACAATGCTATCTATATGGCACACATATACTAGCACTTTCTGGCTGTTGGGGCTTAGAAACAGGTACATTTAGAGATTATAAAGTATATTATTATAACAATGTTGGTTATGCAAAGCTGGGGAATGGGTAGTAAAGGCATTATCTATCTTTTAAAATGAATACAAAAAAAGTAGACTGTCCTTTTAAATTCAATTCTTATGTGCTGTTTGCTTCAGTACACTGTTCTTTAAGGATCTTTAAACTATCTGGCTGTGAACATACATTACAGGGGTGTGTATATAGCACCTATACCTTATCATCTGTAGCTTCGAACAAAGGCTACCTGGCCAGCCCATGGATAGGTTATATGTATGTGGTGTGTTTAAAGCGCCTGATAGGCAAGGTGATGTATTGAGCAATACCTATGGTCCGAATTCTCTTAGTGTTGTCAATATACGTGGTGACAATATTCACAGTAAGGTGGGTTAATTGTTTAATACAAAACATATACAATAAAATATGGTGTGGATCCACACTGAACAAAATATCAAACACTAAAACTATAATAGCAAACAACTTTAAGATTCATCTTTTGAAAATAAACCATTGAAATCAGCTCACATACATTGGAATATACTTTAAAAGGTATTCTGAATTCTAGCAAATAGTGGCAGAAATATCACTGTGTGATGTGAAAAATGCACGTGCATAAAGGTAGATTTATACCATGAAAAAAAATTCAAAATTGTGGAAACGTTCAAATTGTGAAAAAATAAAATACAAAATTAAATGAAAAAAATGAAATATATATATATATATATATATATATATATATATATATATATACTGTGTATATATATATATATATATATATATATATATATATATATATATATATATATATATATATATATATATATATATATATATATGATGAAAATATACAGGGAGTGCAGAATTATTAGGCAAATGAGTATTTTTACCACATCATCCTCTTTATGCATGTTGTCTTACTCCAAGCTGTATAGGCTCGAAAGCATACTACCAATTAAGCATATTAGGTGATGTGTATCTCTGTAATGAGAAGGGGTGTGGTCTAATGACATCAACACCCTATATCAGGTGTGCATAATTATTAGGCAACTTCCTTTCCTTTGGCAAAATGGGTCAAAAGAAGGACTTGACAGGCTCAGAAAAGTCAAAAATAGTGAGATATCTTGCAGAGGGATGCAGCACTCTTAAAATTGCAAAGCTTCTGAAGCGTGATCATCGAACAATCAAGCGTTTCATTCAAAATAGTCAACAGGGTCGCAAGAAGCATGTGGAAAAACCAAGGCGCAAAATAACTGCCCATAAACTGAGAAAAGTCAAGCGTGCAGCTGCCAAGATGCCACTTGCCACCAGTTTGGCCATATTTCAGAGCTGCAACATCACTGGAGTGCCCAAAAGCACAAGGTGTGCAATACTCAGAGACATGGCCAAGGTAAGAAAGGCTGAAAGACGACCACCACTGAACAAGACACACAAGCTGAAAAATCAAGACTGGGCCAAGAAATATCTCAAGACTGATTTTTCTAAGGTTTTATGGACTGATGAAATGAGAGTGAGTCTTGATGGGCCTGATGGATGGGCCCGTGGCTGGATTGGTAAAGGGCAGAGAGCTCCAGTCCGACTCAGACGCCAGCAAGGTGGAGGTGGAGTACTGGTTTGGGCTGGTATCATCAAAGATGAGCTTGTGGGGCCTTTTCGGGTTGAGGATGGAGTCAAGCTCAACTCCCAGTCCTACTGCCAGTTTCTGGAAGACACCTTCTTCAAGCAGTGGTACAGGAAGAAGTCTGCATCCTTCAAGAAAAACATGATTTTCATGCAGGACAATGCTCCATCACACGCGTCCAAGTACTCCACAGCGTGGCTGGCAAGAAAGGGTATAAAAGAAGAAAATCTAATGACATGGCCTCCTTGTTCACCTGATCTGAACCCCATTGAGAACCTGTGGTCCATCATCAAATGTGAGATTTACAAGGAGGGAAAACAGTACACCTCTCTGAACAGTGTCTGGGAGGCTGTGGTTGCTGCTGCACGCAATGTTGATGGTGAACAGATCAAAACACTGACAGAATCCATGGATGGCAGGCTTTTGAGTGTCCTTGCAAAGAAAGGTGGCTATATTGGTCACTGATTTGTTTTTGTTTTGTTTTTGAATGTCAGAAATGTATATTTGTGAATGTTGAGATGTTATATTGGTTTCACTGGTAAAAATAAATAATTGAAATGGGTATATATTTGTTTTTTGTTAAGTTGCCTAATAATTATGCACAGTAATAGTCACCTGCACACACAGATATCCCCCTAAAATAGCTATAACTAAAAACAAACTAAAAACTACTTCCAAAACTATTCAGCTTTGATATTAATGAGTTTTTTTGGGTTCATTGAGAACATGGTTGTTGTTGTTCAATAATAAAATTAATCCTCAAAAATACAACTTGCCTAATAATTCTGCACTCCCTGTATGTGGTGAAAAAATGTGTGGTGAAAATGGTAAAAAAAAAGATATATATATATATATAATAAAGTCACAATACAGGTGATAGAGTTTGTAAAATCCTGATAGAGTGTCCTGTAAAAAATAATAATATAGTGTAGAACGTCCAAACTTTAAATGAAAGAATTGGAATTTAGCTTACCAGCTGATAGTCAACGCGTTTCAGCCACAGAATAGGCCTTTATCAAGACTGGTAATACTTGGTGTCTGGCAGCTATAAATACAGTTTCAAAATCAATTGTCATAATTTCGGCGCCAAGTTCAACCCGATGTAACAAACCGGAAGTGCATACATTGTATTAGCGTCCAAATTATTTGATAACATAAATATGTTTTACATAAAAACTTGTGGAAATACAACATATTTGATGAATATTACCAGTCTTGATAAAGGCCTACACTGTGGCCGAAACATGTTGACTATCAGCTGATAAGCTAAATTACAATTCTTTAATTAAAAGTTTGGACGTTCTACACTATATTAGTGTAGTGTACTATATATATTTTTTTCATTTCATTTTTTTCATTTCATTTTGTATTTCATTTTTTCACAATTTGAACCTTTCCACAATTTAAATTTTTTTTTCATGGTACATATCTACCTTTTTGCACGTGCATTTTTGACATCACACAGTGATATTTCTGCCACTATTTGCTAGAATTCAGAATACCTTTTAAAGTATATTCCAACGTATGTGAGCTGATTTCAATGGTTTATTTTCAAAAGCTGAATCTTAAAGGTTTCAAATTTTAAGTTGTTTGCTATTATAGTTTTAGTGTTTGATGTTTTGTTCAGTGTGGATCCACACCATATTTTATTGTATATTTATTGTATTAAACAATTAACCCACCTTACTGTGAATATTGTCACCACATATATTGACAACACTAAGAGAATTTGGACCATAGGTATTGCTCAAAACATCACCTTGCCTATCAGGCGCTTTAAACACACCACATACATATAACCTATCCACGGGCTGGCCAGGTAGCCTTTGTTCGAAGCTACAGATGATAAGGTATAGGCGCTATATCCACACCCCCATCACCTTGCCTTTCAGGTGCTTCAAACACACCACATACATGTGAACATACATTACTATGGTACGTGGTAAAACATAATTTCTTTCATGTAATTGGCAAGAGTCCATGAGCTAGTGATGTATGGGATATACAATCCTACCAGGAGGGGCAAAGTTTCCTAAACCTCAAAATGCCTATAAAAACACCCATCACCACACCCACAATTCAGTTTTACAAACTTTGCCTCCTATGGAGGTGGTGAAGTAAGTTTGTGCTAAGATTTCTACGTTGATATGTGCTTCTCAGCATTTTGAAGCCGGATTCCTCTCAGAGTACAGCGAATGTCAGAGGTATGTGAAGGGAGTATCACCTATTGAATGCAATGGTTTTCCTCACGGGGATCTATTTCATAGGTTCTCTGTTATCGGTCTTAGAGATTCATCTCCTACCTCCCTTTTCAGATTGACGATATACTCTCATCTTCAGTACTGGTTTGGCTATCTGCTATATGTGGATGGGTGTCTTTTGGTAATTATGTTTTCATTACTTAAGACACTCTCAGCTATGGTTTGGCACTTTATGTATTTATATAAAGTTCTAAATATATGTATTGTACTTATATTTGCCATGATTCAGGTTTTCAGTATATTTCCTTTTGCAGACTGTCAGTTTCATATCTGGGAAATGCTTTTTTTATGAAATTTTTTTTAAAAAAAATTCTTACCTGGGGTATAGTCTCTTTTTCCAATTGACTGTCTTTTAAATTCGCTGGCAGAATTAGGCTCGCGAGGGCGCAAAATGCCAGAGTTTATTGCGTCATTCTTGGCGCGAGATTTTTTGGTGCAAAGTTACGTTAATTGACACAAATTTGTCATTTCCGGCGTCTTAGTTGACACCGAGTCCTTTCACAAGGTTGCGTCATCTGTGACCCGAGTGTGTTGTTTTTGGCGCCAAAAAATATTTTTCTGTTTGTTGTGCGTCATACTTGGTGTCAAATATTTTCTTTATTTAAAGGGACACTGAAGTCAAATTTTTTCTTTTGTAATTCAGAAAGAACATGCAATTTTAAGCAACTTTCTAATTTACTCCTATTATCAATTTTTCCTCTTTCTCTTGCTATCATTATTTGAAAAAGAAGGCATCTAAGCTTTTTTTTTTTGTTTCAGTACTCTGGACAGCACTTTTTTTATTGGTGGATGAATTTATCCACCAATCAGCAAGGACAACCCAGGTTGTTCACCAAAAATGGGCCGGCCTCTAAACTTACATTCTTGCATTTCAAATAAAGATACCAAGAGAATGAAGAAAATGTGATAATAGGAGTACATTAGAAAGTTGCTTAAAATTTCATGCTCAATCTGAATCACGAAAGAAATTTTTTGGGTCCAGTGTCCCTTTAAGACCCCATTTCTATTTGCCTCCTGCTTTTTTTCTATGTCAGAGGGCTATGCTGTTTGCATTTTTTCCAATTCCGGAAACTGCCATATAAGGAAATTGATCATTTTGCTTTATATGTTGTTTTTTTCTCTTACATTTGCAAGATGTCTCAATCTGATCCTGTCTCAGAAATCACTGATGGAACCCTGCGGCCTGATAACAGTTCTACCAAAGCTAAGTGCATTTGTTGTAAACTTGTGGGGGTTATACCTCCAGCTGTAGTTTGTAATAGTTGCCATGATAAACTTTTACATGCAGAGAATGTATTTATCAGTAGTAGTTCATTACCTGTTGCTGTTCCCTCAACATATAATGCACAAGATATACCTGTGAATTTAAAATAATTTATTGCTGATTCTATTCAGAAGGCTTCGTCTGCCATTCCACCTTCTAATAAACGTAAAAGGTCTTTTAAAACTTCTCATAAGATTGATGAAATTTCAAATGACCAGCAACATACTAAATTATCCTTCTCTGATGAAGATCTATCTTATTCAGAAGATCCTGCCTCAGATATTGACCCTAACAAATCCTCTTATTTATTTAAAATGGAGTATATTCATTCTTTGTTAAAAGAAGTGTTGATTACATTAGATATTGAGGAACTAGTCCTCTTGATATTAAAACTAGTAAACGTTTAAATTCTTTTTATAAACCTCCTGTGGTTATTCCAGAGGTTTTTCCAGTTCCTGATGCTATTTCTGATATGATTTCTAAAGAATGGAATAGGCCTGGTACTTCTTTTATTCCTTCTTCAATGTTTAAAAAAGTGTATCCTTTGCCAGCAGTTAGATTGGAGTTTTGGGAAAAGATCCCCAAAGTTAATGGGGCTATCTCTACTCTTGCTAAACGTACTATTCCTATGGGAAGATAGTACTTATTTTAAAGATCCTTTAGATAGGAAACTTGAATCTTATCTAAGGAAAGCTTATTTATATTCAGGTCATCTTCTTAGGCCTGCAATTTCTTTGACTGATGTTGCAGCTGCTTTAACTTTTTGGTTGGAAACTTTAGCGCAACAAGTATCGGATCATGATATGTCTAGTATTGTTAAGTTGATTCAACATGCTAATAATTTTATTTGTGATGCCATTTTTGATATTATCAAAATTGATGTTAAATCTATGTCTTTAGCTATTTTAGCTAGAAGAGCTTTGTGGCTCAAATCTTGGAATGCTGATATGACTTCTAAGTCCAGATTGCTATCTCTTTCTTTCTAAGGTAATAAATTATTTGGTTCTCAGTTGGATTCAATAATTTCAACTGTCACTGGGGGGAAGGGAGTTTTTTGCCTCAGGATAAAAGACCTAAAGGTAAATCTAAAGCTTCTAACCGTTTTTGTTCCTTTCGACAAAATAAGGAACAGAAACCTAATACTTCCCCTAAGGAATCTGCTTCCAATTGGAAGCCTTCTTCAAATTGGAATAAATCCAAGCCATTTAAGAGATCAAAACCAGCCCCCAAGTCCGCATGAAGGTGCGGCCCTCATTCCAGCTCAGCTGGTAGGGGGCAGATTAAAATGTTTCAAAGATGTTTCGATCAATTCAGTCCAAAATCATTGGATTCAGAGTATTGTCTCGCAGGGGTACAGAAAAGGATTCAGAGTAAGACCGCCTGTGAGAAGATTTGCTCTCTCACGCATTCCAGCAAACCCAGTAAAGGATCAGGCTTTCCTGAAGTGTGTTTCAGACCTGGAGTTATCAGGGGTAATCTTGCCAGTTCCGTTTCAGGAACAGGGTCTGGGGTTTTATTCAAATCTATTCATTGTCCCAAAGAAAGAAAATTTATTCAGACCAGTTTTGGATCTAAAGATTTTGAATTGATATGTAAGAGTACCAACTTTCAAAATGGTGACTATAAGGACTATTCTGACTTTTGTTCAGCAAGGGCATTATATGTCAACAATAGACTTACAGGATGCATATCTTCATATTCCGATTCATCCAGATCACTATCAGTTCCTGAGATTCTCTTTTCTAGACAAGCATTACCAATTTGTCGCTCTTCCTTTTGGCCTAGCGACAGCTCCAAGAATCTTTTCAAAGGTTCTAGGTGCCCTACTCTCTGTAATCAGAGATCTGGGTATTGCGGTATTTCCTTATTTGGACGATATCTTGGTACTCGCTCAGTCTTTACATTCTGCAGAATCTCACACAAATCAACTAGTGTTATTTCTTCGAAGACATGGTTGGAGGATCAATTTACCAAAAAGATTCCTCAGACAAAGGTAACCTTTTTAGGTTTCCAGATAGATTCAGTGTCCATGACTTTGTCTCTAACAGACAAGAGACGTTTGAAATTGGTTGCAGCCTATTGGAACCTTCAGTCTCAGTCATTCCCTTCAGTAGCTATGTGCATGGAAGTTTTAGGTCTCATGACTGCAGCATCGGACGCAATCCCCTTTGCTCGTTTTCATATGAGACCTCTCCAGCTTTGTATGCTGAACCAATGCTGCAGGGATTATACAAGGATATCACAATTAATATCCTTAAATCCCAATGTTCGACTTTCTCTGACTTGGTGGTTAGATCACCATTGTATAATTTTAGGGGCCTCTTTCGTTCGTCCAACCTGGACTGTGATCACAACAGATGCAAGTCTTTCAGGTTGGGTAGCTGTTTGGGGATCTCTGACAGCACAAGGGGTTTGGAAATCTCAAGAGGCGAGATTACCAATCAATATTTTGGAACTATGTGCGATTTTCAGAGCCCTTCAGTCTTGGCCTCTGTTAAAGAGAGAACCGTTCATTTGTTTTCAGACAGACAATATCACAACTGTGGCATATGTCAATCATCAGGGTGGGACTCACAGTCCTCAAGCTATGAAAGAAGTATCTCAGATACTTGTTTTGGTGGAATCCAGCTCCTGTCTAATTTCTGTGGTTCATATCCCAGGTATAGACAATTGGGAAGCGGATTACCTCAGTCATCAGACTTTACATCCGGGAGAATGGTCTCTCCACCCAGATGTGTTTTCTCAAATTGTTCAGATGTGGGGGCTTCCAGAAATAGATCTGATGGCACCTAAACAAAAAACTTCCCAGGTACCTGTTGGGTTGTGGATTATTTTTTTCAGCGGAAAATGGCTGTTTTAATTTGTATCCCTTCCTCTCTAGTGACTCTTGCGTGGAGTTCCACATCTTGGGTATTGCTATCCGATACGTCACTAGCTCATGGACTCTTGCCAATTACATAAAAGAAAACATAATTTATGTAAGAACTTACCTGATAAATTAATTTCTTTCATATTGGCAAGAGTCCGTGAGGCCCACCCTCTTTTTTATGGTGGTTATGATTTTTTTGTATAAAGTACAATTATTTCCAAATTCCTTTGTTGATGCTTTTTACTCCTTTCTTTATCACCCCACTTCTTGGCTATTCGTTAAACTGAATTGTGGGTGTGGTGAGGGGTGTATTTATAGGCATTTTGAGGTTTGGGAAACTTTGCCCCTCCTGGTAGGATTGTATATCCCATACGTCACAAGCTCATGGACTCTTGCCAATATGAAAGAAATGAACTTATCAGGTAAGTTCTTACATAAATTATGTTTTTTCAAAAACTCATTATGATGATCCACAGGCAGGGGCATAACTAGACATCACTGGGCCCCAGAGGAAATGCTGTGAAGGTGCCACAATACATCAGTGCCCTTCTTGCTGTTTGCAATAAGCAGAAGCTGAGCTAGCAGCCACCTAGTAGAAAGAGGAGCTGCTTCTCAGTGACTGAGTCATCCTTCCCATATGGTTAGTGCCAGAGGATATGCACTTCCTATACAAATACGGTGACAGGATTTTCTGTACAGCAACAATGTGACGGCCATCTTGGAAAACCTGCTACTATATTGGAAACACAAACCTTAACACTTTCCTACTGTTTACAGGTGGGGACACAGAGTTTCCAGACATGATGAAGTTGTAGGCCAGGCCACACCAGACCCTGTGCAGTGTCTCCCTCACTGATTGCCGGAGCAGACTGGTTTCCTAGAAGTGAAGGCCTGGCCTCACATGAGAGCTCTGAGATCCCTTTAGTTACACTCCTGGCCACAAGACACTAATGCAAACATATCTGACTCCAAAGCCTAAAGAAGAAACATTTGATCATTAACAGTTTTCTCAGTAATATTATATCATACAACACAGAAACGTGTAAGGTATCAGTATCAATCAATATGCACCTGAGGCGCATAACTAGGGAATAATCAATTATTACCAATCCATTTAGCCAAAGACAGTTTAGCATACACAAGAGGAATGTATAACCTGTTTATATGGGGGGGAGATCAAATTGGAAATTGAATCTGCTAAAAAAAAATATAGAAATGATTTAAATAAAATTAAAAAAATATATCTTTCAAAGCAAACTTAATTCTGCTATTCCTTAGCAAGATAAGGGCAGCAAAGTCACATTTATAAACAGACAGATAAACATAAAATTTGCATCCATATTAAAAGAAGAGGAAAAAGTCTGCTAATGAGAGGAGAAACACAGTGGGCTAGATTACGAGTTTTGCGTTAGCCTTAAAAAGCAGCGTTAAGAAGTCCTAACGCTACTTTTTAATGCCCGCTGGTATTACGAGTCTTGCAGGTACAGGCTCACTGCTCATTTTTTTGGCCAGACTCGGAAATACCACAAATCCACTTATGTCAATTGCATATCCTATATTTTCAATGGGACTTGCATAGCGCCGGTATTACGAGTCTTCCAAAAAGTGAGCGGTAGACCCTCTCCTGTCAAGCCTGGTACCGCATTTTAAAGTCAGTAGTTAAGAGTCTTACACTACAACGCCGTAGCATAAAACTCCCTCCCACATCGCAAACACTAAAATACATTTTTTAACCCCTAATCTGCCGAACCGGACATCGCTGCCACTATAATAAATATATTAACCCCTAAACCGCCGCACTCCCGCATCACAAACATTAGTTAAATATTATTACCCCCTAATCTGCCGTCCCTAACATCGCCGCCACCTACCTACATTTATTAACCCCTAATCTTCCGCCCCAACGTCGCCGCCACTATATTAAAGTTATTAACCCCTAAATCTAAGTCTAACCCTAACCCTAACACCCCCTAAGTTAAATATAATTTAAATAAATCTAAATAAAATTACTATCATTAACTAAATTATTCCTATTTAAAACTAAATACTTACCTATAAAATAAACCCTAAGCTAGCTACAATACAACTAATAGTTACATTGTAGCTAGCTTAGGGTTTATTTTTATATTACAGGCAACTTTGTATTTATTTTAACTAGGTACAATAGTTATTAAATAGTTATTATTTAATAACTATCTAGTTAAAATAAAATTTACCTGTAAAATAAAACCTAACCTAAGTTACAATTACACCTAACACTACACTATAATTAAATTAATTACCTAAATTAAATACAATTAATTACAATTAAATAAAATTATCTAAAGTGCAAAAAAAACCAAACACTAAATTACAGAAAATAATAAGGAAATTACAAGATTTTTAAACTTATTACACCTAATCTAATTCCCCTAACAGAATAAAAAAAAAATAAAAAAAAAGCCCCCCCAAATAAAAAAAAGTCCTACCCTAAACTAAATTGCAAATAACCCTTAAAAGGGCCTTTTGCGGGACATTGCCCCAAAGTAATCAGCTCTTTTACCTGAAAATTGTTTTACAATTCCCCCCCAACATTAAAACCCACCACCCACACAACCAACCCTACTCTAAAACCCACCCAATCCCCCCTTAAAAAACCTAACACTAACCCCCTGAAGATCACCCTACCGGGAGACGTCTTCACCCAACCGGGCCGAAGTCCTCAACGAAGCCGGCAGAAGTGGTCCTCCAGATGGGCAGAAGTGGTCCTCCAGACGGGCAGAAGTGTTCATCCAGACGACATCTTCTATCTTCATCCATCCGGCGCGGAGCGGCTCCATCTTCTAGACATCCGACGCGGAGCATCCTCTTCATCCGACGTCTTCTTGAACAATGACGGTTCCTTTAAGTGACGTCATCCAAGATGGCATCCCTTCAATTCCGATTGGCTGATAGAATTCTATCAGCCAATCGGAATTAAGGTAGGAAAAATCCTATTGGCTGATGCAATCAGCCAATAGAATGCAAGCTTCAATCCTATTGACTGATTGCATAAGCCAATAGGATTTTTCCTACCTTAATTCCGATTGGCTGATAGAATTCTATCAGCCAATCGGAATTGAAGGGACGCCATCATGGATGACGTCACTTAAAGGAACTGTCATTGTTCAAGAAGACGTCGGATGAAGAGGATGCTCTGCGTTGGATGTCTAGAAGATGGAGCCGCTCCGTGCCGGATGGATGGATGAAGATAGAAGATGCCGTCTGGATGAAGACTTCTGCTCGTCTGGAGGACCACTTCTGCCGGCTTCGTTGAGGACTTTGGCCCGGTTGGATGAAGACGTCTCCCGGTAAGGTGATCTTCAGGGGGTTAGTGTTAGGTTTTTTAAAGGGGGGATTGGGTGGGGTTTATAGTAGGGTTGGTTGTGTAGGTGGTGGGTTTTAATGTGTGGGGGGGGGGGGAATTGTAATTTTTTTTCAGGTAAAAGAGCTGATTACTTTGGGGCAATGCCCCGCAAAAGGCCCTTTTAAGGGCTATTTGTAATTTAGTGTAGGGTAGGGCTTTTTTTATTTGGGGGGGGGGGTTTATTTTGTTAGGGGGATTAGATTAGGTGTAATTAGTTTAAAATCTTGTAATTTGTTTATTATTTTCTGTAATTTAGTGTTTGTTTGTTTGTTTTTGTGCTTTAGATAATTTTATTTAATTGTAATTAATTGTATTTAATTTAGGTAATTAATTTAATTATAGTGTAGTGTTAAGTGTAATTGTAACTTAGGTTAGGTTAATTTTACAGGTAAATTTGTCTTTATTTTAACTATGTAGTTATTAAATAGTTAATAACTAATAACTATTGTACCTAGTTAAAATAAATACAAAGTTGCCTGTAAAATAAAAATAAACCCTAAGCTAGCTATAATGTAACTATTAGTTAGTTATATTGTAGCTAGCTTAGTGTTTATTTTATAGGTAAGTATTTAGTTTTAAATAGAAATTATTTAGTTAATTGTAGTAATTTTATTTATATTTATTTAAATTATATTTAAGTTAGGGGGGTTAGGGTTAGACTTAGGTTTAGGGGTTAATAACTTTATTATAGAGGTGGCGACGTTGTGGGAGGCAGATTAGGGGTTAATAAATGTAGTTAGGTTGCGGCGACATTGGGGGCGGCAGATTAGGGGTTAATAAATATAATGTAGGTGTCGGCGATGTTGGGGGCAGCAGATTAGGGGTTCATAAGTATAATGTAGGTGGCGGCGGTGTCCGGAGCGGCAGATTAGGGTGTACTAATATAATATAGGTGTTGGCGATGTCGGGGGCGGCAGATTAGGGGTTAATAAGTGTAAAATTAGGGGTGTTTAGACTCGGGGTTTGATGTTAGGGTGTTAGGTGTAGACATAACTTTTATTTCACCATAGGAATCAATGGGGCTGCGTTAGGAGCTTTACGCTGCTTTTTTGCAGGTGTTAGGTTTTTTTTCAGCCAGCTCTCCCCCATTGATTCCTATGGGGAAATCGTGCGCGAGCACGTTCAGCCAGCTCACCGCTAACGTAAGCAGCGCTGGTATTGAGGTGAGATGTGGAGCAAAATTTTGCTCTTTGCTCACTTTTTTGCGGTTAACGCCGGGTTTGTAAAAACCCGTAATACCAGCGCTGTCTGTAAGTGAGCGGTGAACATAAACTGCATGTTAGCACCGCACAGCTTCGAATGCAAAACTCGTAATCTAGGCGAGTGTGTGTTGCAAATATGAAGATATAGAGAAGTGATTATGGCATAAATAAAAAGCACTGGTGTGTTTCAGTGTGTTCCTCATATATTATACTGGAAAACCATAAATAAAGAGGAACAAGTAATGATATCATTCTTTTCTTCTTTGCATATGTTTTTGTTACTTGAAGCTCTTAGAAGTATGACTTCTATTTGTTTATGTATATTCATTAATAGATAACATATATATTATGCTTGTTCAATTATTTTATTAGCCTTTGGCCATCTGAGAAGGCTGTAAAATGTTGCTATTAAGGTAGGTTAGAGGTTTTATATTTAAATTTCTGGTAGATAAAAACAGGATGAGAAAAATGTAACAAGCTAAACCCGGAAGTTCCCAAGCAAAAAACCTGTCCAGGTGCAATCGCTGCTTGCATTGCAGCATTGCTCAGTATAATTTAATATTGCACAAGAGTTCTCTTTTGCAATAATGTCCCCTGCTCTCATGCAACTAACTGTGCAAGAACAGGGCCTGTCAATCACCCTGGGCAAGCTTGAAAAAAGTTACCCCAGCCTTGATTAGATAGATTAAAAGCAGACCTTTATTGTTCCAAGTACAGCAACAACGTTTCAGACCTGTATCTGGTCTTTAGACATGACTAAGGACTGGATACAGGTCTGAAACGTCTTTGCTGTGTTGCTGTACTTTGGACCATGGAACAATAAAGGTCTGCTTTTAATCTATCTAATAAAGGCTGGAGTAACTTTTTTCAAGCTTTTCTTCATATGAGGGGTTGGCTGACCCTGTACTCCGCGCCTGACCCCTAACAGGTTGCTGTTCCCTACTGTTTTATAAATCACCCTGAGCAAGCAAGCAAGCTGTGGGTGATTTATCTCTGCCATCTCAGGAACAAGCGAGCACCTTCATTTAAAGCCTCCTTGAGTTATTCATCAGCCTTACAGAGTGGGTCCTTTGGGTATAGTTGTTGTTTAGATTTATGTTATCTTGTCCCCTACTGATGAAAAAGCTGTCAGGGGTCTTGAGTTCTCATTGCCTTGGCACAGTGACTATACCAGCCTATGCTGTCAGTTTCCTACCATTACCAGGAACTGTTTGTATTTCACACAGGCACACCTGACCTATGTGAAGTGAACAGGAGGGAGAAGAGAAAGAAATGGCTTGTGATTTATACATACAGCCTTCCTAATTTAAAGGGATAGTAATGTCAATATGAAACTTAAATTTCATATTTCAGGGCTCAGCACACCCAGGAGCCTGGGAACCACTGACTCTTAGAATTTTACTCCTGGCTCCTAACTTTTCAGGTTATTCACCATAGATCTATATACAGATACCACTGCCTGGCTCCTAAAAGTATGTCTGGCTACTAAATATACTTACAGACTCCTACATTTTAAAGAGTTTTGTCGACCCCTTGACTAGATAAAGTTTGACATTTTAAACAACACCCCAATTCACTTATACAATCAATTTTGCTTAGTTCTCTTGGTATCCTTTGTTAAAGAATAATCCTAATTGCGCTTAGTAGTGTGCAGTTGTCTATAGCCATTTGGCAGCAGTGCTTACAACATTGTTTATTGTAGTGTTATAAATTGTTGCAAATGTTGCTGCCATTGAATACTAAAGACGCATGCATGCTCCTATCAGCCTACCTATGTTTATTCTTCAACAAAGGATAACAAGCAAACAAAGCAAATCTGATAATAAAAGTAAATTGGAAAGTTGTCCATCAATGTTTAATTTCTACTTTACTGATTTGTGATTCATTGTAGTGTGAACTCTAAGGTGTTATAAGTAATGGCAATAATGACGAAGCAGTCAGAATAATTTTACCCATTTAGTTAAAAAAACTTCTATACGACTTAGAGGAACATTTAACTTGAAGTGTAATTCCCCATAAATCTTTAATTATGTTTAGGGAAAAAACTATGGGGCCGAATTATCATTGTTCGAGCGGACATGATCCGATATTGCGTATCATGTCCTCTGCAAATCGATAAATGACGACAGCATACACTCTCGGCATTCTTGTGAACTGCTGGTGCAATGCCGCCCCCTGCAGATTCGCGGCCGCTAGCAGGGGGTGTGAATCAACCAAACTGTATTCAATCGGTTTGATTTCAGCAGATATCTGTCCACCGCCTCAGAGCAGGCGGACAGGTTATGGAGCAGCGGTCTTTAGACGGAGCTTGATAAATATGCCCTTATTTTTTTTCATTATTTCTTTTGAATGCTTTTTTTCTGTACTTTTACCCTAAATACTCTTTTTCCTTCTGCTCCCATAGAGGCTGGGGTGCATCCTGCAGTTTTTTTTTTATCTTGACCCTACAACAAGCTACACAGAATGCTTGATCAGTACACAAGCTTATGTATATCTGTTCTGAAATGGCCACAACAAAAGAGATAAGATAAATAATGCCCATGAAGTGCAAAATAATGCAGCTTTTGCTATTAAAATGTCAGTTTAAATGATTTCATTTATTTTATATACAGATCTTATGCAAATGCAGTAATTATTATTCTTTTTAAATGACTTGCAGATCCTTTTGTTTTGGTTAATTATTAAATAAATATTTTTATAGAGGTCTTGTTTTAGCTATAGGTAATACTAGAGGAGGTGAATTTGAGGGTAAAATAATGGAACATTACATAGTAGCTGCAGATTTGAGCTTACAAGGTAACCTTCTATAAATGGATAAGAATTATTTAGGACAGGAGAAAGCAAAATCAGTTGTTAGAATTGTGCTAAGTACTTTTAAATCAATAATGCAATCTGTTACACAGCTCCTGCCAAGGGCACTTAGTTTTGCCATTAGAAAATATTATTACTGGGATAAAGATCAGATTTAACCCAACCATTAATATCATAATTAGCCCCACTGCTAAAAGCAGAGGATGATCTCCTGTATTGTATTGCAGGCCCTGATAAAAAAATATGGTTGATAAGCAAGTGCTGCATCTGCAGTTACATGGTTTGTAGAGGGAAATCTGTTATATAAATAGAACCCGAGAATAGAGATACATTTGTAAACATCATAATATATTCCAGTTACAGAAGGCATAGAAACACCAGCCTGTCAGCCAAATGATGCGATATCCTGCCTGAAATATTATCTCTGTACATACAAATATCCCCTGCATAAGTATAGCCTTAATATAGGGCCCCCACAGTCAAAGCACACAGAGGGACAAGGGACCGTCTTTTGGAAAGAAGTGTTTTTTCTTTTAAGTCACCAACCTAGGTTTGAAGGATAACCACTCCAAAGACACCCTATTTCATAATGAAATGACAGCATTTACCACACCCACAAAATACTCCTCGTGTGACAGAGGACATTATCCTCTTTCAAATTAGGGGTTTCATATCCCTTTATGATATTTTGCAACCATTTGCTCATTAACTGACATTTGGGGTGATCTAAGTGGTCCCTTTAAACTCCATCTTGAGACAAGTGGTCCGTCTATGAACTATCTATCTATCTATCTATTGGGTACTTGTAAAGCACAAACTAATCACCCATGAAGGTCTCAAGGCGCTGAAGGGGAAGTCGAAAAGAGGGGGGTGGGTAGCGGGGAGACGATTCAGTTGAAGGCCCAGGTCTTGAGGTCCTTCCTGAAGTTTGTAAGGGAGGTGGATTGTCTGAGGTGTAGAGGGAGTGTGTTCACTGTCTTAGCTGCCATGTAGGAGAAGGATTTGCCTCCAGCTGTGGTTTTCCTGATGTGGGGGATGACTGCGAGGGCTTGGTCGGCTGAGCGGAGTTGTCTGGAGGGGGTGTAGAAATTGATGTATTGGGGACCGATGTTGTGAAGGGCCTTGAATGTGTGGGTTAGGAGCTTGAAGGCGATTCTCTTGTTGACGGGGAGCCAGTGCAGGTTCCTTAGGTGTGCAGTGATGGCGCATTGGCGAGGGATGTCGAGGATGAGTCTGGCTGAGGAGTTCTGGATTCGCTGGAGTCGTTTTTGGAGCTTGATGGTGGAAACAGTGTAGAGCGCATTGCCGTAGTCCAGTCAACTACTTACGAGGGCGTGGGTGACAGATTTTCTTGTCTCTGTAGGGATTCACTTGAAGATTTTTCGCAGTAGGGGGAGTATGTGGAAACAAGTCCAGGAGACGACGTTGATTTGACGGTCCATGGAGAGCGATGAGTCAAGGATGACGCCTAGATTTTGTGCACGGTATGTTGGGGTAGGGGAGTGTGGAGTAACCACGGTAACAATAACAATGACCTAGCCATAAGCATATAATAAATTGTTGTTTTGGGGTATGGTAAACCATATACAAAGAGGAATATGAAACTAATTAATTAAATGAAGAGGCCACCTCCTTCAAAAGAGCTGCCCCTGGTGTATATATACTGATATATACTGGTACAATGTATAAAGAGCACCTAAAATAAAGGCTAAGGTGACATATAAGTGTATTTGCAATTTACAATATTTATTAAAACAAATGGTCATTGTTTATAGATATACCACAGAAGTAATAACTAACTTCTAATTTTCATTTATTTATTTTTATTGGAAAACATTGCCATGAAATCCATTTGGTAATCTCAGTTGATGCAATGGGGCATATTTACCAAGCTCCGTATGGAGCTTGATGACCCGTGTTTCTGGCGAGCCTGCAGGCTCGTCAGAAAAGACATCGCCGGAAATCAACCCGATCGAGTACGATCGGGTTGATTGACACCCAACTGCTGGCAGCCCATTGACCGCAAGTCTGCAGGGGGTGGCGTTGCACCAGCAGCTCTTGTGAGCTGCTGGTGCAATGCTGAATACAGCAAGCGTATTGCTCGCCGTATTCAGCGAGGTCCGCCAGACTTTCATAAATAGGGGCCAATAGGTGGAATATAAACAATTGAAAATGGTGACTTTAACATTTTTGCTCATGAAAACACTATAAAAATGATGTGCAGGTTGAACTCAGAAGTCTTAACAAAGCTATGTGGTGAGACAAGGATCAGAAGTAATGGAAAAAGTGTGGCCACCTATTCCAGTATGGCCAAGGCAGCCCTGGAATCAGGTGGTACGTTCCGTATCTCAGTTCATCCTCTTAATGTCCTTGATTCTTCTGTAAGCGTGGGACTTGAAGGTGAAGAAGACACGGCTTAGGCACTCTTACTGTAAATATGGCACTAAGGACAGCAGCCAACGGAGCAGAATAGTCAGTGCTGCATAATCATGCAAATTGCTTGCCAGACCACTTGATTACAGGTCTAATTTCAGACTCCCCAGGGAACCCCTAGTTCTATCTTCATTGTCCAGTCCTATTGTAACAGCTGCCTGGGGCCAGAATTAGATAGTCAGTCAGTTTCTTATTCCATACTTGTTTTGGCTCATGGTAAATTGCATATGATGCCCTGTCCTTTGCTATAAAAAAAACTTTACAGTAAATGCATAGCTCTGATTGTAAAGTGATTACATTTAAAGTTAAAAGTACTTTTGATTTATTTGTATCACTATGGAGGCAAGCAGAGATGTGTATGATTGCAATGTATGATCCTGCATACTTCTGGACAGCATGTGTCTTTCATTTCTGTCATTTTCACATGTGAGACCACACCCACTCCATACCCACAAGTGACACCCACTCCATACACATAAGTAACAATCCCTTCCAAACGTGTCTAGAAACTGGCTGGGCAAAAAGTGCCAAACATAAATGGGATGAGTATTAAACATTGCTGATCCAATGCAAAAATAAAAAGAATGTAATTGATGCTAGGTCCACTATGAAGGATATTTGGCATTCTTAGCCCTTATTCATGGAAGTCTTTATTGACTTGGGCATAACAAAATTGAGACATTTTTGTAAATTCAGCTATCATGTCAGTGGTGCTTATAAGGGTTTATTTAAATGTGATTCAATTACATAAAAATGTGTTAGATTAACATTGATTTGTCCTGTACTTATAGAATACTCACTGGATCAAAATAAGCTGTGGAATGGTGGCGCAACCTAGGCATGAAAATCAGAGATATTATTTAAAAACTGAGAATTCTAATGTTTGCGCAAACAAATACAGAACTTGTTATTTTATGTGTATTGTGATAAAACAGGTAGTTATTCTATTTAAACAACCTGTAATACAATGACATGCAATAACTTCTGGGAAACATCCCAATTCAATAAACGTTATTGCAACATTTGAAAAGGTTTGAGACACACTCATTTTAATTTATGCAGGAGTTTTTGTTTTTTTATATTGTCTATAGTAAAATACATTTTAGTATAGTATATTGTACACAGTTGTGCTTATTAAGTGCCTGTTCCTTTATGATTTATCTCTGTATTTGTAGTATACTGTAGAACGAGGACAGGTTTTTGGTTAAAGCCATTTGGAGATATAGGCACATATTTAGCATTTTGTTCTTACGTGTAGACCAATAAGAACTGCTGGGAGTGACTCAGCACAGTTAATCTGTACATGTATTTTACATGAGATTATAAAACAATCTTTATGAATCACCTTATAATTATTATGATTAGAGAGTATATTAAACTAAGTAGTTTACACTCACATTCTTAACAAAGATTAATTATAATATTGAATTTCTCTTGTAAGGTGTATCCAGTCCACGGATCATCCATTACTTGGGGGATATTCTCCTTCCCAACAGGAAGTTGCAAGAGGATCACCCACAGCAGAGCTGCTATATAGCTCCTCCCCTAACTGCCATATCCAGTCATTCTCTTGCAAACTCTCAACATAGCTGGAGGTAGTAAGAGGAAAGTGGTGCAATATAGTTAGTTTTTTCTTCAATCAAAAGTTTATTGTTTTTAAATGGTACGGGAGTTGTACTATTTTATCTCAAGGCAGCATTTAGAAGAAGAATCTGCCTGCGTTTTTCTATGATCTTAGCAGAAGTAACTAAGATCCACTGCTGTTCTCACATATGTCTGAGGAGTGAGGTAACTTCAGAGGGAGAATGGCGTGCAGGTTATCCTGCAATAAGGTATGTGCAGTTTAAGTTTTTCTAGGGATGGAATTTGCTATAAAAAAGCTGCTGATACCGGATTAATGTAAGTTAAGCCTAAATACAGTGATTTAATAGCGACTAGTATAAGGCTTGCTATCAGAGGTATATACTCTGAATAATGTGCAATATAAAACGTTTGCTGGCATGTTTAATCGTTTTTATATATGCTTTGGTGATAAAACTTATTGGGGCCTAGTTTTTTCCACATGGCTAGCTTGATTTTTGCCTAGAAACAGTTTCCTGAGGCTTTCCACTGTTGTAATATGAGTGGGAGGGGCCTATTTTAGCGCTTTTTTGCGCAGTTAAAATTACAGACAGAGACATTCAGCTTCCCTCAGCAGTCCCCTGCATGCTTTAGGACATCTCTGAAGGGCTCAAAAGGCTTCAAAAGTCATATATTGAGGAAGGTAAAGCCACAGTGGAGCTGTGGCAGTTGTTGTGACTGTTTAAAAAACGTTTTTTTCAATTTGTTAATCTGTTTTTTGTATTAAGGGGTTAATCATCCATTTGCAAGTGGGTGCAATGCTCTGCTAACTTGTCAAATACACTGTAAAAATTTTGTTAGTTTAACTGCCTTTTTTCACTGTTATTTCAAATTTTAGCAAAATTTGTTTCCCTTAAAGGCACAGTAACGTTTTTTATATTGCTTGTTTAACTTGATGTAAAGTATTTTCCAAGCTTGCTAGTCTCATTGCTAGTCTGTATAAACATGTCTGACATAGAGGAAACTCCTTGTTCATTATGTTTAAAAGCCATGGTGGAACCCCATATGAGAATGTGTACTAAATGTATTGATTTCACTTTAAACAATAAAGATCAGCTTTTATCTTTAAAAAATTTATCACCAGAGGATTCTGGCGAGGGGGAAGTTATGCCGACTAACTCTCCCCACGTGTCAGACCCTTTGACTCCCGCTCAAGGGACTCACGCTAAAATGGCGCCAAGTACATCAAAGACGCCCATAGCGATTACTTTGCAGGACATGGCGGCAATCATGGATAATACCCTGTCAGCGGTATTAGCCAGACTGCCGGAATTCAGAGGAAAGCGCAATAGCTCTGGGGTTAGACGTAGTACAGAGCACGCAGATGCCTTAAGGCCCATGTCTGATACTGCGTCACAATATGCAGAAGCTGAGGAAGGAGAGCTTCAGTCTGTGGGTGACATTTCTGATTCGGGGAAACCTGATTCAGATATTTTTACTTTTAAATTTAAGCTTGAGAACCTCCGTGTATTGCTTGGGGAGGTGTTAGCTGCTCTGAATGACTGTGACACAATTGCAGTACCAGGGAAATTGTGTAGACTGGATAAATACTATGCAGTGCCGGTGTGTACTGATGTTTTTCCAATACCTAAAAGGTTTACAGAAATCATTAATAAGGAGTGGGATAGACCCGGTGTGCCGTTTCCCCCCCCCCTCCTATTTTTAGAAAAATGTTTCCAATAGACGCCACCACACGGGACTTATGGCAGACGGTCCCTAAGGTGGAGGGAGCAGTTTCTACTTTAGCAAAGCGTACCACTATCCCTGTCGAGGACAGTTGTGCTTTTTCAGATACAATGGATAAAAAATTAGAAGGTTACCTTAAGAAAATGTTTATTCAACAAGGTTTTATCCTGCAGCCCCTTGCATGCATTGCGCCTGTCACTGCTGCTGCGGCGTTCTGGTTTGAGTCTCTGGAAGAGGCCTTTCAGACAACTACTCCATTGACTGAAATACTTGACAAGCTTAGAACACTTAAGCTAGCTAATTCTTTTGTTTCTGACGCCATTGTTCATTTGACTAAACTAACGGCTAAGAATTCTGGATTCGCCATCCAGGCGCGTAGGGCGCTATGGCTTAAATCTTGGTCAGCTGACATGACTTCAAAGTCTAAATTACTTAACATTCCCTTCAAGGGGCAGACCCTATTCGGGCCTGGTTTGAAGGAAATTATTGCTGACATTACTGGAGGTAAGGGTCATACCCTTCCTCAAGACAGGGCCAAATCAAAGGCCAAACAGTCTAATTTTCGTGCCTTTCGAAACTTCAAGGCAGGTGCAGCATCAACTTCCTCTGCTACAAGACAAGAGGGAACTTTTGCTCAATCCAAGCCGCGCTGGAAACCTAACCAGTCCTGAAACAAAGGCAAGCAGGCCAGAAAGCCTGCTGCTGCCTCTAAGACAGCATGAAGGAACGGCCCCCTATCCGGTAACGGATCTAGTAGGGGCAGACTTTCTCTCTTCGCCCAGGCGTGGGCAAGAGATGTTCAGGATCCCTGGGCGTTGGAGATCATATCTCAGGGATATCTTCTGGACTTCAAAGCTTCCCCTCCTCAAGGGAGATTTCACCTTTCGAGATTATCTGTAAACCAGATAAAGAAAGAGGCATTCTTACGCTGTGTGCAAGACCTCCTAGTTATGGGAGTGATCTGTCCAGTTCCACAGTCGGAACAGGGACAGGGTTTTTATTCCAATCTGTTTGTGGTTCCCAAAAAAGAGGGAACCTTCAGACCCATTTTGGATCTAAAGATCTAAAACAAATTCCTCAGAGTTCCATCGTTCAAAATGGAAACTATTCGGACCATCCTACCTATGATCCAAGAGGGTCAGTACATGACCACAGTGGATTTGAAGGATGCTTACCTTCACATACCGATTCACAAAGATCATCATCGGTTCCTAAGGTTTGCCTTTCTGGACAGGCATTACCAATTTGTGGCTCTTCCCTTCGGGTTAGCTACAGCTCCAAGAATCTTTACAAAGGTTCTGGGATCGCTTCTGGTGGTCCTAAGACCGCGAGGTATATCAGTGGCCCCTTATCTGGACGACATCCTGATACAGGCGTCAAGCTTTCAGATTGCCAAGTCACATACGGACATAGTTCTGGCATTTCTCAGGTCACATGGGTGGAAGGTGAACGAGGAAAAGAGTTCTCTATCCCCACTCACAAGAGTCTCCTTCCTAGGGACTCTGATAGATTCTGTAAAAATTAAGATTTACCTGACAGAATCCAGGTTATCAAAGCTTCTAAAATCTTGCTGTGTTCTTCATTCTATTCCACGCCCTTCGGTGGCTCAGTGTATGGAAGTAATCGGCTTGATGGTAGCGGCGATGGACATAGTGCCATTTGCGCGACTACATCTCAGACCGCTGCAACTATGCATGCTCAGTCAGTGGAATGGGGATTACACAGATTTGTCCCCTCTGCTAAATCTGGATCAAGAGACCAGAGATTCTCTTCTCTGGTGGCTATCTCGGGTCCATCTGTCCAAAGGTATGACCTTTCGCAGGCCAGATTGGACAATTGTAACAACAGATGCCAGCCTTCTAGGTTGGGGTGCAGTCTGGAATTCCCTGAAGGCTCAGGGATTGTGGACTCAGGAGGAGAAACTCCTCCCAATAAATATTCTGGAGTTAAGAGCAATATTCAATGCTCTTCTAGCTTGGCCTCAGTTAGCAACCCTGAGGTTCATCAGATTTCAGTCGGACAACATCACGACTGTGGCTTACATCAACCATTAAGGGGGAACCAGGAGTTCCCTAGCGATGTTAGAAGTCTCCAAGATAATTCGCTGGGCAGAGACTCACTCTTGCCACCTATCAGCAATCCATATCCCAGGTGTAGAGAACTGGGAGGCGGATTTTCTAAGTCGTCAGACTTTTCATCCGGGGGAGTGGGAACTCCATCCGGAGGTGTTTGCTTAATTGGTTCATCGTTGGGGCAAACCCGAACTGGATCTCATGGCGTCTCGCCAGAACGGCAAGCTTCCTTGTTACGGATCCAGGTCCAGGGACCCAGAAGCGGCACTGATAGATGCTCTAGCAGCGCCTTGGTTCTTCAACCTGGCTTATGTGTTTCCACCGTTTCCTCTGCTCCCTCGACTGATTGCCAAAATCAAACAGGAGAGAGCATTGGTGATCTTGATAGCGCCTGCGTGGCCACGCAGGACCTGGTATGCAGACCTAGTGGACATGTCATCCTTTCCACCATGGACCCTGCCTCTGAGACAAGACCTTCTACTACAAGGTCCTTTCAATCATCCGAATCTAATTTCTCTGAGACTGACTGCATGGAGATTGAACGCTTGATTTTATCAAAGCGTGGCTTCTCCGAGTCAGTCATTGATACCCTTATACAGGCACGAAAGCCTGTCACCAGGAAAATCTACCATAAGATATGGTGTAAATACCTTTATTGGTGTGAATCCAAGAATTACTCATGGAGTAAGGTTAGGATTCCTAGGATATTGTCCTTTCTCCAAGAGGGTTTGGAAAAAGGATTATCAGCTAGTTCTTTAAAGGGACAGATTTCTGCTCTGTCTATTCTTTTGCACAAGCGTCTGGCAGAAGTTCCAGACGTTCAAGCTTTTTGTCAGGCTTTGGTTAGAATTAAGCCTGTGTTTAAACCTGTTGCTCCCCCATGGAGCTTAAACTTGGTTCTTCAAGGGGTTCCGTTTGAACCCCTTCATTCCATTGATATCAAACTTTTATTTTGGAAAGTTCTGTTTTTGATGGCTATTTCCTCGGCTCGGAGAGTCTCTGAGTTATCTGCCTTACAATGTGATTCTCCTTATCTGATTTTCCATTCAGATAAAGTAGTTCTGCGTACAAAACCTGGGTTTTTACCTAAGGTAGTTTCTAACAAGAATATCAATCAAGAGATTGTTGTTCCATCATTGTGTCCTAATCCTTCTTCAAAGAAGGAACGCCTTTTACATAATCTGGACGTGGTCCGTGCTTTAAAGTTTTAATTACAAGCTACTAAAGATTTTCACCAAACATCTACACTGTTTGTTGTTTACTCTGGACAGAGGAGAGGTCAAAAAGCTTCGGCAACCTCTCTTTCTTTTTGGCTTCGGAGCGTAATACGCTTAGCCTATGAGACTGCTGGACAGCAGCCCCCTGAAAGGATTACAGCTCATTCTACTAGAGCTGTGGCTTCCACCTGGGCCTTTAAAAATGAGGCTTCTGTTGAACAGATTTGCAAGGCGGCGACATGGTCTTCGTTTCATACCTTTTCAAAATTTTACAAATTTGATACTTTTGCTTCTTCGGAGGCTATTTTTGGGAGAAAGGTTCTACAGGCAGTGGTTCCTTCCATTTAAGCCTGCCTTATCCCTCCCTTCATCCGTGTACTTTAGCTTTGGTATTGGTATCCCACAAGTAATGGATGATCCGTGGACTGGATACACCTTACAAGAGAAAACATAATTTATGCTTACCTGATAAATTTATTTCTCTTGTGGTGTATCCAGTCCACGGCCCACCCTGTCTTTTTAAGGCAGGTCTAAATTTTAATTTAAACTACAGTCACCACTGCACCCTATGGTTTCTCCTTTCTCGGCTTGTTTCGGTCGAATGACTGGATATGGCAGTTAGGGGAGGAGCTATATAGCAGCTCTGCTGTGGGTGATCCTCTTGCAACTTCCTGTTGGGAAGGAGAATATCCCACAAGTAATGGATGATCCGTGGACTGGATACACCACAAGAGAAATAAATTTATCAGGTAAGCATAAATTATGTTTTTTCTATAACTCCCTAAAAATGAATGTTCTTTTATTTTGTATTATTATAATTTATTTGTAAAAATCTATCAAATTCCAAATTTCTTTGACCTAGATGTGGAGAATAAATGTGACTTTTTTCCCCCCTATCTTTAACATAGAATGGGTTTTTTAACATTTTCCCTCAGGAATAATAAACATTTTCCACCCCTGTATATATGTGAAATAATTAGCTGATAGGTGAGAGCAGGTTAGTAACCATGGTTACTGATCAGCTGATTTTTTTTCACCTGTGCTCTTTTTCAGATAGCATGAACATCGGGCCTGTTAGGGGGTATTTAGGACCCTTTTTGAGAAACACTGGTGTAAAGCTGCCACCAGTGCACTCTGGAGCAGTGAAAATGTGATGAATCGTGCAGTCTGGAGTAGAGATGAATCGTGCAGTCTGGTGAAAGAATTTGGTTGTGGCAGATGCCAAGAGAGCGCTACATATTGGAATGGCTGTTTTCCAGGATTTGGCTTATTCACCTTAGTTCCAGTGAATGGCCTCTTAACTCTACAGAATACAAAGACATTTTCCTTTGCTGTTCCAGCTTGATTGTGTCCCTGTGCACAAAGCAAGATCCATGAAGATAGGGTTTGATGTGTTTGGTGTAGAGGAACTTGAGGAGTCGGCACAAGCCCTGGCCCTTGACCTCAAACCCGTTGAACACCTTTGTGATGAATTTTACACACCATTTGCAAGCCAGACCTTTTCATCCAACATCAGTGGAAGTTTTCTGTGGTAAAGTGTGAAGATGGGCTTTATAATGATTATTATCATTATGATCATTTATTTGTAGAATGCCAACAGATTCTGCAGCGCATTATACAATTGTAACAATAATAGACCAGATGAAGGGAGTAGAGGGATGGTCCTGCTGTTACAGATCACATTGCATGAAGGTTATTTACAGGAGAGTAGGGCTCATAAACTAGCGTGCTAAGGGGGTGCATGAGGAACTGGGGATAAGAAAAGTTAGTGTAGATTTATTTGTAGTAATAAGCTCCTGTACATACATGACAAAATGGGTAACTTTGACACCAATGCTTTGTTCTTTCCACAGAGATGAAATCATTATACAGTATGAGAAACACAGTTCAGATACCTGATAACAGGTGTACATATATATGCCATGCAGAGGCTAGGGTCCTTTTTTTCCCCCCAGAACAAATACAATAAAACAAAATCACATGAAAAATAAAGAACAAACTCATAACAAGTATCAACTTACCAAGAGTGCCTCCAGATCACACCCCACAGACCAATACCTGTACGAGGGGGGGTAAGAAGGAAATGGGAAGGAGGGGAGAGGTAGAGAAGGGAAGAAGAAACCCGTCCGACAATATGCTTATATATATAGCTGTGGCATAATTAAGATTGGTGATCTGAGATACACCAGTGTCCTTTCAGGTTTTCATTTAAGACTTTTTCTAAATGGGTGGATGACTCTTTATCTAACAATAGCTGGTAAGTATAAAAGATAAGCTTCCCATTTATGAAGAAAGTGTTTAATTCGTTTTTTTGGGGTCTGCTTTTGTGTCTGCATGTTCAACCAGCATCTGGGTATGTATATTTCTAGTTAGTTGTTGAAAGGGGGGTGATTTAATATTTGCCCAACCTGCTAAGATTAATTGATTTGCTAACATAATAGCTGTGGAAATAAAGGTGTCATAAGGGAGACTCCTATCACTCGGTATTAATTATTACATGTTGGGCCGAGAGGTGTATATGTGTTTTTGTTACTTTTGTCAACCAGTAAGACATTTTCAACCAGAAACTTTTCAGTTTAGGACAATTCCATAACATGTGGATCCAATCTGGGGATGCATAACTGCATTTGGTGCAAATATTTTTAGCCCAGGGTACCCATTTAGAAGGGAGA
The DNA here is from genome assembly GCF_027579735.1 of Bombina bombina. Lineage (NCBI taxonomy): Eukaryota > Metazoa > Chordata > Amphibia > Anura > Bombinatoridae > Bombina > Bombina bombina. Next base: position 153,639,995 of record NC_069504.1, read on the forward strand.
CCAGGAGTTATATAGGCTTGTTGCAGGATTTTCATATGGAATTCTCTTAAGTTAGCGTAAAGAGTAACAGATTGGATTTTATTAAAACTAGCACTGATAAGATCTGCGTCAACAGTGAGGTTTCTACAATGAAGCCATTTCGATAGAATCTTCTGCGTAGCAGAGTCTTCAAAATGTTGGAGGATGAGGTTGTATGTGTTTGTGATCTTGTAGGATCCCTGTTTGGCAAGTGTACAAAGCTTATCAATATTGGTGGGTTCCTAAGACAACAAGCCATCTGTTTTTAGCTTATTTATGTAATGTCTACACTGAAAATACGCAAATTTATGGGTATCAGGGAGACTGTAAGAATTTTTGAGTTCTTGAAAAGTAGTAATTTCTAAAGTTAATGGATTGAAGAGTTGTTTAAGTGAGGTAAGTTGTCGTGTTTGCCATAACCTAAATGCTTCTGTAGTATATCCTGGTAGGAATTGTAAATTGCCTTGGATTGGTAAGTATTTAGTTGCTGATTTCCTCACCTCCATTAGAACAGTAGAATTATTAAGGAGCACTATAAACTTTGAAAGTTAGCAATGAGTATTGTGGAGTTAGACAGCAGAACAAAAACATCTGTTGTTTATCACTGTACTCACAGTGGAGATATTTTACTTATTTTTTTAATCACCATTATGAGATGCCGTAGGCCAGTTTCTCTGCAGCAAGCAGAAATCTGTCATGTGCTGATTATGTCTAACAAGACCAAAGCAACTGTCTGCATGTAATCTGTTTTGTACAGTTCCTATTACTGATATGCTTATAAGTTGCCTTGAGTAGCAGTGCACTAGCATGAGGGAATCCGTATTTAAAGTGACAGAAATTATATTATTTATAGAATAAATGTATACAGTTCAACATTCATTGGGGCCGATTTATTATCCTTAGGATGGACATGATCCGCTGTAACTGATCATGTCCGTCGCACATCGCCGTTGGCATTTATCATTGCACAAGCAGTTCTGGTGAACTGCTTGTGCTATGCCATCCCCTAAAGATTCACGGCCTATCGGCCGTTAGCAGGGGTTGTCAATCAACCCGATTGTATGCGATTGGGCGGATTGCTGTCTGCCGCCTCAGAAGCGGTGGACGAGTTAAGAAGCTGCGGTCTTAAGACCTGCAATTTATTTGACCCTGTAACATGCAATTGATAGTTTAGATCAGTGCATGAGCTCATTTGCATCTGGACATTGATTGGCCTCAGCAATAGAAAACAGATAAACATACTCAAGAGTATTTTCAATGGGTGTGTCCCTGAGCTATTCAGAAATAAGATGTCAAGGCTCCACACAAGAAAGGAACCAATGCAAAATGGTGAAATGCTTAGAGCATTTTACTATTGCACTATTTCTTGTTTATAACTGTGTTTAACTGTAAACGGATTAAACACATGATTAAAGTCAGCTTCATAGCAGAAATGCAATACTTAAAACTAGCTGAACATCTGGTGAGCTAATGACAAGAGACAAATTTGTGTAGCAATCAATCACTCCCACTAGTGTAGGATATCTACATATTATTTTTCAACATAGGATACCATGAGAACAAAGTACATTTGAAAATAGCACTGAATTTTAGTGTCTTAAAATTACCTGCTCTATCTGAATCATGCAATTTAATTTTGACTTCCGTATTCTATTATAAAGGAAAACAGCTGAACAAATTTTTTTTCACTAATGTGTAAAGAGGAATAGTTTTTTACATAAAGCAATTTCATTTTTGCTCTTTCACTGTCCTTTTGGATGTGACATTAAATACTAAGGGCTAGATTACAAGTGGCGTAAAATATCGTGACCACGCTAACTTGTGCGCATATTACAAGTTACGAGTGAAGACTGAACATAAAGTGTAAGGGGTTAAAAAAAAAGTGCACCAAACACAACATAATTGCATTAAAATAAAGTATTATACTCATATATACACTATGTGATTCAAATTATTCATATAAATATTAAAAAGATGTTTATAAGGGTTAAAATGTGGGGGCGTGTCCGGGCTATTGCTATCTAAGGGCTAGATTACAAGCGGTGCAGTATTTTTTTTTTTTGTGAATGCGAAAACTCTGCTATAGTTAATATTTTTGCGATAGTCGGGTTGCATTTGTATTAAAAGTATAAAAATATATATATTTTGGGTAAGCAGTAACCAGAACAGCGCAGAAATCCTAACTTAAGTTTTCGCATGCGCGTGCTTGTATTCCCCCATAGAAATCAATGGAGAAAAAAAAATAGTAAAAAATCCTAACACCCATCATGCAAACAACATAGCATATTCGCATAGACAAATGTGTGAAATATTTACCATAAATACATAGTTAAAATCTTTATTAAATATGAAAATTGTATATATATATATGTTTTTACATATTTTCATCTACTTAATGGCAAAGGGCTCTAATACACTTATATATATATATATATATATATATATATATATATATATATATATATATATATATATGTCTATATATGTTTTACATATATATTTATGTATATGTCTGTCGAAATGTGTTCCAACCTTTTCATAAAAATAGCAGTAGGAGCAGATGTATCTGTAGACTATGTGTTATTTTGTTGTATCCTCAATAATAAAAATGAATTTTGAAAAAAAAAAAAAAATAGCAGTAGCCAAGAATCTGGCAACTACAGGCCAGTTAGTTTAACTTCAGTAGTAGGGAAATTAATGGATAGTCTCTTAAAAACTTTTGACTTGGTCTAGACTCAAAAATTGTGAACTGGGTAGAATGCTGGCTTAAGGATAGAAAACAGAGTGTCTTAGTAAATACAGTACAGTCAGCAGAGGGGGCAGTTACTAGTGGTGTTCCTCAGGGGTCAGTTCTGGGGCCTGTTTTGTTCAACATATTTATAAGTGATATTAGCAAACGGCTGTCTGTTTGCAGATGATACAAAAATTTGTAATAGAGTAGATGTTCCAGGAGGGTGGACAAAATGAGAAGTGATATATAAAAATTGGAGGAATGAACAAATGACTGGGATCTAAAGTTTAACACTGCAAAGTGCAAAATTATGCATTTAGGAAAGAAAAATCCAAATGTTAATTATAGATTAAATGACACTGACTAGCAAAAGAGGAACGGGACTTGGGAATTATTATTTCAGATGATTTAAAACTTAGTAAACAATGTAGTACTGCAGTGAGTTAGGCTAGCAGAATGCTTGGTTGTATTGGTAGAGGTATTTGCAGCAGAAAACGTAAGGTTATTATGCCACTTTACAGCTCATTAGTTAGACATCATATTGAGTATTGTGTGCAGTTCAGGAAGCCCTACCTCCAGAAAAATATAAATAAACTGGAATCTGTGCAAAGGAGGACTACTGAAATGGTACATGGTCTAAAAAATAAATCTTACCAGGATAGGCTCAATTACCTATATATGTATAGCTTAGAGGAGAGAAGTGAAAGAGGAGATATGATAGTAACTTTCAAGTATATTAAGGGGCTTAGTAAAGCTGAGACTGTGAGTATTTGACGTAAAAATAAAAATTCAAGAACAAGGGGTCAAGCTGAAGGGTAGTAGATTCAGGAGTAATTTGCACTTCTTTACAGAAAGGGTGGTTGATTCATGGAATAGACTTCCACAAGAGATGGTAATGACAAACATTGTGGGGGACTTTAAGAATTCTGGGATAAGCATAAGGCTGTCCTACAAACTAGATACGTTTATACTTTAAGGAAATATTGGGCAGGCTTGTTGGGCCTATGGTTCTTATTTGCGATCAAATATCTGTTTCTATATAGGTGGCTTGCACCAGCTCCTGTAAGATTACTGCTGCTCTTCAACAAATTAATTTGTGTCATTAATATGTTAAATACAATGCATACAGTGGGGCTGTGTAGCCTTAAAAGGTCTGTTTTCTACGGGTGTGAAATTGAGTTTACACACGCACACATGCACACACATACAGTACACATGCACACACATACAGTACACATGCACACACATACAGTACACATGCACACACACATATGCACACGCACACACATGCTACAGAAACACACATACATACTGTATACACTGAGTGGAGGCAGACACAGCTTTTCAGGGTTAATCATATTAAATACTGCAGTGGACTTAAAATATTAATTAATAAAATCCTTGTTTAACTGGTTTGGATGCATCGTGACTATGTTGCAAATTATTCTCGGAACCCACAACTATAGTATGTACATATGAATTTATTTTTTAGGAATAAATGAGTAATCTGTGAATGATTAATTTACATGTTTAAGTGTGGAACATAACTAAAAGGTTGGAGGACAGTATTTTATTATATCACATTATACATCAGCCTTCATACAATTTAATCTGCAAAATACATAGTGATCCTGACAGCTAATCCTCCATTAAATTCTATTATATTGTTTAATTGTAATTTTTTTAATATATTTTTTTATTGAGGTTACACAAATACAATTACAGGCATGTTTAAGAAAAGAGGGCGCCTCATAGTGTAATAAAGTTGATCATAGGTGTCAAGTAACACAAGATGGAATTCTCACCAGATAAAGTTGCACCTTTCTGTGACCGGGGATGGAACGCAGACTAGCCCTTAATACAGCGGCTAGCATATACTGTCAGCTACTCCCTTAGCTGATGGCTGGGTACAGTATCCGGTTTCGGAAAGGCAAATCCTGATAGATCATGGCGTGCTGAGCTTTAAAAGTGGTTAGAAAATTGTGTGTACACAATAATATGAATGGTTCCTGTATAAAAAACAACTTCCATAAAGATAACAGGTAAAACTTAAATGTCTTCTCAATATAGCGTCTTTACAATACAACGCGTTTCTCGACCGCTCAAGGGTCGTTTCCTCAGGCATAAGAAAAAAAGACGAATAAAGACATGCTTCAATAGCCTCATTAAATACACAATTGCGATAAAACAGGTAGTTGTCAAATGTGAATGGAACCAATAAGCATATAGAACGTCATCTTAAAAAACGTGTTACATTATATCAATTACTAACCATTTAGAAAAAGTTATCTACCTTGTCTGCAAACAACATGCACAACGCTAAAATGATACCATTGTAACAATCATCTGACTAATGTAAATGTTTAGAAAATGATACAGATTTTAAAAAAATACAAATGTACAAATGGCTATCTTCTACTTGTCATATATCACATTGTAGCTTGTCACTCATAACTGGTACATATTGTAAATTTTTGAAGTCCCATTTACATCCTGATTAAGTCCCAATCCATTATAATAAAACATGAAGATAATAACAAAAATGAAGATTCAACTATATTTTTAAATATCTAAACCTATATTATGTGTTAATTTGGTCTGAAGGAATTCAAATCTGCAGACGCAAGCTGTCCGAACGTGCAAGGTGTCAATATCAATTGGTTAAAACTAGCGGATAAATAAAACTCCTAACTTGCCTTAATATTGTGTGAAACTCCTATCAAGCCCTAGTATTATACAAAATAATAATCCATATCAATCTCGGTGTAGAATGCAATGTGCACACCATATAAATGTTCCACTGATAATCGATAATTGAGATCTTACTTAATCTGATAAGTGTGAATATGCTCCAATACTGAGCACTGCTGTGCCATCTTGAATTGAATGTTAAAGGTGTGATATATGATGTGTGTACTATATAATTGCAACACACAACCATATAGTAAACGATATGTTTGTTGTAATACCATATAGTGTATAACTTCACAAATCCTTGTAAAGTGCTAATGCTTGCCCATATAGATCTATATTTATATAGCCATTTGTACATTTGTATTTAAAAAAAAAAATATTTATTCATTTTCTATTTATTTTCATTTTATTTTTGTATTTGGATTTATTTTAGGACTTTTATTTTTGTAGCTTAATTATCTGTATCATTTTCTAAACGTTTACATTAGTCAGATGATTGTTACAATGGTATCATTTTAGCGTTGTGCATGTTGTTTGCAGACAAGGTAGGTAACTTTTTCTAAAAGCTTAGTAATTGATATAATGTAACACGTTTGTTAAGATGATGTTTTATATGCTTATTGGTTCCATTCACATTTGACAAATTCCTGTTTTATCGCAATTGTGTATTTAATTAGGCTAATGAAGCATGTCTTTATCCTTCTTTTTTCTTATGCCTGAGGAAACGACCCTTGAACGGTCGAGAAACACGTTGCATTGTAAAGACGCTATATTGAGAAGAAATTAAAGTTTTACCTGTTATCTTTATGTTTTTTATACAGGAACCACTTTTAAAGCTTAGCACTCCATGATCTATCAGGATTTGCCTTTCCGAAACCGGATACTGTACCCAGCCTTCAGCCGGTTATCTGGGTAGAGTAGGAACACATCATTGCTGACTAACTTAAGAATGGCTACTTCTTGCTGACTTTGAGAAGAAAATGTGTTAGAGCCTAGACAGCCTAATACATTTGGTGCGCAGGGAAAGCATGAAAGAACTCTCATTGAGAGACAAAAACCCGAGCCTGGTACACCTACCAATGTTCAGACCACTGCGACTTCAACCATACAGAAATACCCAGTGGAGGAGATCCTGAATGCGAATGATCAACATACTACAGTGAGGAAAGGGAAACAAGTTGCAGCCATACACGCGAGTCACCTGCCGAATTCAGAAGGCCATCGAGGTACTCCAAAGGGAGAGAATGTGTCTCTAGATGATCATAGGCTGCCAGATACCACCATGCCTAATAGCAAAACTAGATCTGCTGAGAGAGTTATGCCCTCAGCAGCTGGCTTGGGAGGTGCGGCCGCCCCCCCGGAGAGCTGCCAAGGCTTCTTTTATGGCTAGGCCTTGGATTCAATTTCATCTGCATGTTCTTTCTCTAGTTGCCTCCTAATAATTAACCCACATTACGGCAAATAGTTTGGATAATGATGAACCTAAATTCCTTCATTGGATCTTGTATAAGATACCTTCATTTAAACCAGAACAATTTGTGTCACATATAGGGAATTGATCGGATTTAGGCCATTTTTGGCCATGTAATTTTTTGGTCAGTTAGTAATGTGACCTTTTTTTATCTGCATCTTCAAAATAAATGTTCACCAGCCCTCTCATACAATGTTTGATCACATTCCAGTTTATCTCCTATATAATTATATGCTAGCAATATGTGTTTATACTTAGGAGTGACCCACTTGATAATAAACTATAGTAAATGGCAATATTATAACTTTAGCTATATACCTAGGTTATCATTAACTACCGTCTCCAGTCAAATTCAAGCTAGTTCTGATTCTATCTCTAATATCTAAGAGGCATCCAATTTATTCCCTGATTAGTTACCCCAAATTTCATATATATCTATTCATTAAGTGATGCATTCCCTGAGGTATGCTTACCATATTCTGATTTTTTGTAATCTCCCCCTTAGACCACAGCATATATCCTTTCCCAATGAAGAACACCAAAGTGATGAGAGATTCTAACATCTGTCCAATTATTTAGTTAACACAAAAGAAGCTCATAACAGCTGTGATAAATCCCTAGACTATATGGTCTATGTAAGCAAAGGAGCCCTTTTTTAGTAGTTAAATATGTTATATAAAAATGTGTTGCTTTTCCATGATGATGTTTCTTTTATTAATATCATATGGGCTTATCAATCTTATTAGAAGGTCTGAGGTATAAGTCCCTTTATTTTAAATATCTTCTCCAGGGTTTGATTATACCCTAACACATGGTTATTATGTGCGGCAACGTCAAAGAAGGTCATAATATACCAGATTGTAGAAGATAAGTGCATATTGGATATCCTATTTAGCTTGATGTCCTTAACTTTTTCATACGCCAAGTGCAAGTTCACCAATGTAGTTCAATATCTGTTTTATAATTTGCCTACAAAAAAGTTACATAGTTATCATACTACTCAATTTCTAATTCATTTTTTTTTATTTAACTATTTACTAGTGATGCAATCAGAAAAGAGGTAAAAGTAAATAAAATAAAATTAGCGAGAAGGTTACCTCCTCAACATTTGTTTTAACATATATATGCCATGAATAGCATATAGCTCTTATATTGCACTTATAAGTACATTTTCAAGTTTGCAGTTTCATTGTTGTCATAAGTTTACCATTGCTGGTCTTCGATTTACTTTCATGGTTTAAGAGTGGCCATTTATGTCACTAGAGTTCTTCTTTGTGTAATTTATGTGTAATAGGGCCCATGAGTGACCCTCTGAGAAACAAGAGGATCCAATAATGTTTAAAAAGGAGGTTTAAATGTATTATATTTACTTAATTTATTGTTATTCTAATTATTGCTATTTTGTTTGACAACTCTTTGCTTTGAGTAGAAAAGTCATACTTCTATATTCTGTTGTCATGTCATTACAATAGGTCGTATACCATTCTTCAGTACTGTAAATTGTTTGCTCACTGTTGTAAATTCTAACAACCTCAAAAAAATTTGGAAAAAAAAAAAAAAGAATACACTATTGTCATCAGCTGTCCACAATGATTAAGAGGCCTATCTATCAAAGTGTCAACCGCAAATGCGCCGGAATGCCGCAATCAGCCAATAGAATGAGAGCTGCTCAAATCCTATTGGCTGATTGGAACAGCCAATAGAATGAGAGCTGCTCAAAACCTATTGGCTGATTTGGCATCACTTGCCACCGTATGAAGAGGATGCTCTGCGCCGGATGTCTTCACCGCGCCGGATGGATGAAGATAGAAGATGCCGGCTGGATGAAGACTTTGCCGGCTGGATGAAGACTTTGCCGGCTGGATGAAGACTTCTTGTCTGCTTGATGAGGACTTCTCCGGCTGGATGGATCCTTCAAGCGGGATTTCAATAATTGTAAGCGGATTGTCGGGGTTAGTGTTAGGTTTTTTTTAAGTTTTTTTTTGGGTGGGTTTTATTTTTAGATTAGGGTCTGGGCAGTAAAAGAGCTAAATGCCCTTTTAAGGGCAATGCCCATACAAATGCCCTTTTCAGGGCAATGGGTAGCTTAGGTTATTTTAGATAGTTATTTTATTTGGGGGGGTTGGTTGGGTTTTACTGTTGGGGGTTGTTTGTATTTTTTACAGGTAAAAGAGCTGATATATTTGGGGCAATGCCCCACAAAAGGCCCTTTTAAGGGTCGTTGGTAGTTTATTGTAGGCTAGGTTTTTTTTTTATTTTGGGGGGTCTTTTTTATTTTGATAGGGCTAATTTAATGTAATTGTAGTATAATAGTTAAGGTAGATTAATTAATAGTTTAAAATTAGTTTCTTTTAATTCTACAGGTAAGTTTTAATTTATATTAAGATAGGGATGTTGTAATTTTGATTTAAAGTTAAGGGGTTGTTAGGTTTAAGGGCCATTGGTAGTTTATTGTTGGCTAGGGTTTTTGTTTTTTTATTTTGGGGGGGAGGGCTTTTTTATTTTGATAGGGCTATTAGATTAGGTGTAAAAAAAAATTATTTTTGATAATTTGGTTTGTTATTTTTCGTAATTTAGAGTTTTTTTTTTTTTTGGTAACAGTGATTTAAATAATTTTAGACGGGTTAGGTTTTTTAATATGTAATTTATTTTATTTAAATGGTAGTTTAATGTAATTGTAGTATAATAGTTAGGGTAGGTTAATTAATAGTTTAAAATTAGTTTCTTTTAATAAAACAGATAAGTTTTAATTTAAATTAAGATAGGGATGTTGTAATTTTGATTTAAAGTTAAGGGGTTGTTAGGTTTAGGGGTTAATAGCTTAATTTAGTTTTTTGCGATGTGGGGAGCTGATGGTTTAGTGGTTAATAGGTTTAGTTAGTGGTGGTGATGTGGGAGGCCAGAGGTTTAGGGGTTAATAAGTTTATTTAGGTTGCGGCAGGGTTGGGGGAGGCGGGATAGGGGTTAATAAGTTTATTTAGGTTGCGGCAGGGTCGGGGAGTGGCGGGAAAGGGGTTAATAAGTTTATTTAGGTTGCGGCGGGGTCGGGGAATGGCAGAATAGGGGTTAATAACTTTATTTATGTTGCAGCAGGGTCAGGGAGCGGCAGAATAGGGGTTAAACATTTTAGTATAATGATGGCGTTTAGTGAAATGGTATAAATAAAGTTGGGATAAACACGAATAGACGCAAGATCGATGACTGTACTTGGTGCTTGTGTTTTTGGCGGCTTTTTTTTATAAATAAGGAGAGCGTATTGAGATCCGCGCCTGCGCCCATGATGTTTGGCGATGTTAGGCGAGCGTATTGATGCCGGAGAATGCAACATAGTTGACGCTTTGATAGATATCCCCCTAAGAGTTCTGCAGAGGCACACATCCTGCTGTATGATCTTACATGCTTCATTATGTCTGTGATGAATACATTAGTGATGGTAAATTCTAGCATTTCAAAAGCGCTAGGATTTACCATCACTAAAAATAAAGGACAGCTTCATTAATCAGTTTAAAAAAAACTGAAGAGTAGGTACTGTTATTTCGCCACAACTATATCGCTAACCTAAAAGCCCCCAGCCGCCCATGGCACAGCTCAGTTTTTTCAGTGAGTTGATGTTTCCACCTCTTAACCAATAGCCATGCTTATCCTTCGGTGTTATGCACTGAAGCTGCAGCGAAATAACGGTACCATTTATTCAGTTTTTTTTTAAAATGATTGAATGAAGGTGGCCTTTATTTTTTAGTGATGGTAAACCCTAAGCGTTTATGAACGGCTAGAAGTTACCATCACTTTAACAAAAGCTAAATAAACCTCAAGTTTTTACCTCCTAATACTAAGGAGGTTACAAGTTAGTCTCAAACAATTTAAATAAACATACTAAAGATGAAAGTATATGTACAGTACAGTATGCATAGAGGGCCAATTATGGGCTTCTTAAAAAACTTTAATGTGAAACAGATAATTACACTACTCTAATTATCTAAATTCTCAATCTATGTCAATGCTACATTTTCAAAGTTCAATAAATAGGGGCCATTTTTGACAGTCACTACCTTATTCATTACCACTGTAGAGGATTATGTAAGCTATTAAATCGCATAACTAAAAGCCCTGAAATGAGACATGACGTGAGCTATATGTTCTGCAGGTAAGCACAAATAAGATGGGAATATAATGGGAATATAAATGACTTCTTACATATTGCAGTATAAAAGATAATGTAACTTATGAGGAGCGCTTATCCACCATGTGCAGGCTGAAAATACAGTAGACCCTAAAGCCTTCATAACTTACCACACAGCCTTCATCGCACATAGAGAGCAAGAAGTAACAATACAATACTGACAGGAAAGCAAACATTTCTAAAAAAATTGACCGCAGTTCAGTGGCATATGTAAGTCCAAATCTCAGCCTAATCCATGTCTATACCACATAAATGTAAATGCTTGATGCCTAACTAAGGCGTAGCTTTAGGAGAGCTTTGTTCGTGGAATGCTGTAAGAAATCGTCCCCAAATCCAATTAAGATCTCACTCACCAATATTATTAAACCAACCAGGCCCTCATGGATTATTGGAGGTGTAAGTAAGTGGCCGAAGATTGGTCACAGTCTCCCTCCCACATGACGGCACCAGGAAAAAAGTCAACTAGTGACAAGGTCCTACAGGTAGTGAGGCAGCAAGTGACTCCCCAACAGCTTCAAGCTTTGATGAGTCTATGCTTGAGTGTAGGGCTAGATGTAGGCAACACCTTAGCACAAGCACTGCTCGCCTCCTTTACTGGTCCATAGGTTCTCCATAGATCGGGACTCCCGCATATTTCTGTAGAATAGGAGGTATATGAGGCTCTGCTCAACCAATATTTTGGGGATTTCTCTCTAAATCCACGCGCTCCACTTACTTTTAAATAATTAAAGACTATTATCCCACATGGTATGAATACAGAATGGGATTTGTCTGTTTTTTGTTTGTTCGTTTTTTTTTAATGCAACAAGTATATAATTGATATATGTTTTTTAGCTTAATTATGTGTTTGTTAAAGGAACATTTAAGCCAAAATTAAATTTTCATGATTAAGATAGGGCATGCAATTTTAAACAATTTTCCAATTCACTTGTATCATCAAATTTCCTTTGTTCACTTTGTATTCTTTGTTGAAGGCTAAACCTAGGTATGCCTAATTTCTAATTCCCTTGAATGCCCTTGAAGGTTGCCTCTTATCTCAGTGCATTTTTACAGTTATACAGTGCTAGTTTATATTTGCCATATGGATAAACATTGTGCTCACTCCTGTGGAGTTACTTATAACTCAGCACTGATTGGCTAAAATGCAAGCATGTCAAAAGCACTAACATAAAGGGGCAGTCTGTAGAGGCTTAAATACAAGGTAAAAAGTGTATTAATATAACAGTGTTGGTTATGCAAAACGTGGGAATGGGTAATAAAGGGATTATCCATCTTTTTAACCAATAAACATTTTAAAGTAGACTGTCCCTTTAAGAATAAGCTCAGATGTTAGTGTATGGACATCATAATTTCATACCATGATTGTATCACTAGGGGGCTTTTAGTAGTAACGCATATTATAGTGGGCATTCTGTTTCAATAACGTTTTTTATTAATGGTTAAAGTGATGGTAAACTTTTCCCTTTGTATAAACATCCAAAATGTTAGCAACATTTTAGATGGAGTTTAATTGATCAGTTGTAATTAAGACACGATTTAACTTACTTTTTTAATGTAGCGCTGAAATTCAAATACCCCGTGCTCCAGTCACCCACTTCAAATGTAATTTTTTTTGTGAACTAACGATTTGAACTTTTCTCCAATCATCACTCTTGCTACAACAAAAGTGCCATACGGCTAGAGCACTGATTACTTTTGAAGTGGATGGATAGAGTGCGGGGTACTTCAATTTCATTTCTACTTTAAAAAGTCAAAGTGCATCTTCAGTACAACTGATAAATTAAACTCCATCTAAAATATTGCTAACATTCCAAATTTATTTGTACTAAAGTCAAAATTTACGATCACTTTAAAGGGATATGAAACACACATTTTTTTTCTTTCATGATTTACTTCCATCATCTAATTTGCTGATTTACTTCTATCATCTAATTTGCTTCATTCTCTCAATATCCTTTGTTGAAAAGTAATATCTAAATAGATTGGTAGCTGCACATAGATGCCTCATGTGATTGGCTCACCCATGTGCATTGCTATTTCTTCAACAAAGGATATCTAAAGAATGAAGCAAATTAGATAATAGAAGTAAATTGGAATGTTGTTTACAATTGTATTCTCTATATGAATCATGTTTCTTTTAAGTTTTCTTTGGTGACGTAATTAATTACTGGGTGTGGCCTATGTATTTAAAATGTGCTATGCATCAAGCATGAATTAGACAAGATTAAAGGGACAGTCAACACCAGAATTTTTGTTGTTTAAAAAGAAAGATAATCACTTTGTTACCCATTCTTAAGTTTTGCATAACCAACACAGTTATAATAATGCAAGTTTTACTTCTGTAATTACCTTGTATCTAAGCCTCTGCAGAATGCACTCTTATTTCAGTTCTTTTGACAGACTTGCAATCAGTGCTCACTTTTAGGTCACTTCACATGCATGAGCTCAATGTTATCTATATGAAACACATGAACTAATGCCCTCTAGTGGTCAAAATGCATTCAGATTAGATGCAGTCTTCAAGGTCTTAGAAATTAGCATATGAACCTCCTAGGTTTAGCTTTCAACTAAGAATACCAAAAGAACGACCAACTTCCGGTGGGCAGGCTGTTGGAACGGTCGCACAGAAAAGGAGCTCCGTGAACGCTCTGAAAGTAAGGGCTAAATAGCAACATCAAAAAAAGACCCACTCTACATGCCACCTTAGGCAGGATAACAATTCACCTACCTGATAGAGACCGAAGAGGGAGCTTTTGAGATCTGCTCCACCACCGGGAACCGAAAATACGGCTCATTCAGGCCTACACACACGGCTGGAAAATACAGCTTAGGGTACCTCGGCACAGTGGGGTGTGGAGGCTTCGGCTAGCGACATCGGACACAAGAGGAGCTAGTGGAGAGAAAGCGGCCTCAGACCAAAACCCTGCATGTCACAGCAGTACCACAAATACCGGACAAGTATCAAAGAGGGGTAAGGATACAGTCTCACCCACCATTACCACATGGCGCACTTACATGCAACACTTTAAGCCTCAGCTAAGCTAATCATTGTAATAAGAAGACAAGCTAACGGCCATAGAGATAATACATAGAGTAAGGAACAAGACACTCATAAATGGGCATATTGGCAAAACGGGTACATAAGCCCTAAAAGAGCACACTATACAATGGCAAAGGAATAATGAGTTAAAAGCTTTCCCTCACACAGCAAAACAATAAAAGGCTGTGCTTCGTGAATTTTATTTATGGACTTCATAGCCTTTATATCTATATTTCATATATAATATCTGACGACTCTCAACTTGACCCTGAGACAGTTGGTTCAGTTAACCCCTCGCGGGTCTAGGAGGGAATATAAAAATTCTGATACCCAATTTAAAATCTCTGAACAAGAATCACCTTACATATAGAATAAGGGTTGTAGTGGCAAGTTCAAACTTTGATATCAGGACACAATAAAGTGGGATAGCATCACAAATAGGCACAGCAAATCCCACCTGGTCTCCCTAAAGTGCTCACTGTATGCAGAAATACTACAGCAGCGTTAAAAAGGCTAGAGGCACCATGGCAGCCAAACACAAGCAAAATGACAGGAAATCCAAACATCAACCAGAGAACTTCACACCAGCAGAAAGCAGGGATGTTGAGCTGGATACCATGGGCCAAGATCCGCATCCTATTGTTACACAGCTTTCGGCTCTGTTTCTTCCAAAGATGGAACAGTTGCAGACGGGTATGGATGCAATGGCGGCTGACATAAAGCAGATCTCTAATAGAATCACCAGGGCTGAACACCCACTCTCGGAAGTCGAGGACCTGCAAAGATCTCAATCCACAAGTATTACAGCCCTGCAGAGACAGAATGCAGCATTATCAGAGAAAATAGATAATCTAGAAAATAGAAATGGAATGTGAGTGGTATAACTTCACCCATTAAACGCAAATCGATCCTAAAACACCTTAAAACTATAAATACGGATATAGCTATCTTAGAGGAAACCCATTTATCCCAGATTGAGCACCAAAAGCTGAAACAGAATTGGGTGACAGAAGTAATTTACACTCCATATGAATCTCCTAGGGCCAGAGGGGTAGCCATTTAAAAAAAAAAAAACTCCCATATGTTATCACTAAAAGGGACATAGACAAGGAAGGGCGTTATATAATAATAATAGGCAGCGACTATATTATTATTATTATATTGCCCCGCAGATGCCTCTGAATAGATTCAGAGACCCATCGTCAATTGTAACCACTCCAATTGACACTAAAAATTCTACAGCCTCACACCTAACCTCAGACTCCAGAATTGCAAGTACCAGCCCGCCAATCCTTCCCAACCACCACCCACCCAATTGTTTACCTTAATATATACACACACAACAGTAATTATGTGCAGCTGTCACTAATAATCCAGGATAGAGGAACCACTTCAGACTCACAGCCTTTGTACTGACATTTTACCACATTCTTTTACACTTTTCCAAATCTCACTTGCTCAGTCACCCCCCCCCCCATGTCGTCACTCGCTCTCAGTTAACTCAGCCTTATATCAGACATATTTTTTTCTCCCTTACCTTCTGTGTCCATTCCCTCTCCTTTAGATTGTAAGCTTGAGAGCCTTTCTACCTGCAGGCCACTTTGTGTTGAAAATGAACTACTACTGATTGTGCTCAAGGGCAGGGCATTTCTCTCCTTTTGTATAACTGAATTATCGCACCTACAACTGTTATTTACCCCTACTGTACTTGTTTGTACATCACTGTATCCCTGTAATGTTTTCTATTCTTTGTATAGCGCTGCGTAATCTGCTGGCGCTTTATAAATAATAATAATAAGAGAGATTCCCATATTATGGCTAAATTTAGAAACACGTTAGAGCTGAAAGACATCTGGAGAGATAAAAACCCAGAGGTAAAGAATTATACATGTCTATCCACATCAAAACACACCTTATCTCGTATCAACTATTTTTTAATTTCCCCGTCCCTAGTTCCAAGAGTAGAGCAAACAAAAATACTAGACATCACACTTTCAGACCACACACCTATTCAGCTGTTGTTAAATCTGAATATACCCGAAAGGAAGACAAATGATTGGAGATTTCCATCATACCTCTATAATGACGCCAATTTCCACACCTTTTTAAACTTGGAATGGCAGCACTATAGAGAAGCAAATCAACCCCACATTGACCAACCGATGCTTTATTGGGAAGCTGCAAAGGCAGTCCTGAGGGGAGCAGTTACCTCTTACTCAATAAAAATCAAGATACAATACAAGGCAAAGTCAGACCATTTGCTCCAACTTAAAAATGCTTATAACAAATTCTTAAGATGTCCCACTATACCCAATAGAAATAAATATTATCTAATTAAACAGCAAAGAGATACTTACTTTTTAGATAACTCTCTGCACACTATGAATAGAGCGTCAGGATTCTATTACAAATTCTGCAATAAAACCGGTAAATACTTGGCAGCTTTGACCAAAATACTAAAACCTAAAGGAATCATAACAAATAAAAAAATGGGGGACTCAGTAATATCAGATAATAATTCAATCTCAAAGGCCTTTATAGAGTATTGCCAAACTCTTTACAACTCAACACCCATAGATACAAATCTCAGAGACCATTTTTGGTCAGATCTAACTTTACCTCAATTACCAACCACAGATTCTGAAGCACTTAGTACACCCATTACAATAGAAGAAATGAGTACAGTCATTAAGAATACACCTCAAGGGAAAAACGCCAGGTCCAGATGGCCTACCAGGCATATTTTACCAGATCCTAAACCCTAACATTGGGACAGATTTGGCGGCTTTGTATAACGGTTTACTTTCTGGAGAAGTAGACATATCCAATAGATTTGTAGAAGCACATTTAACTCTGATAGCTAAACCAGGAAGGGACCCAACCTTAAGATAATCATACCAACCAATTTAGTGGCTGAATAGCGACTATAAAATCCTGTCAAAAATTCTAGCAAACAGATTAACAAAAACACTACAGCTACTCATACATAAAGATCAAACAGGGTTCGTTAAGGGCCATTCCTCAGTGTCAATTTTTAGGAAACTACAGCTTATCCTTTCCCACTATTGGTCAAAACAAAATAAAAAGGATGATCCTTCTCCACTCCCGAAGACCAGTCTGCTAGCAGTAGATGCAGAAAAGGCCTTCGATAAGGTCTTGTGGGAACACTTGTTCCACTCACTCCAGGGGAACTTTGTACAGATTATTAAAATGCTGTACTCTAACCCCAAATAAGCACTGATTATTAACGGCGGGATCTCAGAGTCCTTTAGGTTACACAGGGGTACTAGGCAGGGATGCCCCCTATTCCCTCTTCTTTTTGACTTGGCGATAGAACCGCTAGCCATAAAAATTAGAAATACTATACAAGGCCTAAAGATAGCCTCAGAAACCATAAATCTATCATTATACGTGGGAGATATGATTTTAGTAGTCCCAAACCCAAAAGAAACTCTACTGCCTTTAAGCTCTCTTATTGAACATTTTGGAAAAATCTCAGGTTACCAAGTTAATAAGGGAAAATCAGAACTTTTATGGTTACACCCTTTGGAAGGAGAGCAGCTACACAGCTATGAATTTAAAATAGTCAAAGACAATTTTAGATAGCTAGGTATACAATTGGCCAGAAACCCACATAAATGGTATGACCTTAACTTCAAACAGTTAATCACATCCATTATCTCACAACTTAAATCCTGGACCGGCCTTCCTCTGTCCTGCTCTGGAAGGATTAGCGTAATTAAAATGACAATCTTCCCAAATATCATGTATACTCTCCAGATGCTCCCACTTTTATTGAAAAAATCAGATCTTACTGCACTTAAAAGTGCAATTCTGGGTTTTATATGGAAAACAAAAGAAACACAGGATTAGCCTCCAAAAATTAACAGCCACGGCAGAACGGGGAGGGCTTGGACTCCCAAACATAGAGCTTTACAACTGGGCATCATCCGGGAAAATTATACTAGACTGGTTAACGGGTGAGGAGTGTTTTACAATCCCCCAATTAGAAAAGGAGTTGATTGCCCCATAGTCATTAGAAATGCAACCTTACAAGGTTACAGGCCACAGGAATAGTGGGTTCCTTTTTTCCCCTTAGTGAGCCCCTAAGTGCGTTGCAAAAAGTTTGCAAGTGGTTAAAGATAGACAACACTTACTCCAAACATCTTCCACTGAAGAGAAACCCTAACTTCATAGCAGGATTCTCCACCAGACCTTTCCAAGTTTGGTATGAGAAAGGCATAAGAACAGTAAGTCAACTATTAAAGCAGGGAGGGAGAGAGATCAAAACATTTCAAGAGATGAGGGGAGACTATGAGTTGCCCATAACGCATCATTATGCATACCTACAGGCTAAACACTACATTCACCAGATACTTAAAGACCCAATCTACCTGTCAGGACATCCAGGACTAAAGTCAAGTATTACACTGTTTAGAAATGGAAGACAATCTATTTCTCTGTAATATGGAACGTTATTGCAAAACATAGAGAAACAAAGAATAGATTCAATTGCACTAAGATGGTCATCCATACCCTAGAGATATTGTTACAAACCAGAATATTATAGATAGATTTCACATAGTGAGAAATGCCACATTAGCCTCAGATCTAAGGGAAGCACACACAAAAATGCTTCATCAAGCTTACATAATCCCAAAAGTCCTTAAAAAATGGAAAACATCAATACCAAACATATGCCCAAAATGTCGATACCCAGATCCAGATTTTCTACATTTTATCAAAGGATGCCCACACATTAAGAGATACTGGGCACAGATAACATACTGGATCAAGGTCATAACACAACATAACACACCGCTAGAGGAAGAACAAATCCTACTACTTAAGTAAGACAATACACCAGCACCGTTTAGAGCATTTATTTTTAATGTAATTCTCCTTGCGAGGAAGCTAATTCTTAAATATTGACCCTCAGACAAAATACCGAAACTGAACAAATTAAAAAATGTCTTACATTGCCAGTTAACAAAAGAAAAATGGGACACCATTGGGGACCCAAATAGAAGAACTGTGAGACAGGATGCAGTCTCAGAATTGTGATGTCATCACTTATTATTTAAAGGGCCTCTGTTCAGTATGCTTTGCCCTTGCGTTGTCTCAGACGTGTTTGTGAGAGCTCCTGTGTGTTACCTGGCTGTCTGATGTCCCTCCTGGTTCCTGATCCCTGGCTTGTTCCTGACTCTGCTATTCTCCTTGTTCCTGATTCCGGCTCGTCTGAGTACTCGCTTTGGCTCCTGACTCTGCTCGTCTGACTATTCACTTTGGTTCCTGATTCGGCTCGTCTGACTACCAGCTCTGGTTTTGATTCCTGGCATGTTATTTGACTTGTGGACTTTTTATTATTTTTTGCTTTTAATAAAGTTGTGATTATTTTTGCACTTCTCGTCTCAGTCTGATTCCTGGCACCCTAACATTACGCAAGGGCCATGAATCCTGATGGTGCTAATAATCCACCTTTACCTGCCATAATTTTCAGGATGGATGAACAGGATCATTGCTTGGATCAATTTGCACTAGCCCTGCAAACCCTGCTGACTCGCACTGCACATTTGGACCAAAGTGTCCTGCAAGTTATGGCTGCTCCTGTTTCCGCTGCTGCACCTAGTCCTACCATGAGCATGTCCGGTTCTGAACCTCTACCTCAGTGATATGGAGACGATCCTAATCAGTGCAGAGGGTTTTTGAACCAGGTGGGCATTTACTTTGAGATGGTACCTCAGGCGTTTCCCTCTGACAGAGTTAAGGTGGGATTTCTCATCTCGTTACTCTCTGACACAGCTCTTGCCTGGGCTAATCCCTTGTGGGAGACTAATAAACCTGTGATTTCAAATTACCCTGAATTTGTGGCCTCCTTTCGAAGGGTTACTGGAGCAAAAAGGGAAAGAATACACTTGAAAGCACTCACAGGTCACTTATTGAGTAAGATCTTACTCAATAAGTGACCTGTGAGTGCTTTCAAGTGTATTCTTTCCCTTTTTGCTCCAGTAATCAATGTTATACACATAGCACCAAACTTAGCCATTTAGTTGGCTGATAATACATAAGGCCTTACAAGTTGGCCAGATATTAAATAAATCAGGTCCTATTTATACCTGTAGTGCCATTGGTAACTTTTTTCATAAATTCCTTTTGAAGGGTATTTGATGTTCCGGCTCGCTTCTCCTCTGCTGCTAAACGACTCATGTCCATTCAGCAAGGTACAAGATCTGTTGCTCAGTATGCCATTGAGTTCCATACGCTTGCCGCAGAGGTAGGTTAGAACAATGAAGCCCTTGTTGCCGCCTTCTTTCATGGGCTCTCTGATGCGATTAAAGGCAAAGTTGCTGCCAGAGATTTACCAGAAGATCTCGAGGCATTGGTGTCTTTTTTGATCCTAATTGACATCAGACTAAGTGAGAGGCCCTCTTTCAAAGATCGCTTGCGGAAGCCTCCTGTTCCGTTGTCTCCTACGTGTTCGTTCCCACCCATGCCTCCCTCTCCTCCCATGCCTCCTGGTCCCGTGTCACCAGGTACTGCTGAGCCGATGCATTTGGGATTCGTGCGTCTCTCCGTGGCAGAGAGGGCCTTTAGGAGGAGGGAGGGGCTCTGCCTCTATTGTGGGTTACAGTGCCACCTTTTTAAGTCTTGTCCTATACGGCCAGGAAACGCTCACACCTAAGGTCCTGTTGGGGGCAGACCTTGGGCGGTTTATCCTCATCCCCGGAACCGCTAAAGGAGAAACCTTTGGTCATGGTTGTCCTTTCCTGGGTGGACTCCTCCATAGGCACCCAGGCTCTTGTTGACTCCGGTGCTGTGGGCTATTTCATTGACAGTGCTTTTGTATCAAAGCACTCCATTCCTGTTTTGTCTCGGTCCGTTCCACTTGCTATTGAGGCCATTGATGGCAGGCCACTTCAGCCCGCACTCGTTACTCACTAAACCGCTCCGTTATCCATGGCTGTTGGGGCTCTCCATTTTGAAACCCTCCAGTTCCAGGTGATAAACTCTCCGCATTTTCCGGTTGTTCTGGGTTATCCCTGGCTCCAAAAGCACAATCCCAGTCTCGACTGGCGCAGGTTCAACATTTTGTTGTGGTCTCCGCAATGTATTTCCACTTGTCTTTGGAAACCAGTTAAAGTCTTGTGCACTTCTTCGGTATCTCAATTGCCAGAGGAGTACCGAGAGTTCCTAGACATTTTTGACAAGGTGCGTGCCGGTACGTTCCCTCCTCACTGGTCTTACGATTGTGCCATAGACCTGCAACCCAGAGCCATTCCTCCTCGGGGCCGGGTTTACCCTCTGTCTGTTGCGGAGAATTGTGCTATGGAGGAATATGTTGCCGATGCTCTGTTGCGCTCTCCTGCAGGGGCTGGTTTATTCTTTGTGAAGAAAAAGGGTGGCGAGTTAAAACCATGCATCGATTATAGGGGTCTTAATCGTTTTACCATTAAGAATGCTTACCCTATTCCGCTCATTACGGAACTCTTTGACTGCCTCATGGGAGCTACGGTCTTTATTAAACTTGATTTGAGAGGAGCGTACAATCTCGTTAGGATCAAGGAGGGCCACAAATGGAAAACAGCATTTAACACCAGGAGCGGGCATTATGAGTATCTTGTAATGCCCTTTGGCCTATGTAATGCTCCTGCTGTTTTCCAGGAATTTATTAATGATGTCCTATGAGATATATTGCAACAGTGTGTTGTGGTGTACTTAGACGACATCCTCATACACTCACCCACACTTGAGGCTCATCGTTCTGATGTTACACGGGTTCTTCAGAGACTACTTGAGAATGGCCTGTTTTGTAAACTCGAGAAATGTGAGTTCCATCAGACTCAAGTAACTTTCCTAGGTTATGTTATCTCCGTTGCAGGGTTCTCCATGGATCCTGACAAGTTATCTGCAGTTCTGCAGTGGCCTCGCCCAGTTGGTCTTCAGTCTATTTGACGTTTTTTGGGGTTCGCCAATTACTATAGAAAGTTTATTAAAAACTTTTCTTCCTTGGTCAAACCTATCACAGACATGACCCGTAAAGAGAATGATCCGCTCCATTGGTCACCTACTGCCATTAAAGCCTTTGATAGTCTTAAAACTGCCTTTGCTGCCGCTCCAGTTCTGGCTCATCCTAAACCTGTCCTGCCTTTCTTTCTTGAGGTTGATGCGTCTGAGACTGGCGTAGGTGCCCTACCCCCAGGGATAAGAGTCCCCAGGGTGAACACCCACCTGGACTGGCACTGTTTTTTGTAAAAGATGTGCAGACATATTTCCTGGTAATTGACATTTTTTGTAAATTGTAGTTTTGGAATAAGGGCCTATAGGGATAATGCCTGGGATATTTAAGTAACAGATCTGATTCATTTTCATTCATTCATTCATTCATTCATTCATTCATTCATTCTCTCTCTCTCTCTTTCTCTCTCTCTTTCTCTCTCTCTCTCTCTCTCTCTTCTCTCTTTCCTTGCCTAGATGTACTAATTTCCTATGCAAATATTTACATTGATTTAATTTTGAGACATGGAGGATTTTAATTTCAGTTTTTTATCTCCTCCCATAATTTTAATGAAGTTTGGTTTAACCATGAAAATAGCTTTTCCAATGCAGCAACCAGAAATCTATCTCCTACTGATGAGTTCCAAAAAGAACGAAACAGGCTTGTCTAGTGAGTGATTTCTGGTTTGCTGTCATAATCCTGTTTAAAAGGATCACTGTGTCAAAAAGTATTTTTGAAGCAAAAAAACTCAGAATTTGCATATCTAATTTGCATATCTTACCCACAATTCTCTTGTGCATTGGAAACATTGGGGGATAGTTATCAAGCCGTCAACCTCAAATACGCTGGAATTCCGCAGCGTATTTGTGGCGAGGCTGATACGCCTTAGTTATCAAAGGCTCGAGACCGGCAAAAGTAGAATTTTGTGATGTAAGCTTCGATCCGCCGGACTCAGTCCGACACAGATCGATTCTTACGTCACTCCAGATGTTCTGCACACAAGTGCGGCACATTCTCACTACTTTTGCTAGTTATCAAATGACTAGCAGGTACACTCGGCACTTTTACGGCCCAGCGTACCTGGTTTTCAATCCGCCGCCCCTGAAGGCGGCGGATCCCATAGGAATCAATGGGAGTCTGACCATAGCGAAAGTACAAGTTCGCTGCTGCCAGACATCCCATTGATTTCTATGGGAGCTGTCTGCACCTAACACCCTAACATGTACCCCGAGTCTAAACACCACTAATCTGTCCCCCCTACACCGCCGCAACTAAATAAAGTTATTACCCCCTAAACCGCCGCTCCCGGAGCCCACCGCAAGCTACTCTATACATATTAACCCCTAAACCGCCGCTCCCGGAGCCCACCGCAACTATTATAAATGTATTAACCCCTAAACCGCCGCTCCCTGAACCCGCCGCAACCTATATTAAATGTATTAACCCCTATCCTGCCCCCCCTACACCGTCGCCACCTATAATAAATGTATTAACCCCTAATCTGCCCCCCCTACACCGTCGCCACCTATAATAAATTTATTAACCCCTATCCTGCCCCCCACTACGCCACCGCCACTGTAATACAATTATTAACCCCTAAACCTAAGTCTAACCCTAACGCCCCCCTAACTTAAATATTAATTAAATAAATCTAAATAATATTTTTATTATTAACTAAATTAATCCTATTTAAAACTAAATACTTACCTTTAAAATAAACCCTAATATAGCTACAATATAAATAATAATTATATTCTAGCTATCTTAGGATTTATTTTTATTTTACAGGCAACTTTCAATTTATTTTAACTGGGTACAATAGCTATTAAATAGTTATTAACTATTTAATAGCTTACCTAGCTAAAATAAACTGAAATTTACCTGTAAAATAAATCCTAACCTAAGTTATAATTACACCTAACACTACACTATACTTTAATAAATTATTCCTATTTAAAACTAAATACTTACCTGTAAAATAAACCCTAATATAGCTACAATATAAATAATAATTATATTGGAGCTATCTTAGGATTTATATTTATTTTACAGGTAACTTTGTATTTATTTTAGCTAGTTAGAATAGTTATTAAATAGTTATTAACTATTTAATAACTACCTAGCTAAAAGAAATACAAAATGACCTGTAAAATAAATCGTAACCTAAGTTACAATTAAACCTAATACTACACTATCATTAAATTAATTAAATAAACTACCTACAAATAACTTCAATTAAATACAATTACATAAACTAACTAAAGTACAAAAAATAAAAAAAGCTAAGTTACAAAAAATAAAAAAATAAGTTACATTTTACAAATATTACAACAATTTTAAGTTACTTACACCTAATCTAAGCCCCAAAGTTCAGCTCTTTTGCCTGTAAAAGAAAAATACAACCCCCCCAACATTAAAACCCACCACCCACATACCCCTAATCTAACCCAAACCCCCCTTAAAATAACCTAACACTAATCCCCTGAAGATCATCCTACCTTTAGTTGTCTTCACTCAGCCGAGCCACCGATGGAACTGAAGAGGACATCCGGACCGGCAGAAGTTATCCTCCAAGGGGCGCTGAAGAAATCTTCTATCCGATGAAGTGATTCTCCAAGCGGCGCTGAAGAAATCTTCCATCCGGGCGAGGTCATCTTCCAAGAGGCGCTGAAGAAGTCTTCTATCCGGGCGAGGTCATCGTCGAAGCCGGGTCTTGAATGTTCATCCCGCCGACGCGGAACATCCTCCTTTCCCGACAAACTACCGACGAATGAAGGCTCCTTTAAGGGACGTCATCCAAGATGGCGTCCCTTCAATTCCGATTGGCTGATAGGATTCTATCAGCCAATCGGAATTAAGGTAGGAAAAATCTGATCCAATCAGCCAATCAGATTGAGCTCGCATTCTATTGGCTGTTCCGATCAGCCAATAGAATGCGAGCTCAATCTGATGACCTCGCCCGGATAGAAGACTTCTTCAGCGCCTCTTGGAAGATGACCTCGCCCGGATGGAAGACTTCTTCAGCGCCTCTTGGAAGATGACCTCGCCCGGATGGAAGATTTCTTCAGCGCCGCTTGGAGAATCACTTCATCGGATGGAAGATTTCTTCAGCGCCCCTTGGAGGATAACTTCTACCGGTCCGGATGTCCTCTTCAGTTCCATCGGTGGCTCGGCTGAGTGAAGACAACTAAAGGTAGGATGATCTTCAGGGGATTAGTGTTAGGTTATTTTAAGGGGGGTTTGGGTTAGATTAGGGGTATGTGGGTGGTGGGTTTTAATGTTGGGGGGGGTTGTATTTTTCTTTTACAGGCAAAAGAGCTGAACTTTGGGGCATGCCCCCACAAAAGGCCCTTTTAAGGGCTGGTAAGGTAAAAGAGCTTTGAACTTTATTTAATTTAGAATAGGGTAGGGCATTTTTTTTATTTTGGGGGGGTTTGTTATTTTATTAGGGGGCTTAGATTAGGTGTAAGTAGCTTAAAATTGTTGTAATATTTGTAAAATGTTTGTAACTTAGCTTTTTTTTATTTTTTGTACTTTAGTTAGTTTATGTAATTGTATTTAATTGTAGTTATTTGTAGGTAGTTTATTTAATTAATTTAATGATAGTGTAGTATTAGGTTTAATTGTAACTTAGGTTAGGATTTATTTTACAGGTCATTTTGTATTTCTTTTAGCTAGGTAGTTATTAAATAGTTAATAACTATTTAATAACTATTCTAACTAGCTAAAATAAATACAAAGTTACCTGTAAAATAAATATAAATCCTAAGATAGCTCCAATATAATTATTATTTATATTGTAGCTATATTAGGGTTTATTTTACAGGTAAGTATTTAGTTTTAAATAGGAATAATTTATTAAAGTATAGTGTAGTGTTAGGTGTAATTGTAACTTAGGTTAGTTTTTAGTTTACAGGTAAATTTCTCTTTATTTTAGCTAGGTAAGCTATTAAATAGTTAATAACTATTTAATAGCTATTTTACCTAGTTAAAATAAATTGAAAGGTGCCTGTAAAATAAAAATAAATCCTAAGATAGCTACAATATAATTATTATTTATATTGTAGCTAGATTAGGGTTTATTTTAAAGGTAAGTATTTAGTTTTAAATAGGATTAACTTAGTTAATAATAGAAATATTATTTAGATTTATTTAATTAATATTTTAGTTAGGGGGGTGTTAGGGTTAGTGTTAGACTTAGGTTTAGGGGTTGATAATTTTATTACAGTGGCAACGGTGTAGTGGGGGGCAGGATAGGGGTTAATAAATTTATTATAGGTTGCGGGGGTCCGGGAGCGGCGGTTTAGGGGTTAAACTATTTATTTATTTGCGGTGAGGTGCGGGATCAGCAGGATAGGGGTTAATAACTTTATTATAGAGGGCGACGGTATAGTGGGGGCAGGATAGGGGTTACTAGGTATAATGTAGGTGGCAGCGGTGTCCGGGAGCGGCGGTTTAGGGGTTAATACATTTATAAGACTTGCAGCGGGGTCTAGGAGCGGCGGTTTAGGGGTTAATACATTTATAAGACTTGCAGCGGGGTCTAGGAGCGGCGGTTTAGGGGTTAGTAACTTTATTTAGTTGCGGGGGGCTCCAGGGGCGCCGGTATAGGGGGTAGAATAGTGTAGTTTAGTGTGAGTGCTTAGTGACAGGCTAGCAAGAAAGCTGTCAAACAGCCGAAGAGCAACGAGATCGGATGAGTGATAACTCTCACAGTCCGCTGCTCATTGCCCCGCGGCTTTTTGACAGCTTTTTTTGATAACTTAGGCGTATTTTTTCAGGTCCGCGGCGGCGAAGGTAGGCGAGCTTAGGCGGGCGTATTGGGCCGGCGAAGGCAGGAAAGTAGACACGTTGATAACTACTCCCCATTGTATATTAAGAATTTCTGGGGAAAAGCAAGCAGGGATACTTGCCTAGATCTACTAATTTCTTATGCATATATTTACATTGATATATATATATATATATATATATATATATATATATATATATATATATATATATATATATATATATATATATAAAGAAAATTATGTTATCTCATCCAGATGCAGTAACCTAGGAAATAGAAGAAAACATAAAATGCTCAAAAAAGTTCATCAAGACTGCCCCCCCCCCACACACACACACCTAATTTTTTTTGTTGTTACCGTTTAAACAGAGCCAGACATTTCTGTATGTAGAGAAAAGCATTCTTGTAATATTGATTAAACCACTAACTGTGTATCTATTGTAAATTATACACTTTTACAAACAAGAAGCTGAAAAGGATACAATTTAAGCATTCAAGGTTGCCAGTGCATGTATCTTATTTTGGCAAGAATATGGTTAAAATAACCTTTATTCATTAAAAAATGAAAAATATGATTAATTATTAAAACCTTAGCAGTAATGGACTGTGAGCAATTAGTATATGTATTGTAAGTCAACAGTTTAAATATCTCTCACATCACTTGTATTTATATTGTGACTTATTTTGTTTTATTTTTCCCAGCACATCATTATTCCTGCATATAGGGCAATCCTCTGAGTATAAATGCCAACCGTTACTTGCTTAAAGTGAATGTAAATTTTCACAAATGAGTGGCCGGTTCTTAAAAATACTATTAAAAACAGAGGCACTTTCATTCATGAAACTTTACATTTCACCGGTTTTGTTAAAATACTTACCTTTCCTTCTTGCAAGCCGGAGCAGCAATTCGCCCCCACCCGCTGCTCGTCTCTTCATACATCAGCAATGAAGAATCCGGCTTCCTCGAATCACGGCGTGGCCTCAGGCAATGTTTGCTCTGGGGGGAAAACCGTGATTGGAGGAAGCCAGATTCGTCATTGCTGACGAATGAAGAGACGAACGGCGGGCGGGGGAATCGCTGCTCCGGAATGTGCAGACGTAATTAGCACATGCGCAGTGAATGGGCCGCCACTAGAAATTTTGGGGCCCCTGACTTAACCATTGATCAGGGCCCCCCCCCTTTCACATGTGCAATTATTGACCAAGTGACTAAAACGTATATGCACTTTATTCTTAAGTGTCTATTTAAACTTGGAAATGTTGTAAAGGTAGTAACATACAAACACACGCATACACTGAAACACACACTCTCACACATAAGGATTCACATATAGACACTCTAGCAGACACGCAAAGAAACACACACAGGCACAGACACCCAAACAGACACTCAGCACTTGTTTACATTGACCTGACAAGTAATGAGGTAGACTACAGTTTTGTAAAAAAAAGGAGATTTAGAAAACAAAATATGGAGTTCTGATTATCTTTTTGTAAAGGAAAATGCCAACTAAATGATGACAACAGCATGCAGTGGCTGAAAGGAAGGGCCCTGAACTGCCTAAACAATAATTTAAAGGTTAAATGGTGGATTGGTGACTTCCGGAAAGGTCTTGTTAGTCTCAAAGTCTGTAGAAAGATGTGAATAATCAGTACTAAGGTCAAAATGTCCTAAAAAGGAACAGACAATGGACACACACACAAACTCAAACTTACACATACACCCAAGGAAACACCGACAGAGACAGCCTCAGAAAACACACAGACATACACTCACACACACACAGAGACACCGATAGAAAACACACAAAGACATACACACACAGAGAGACAATCACATAAAACACAGAAAGACATACATACACGCACACCCTCACTGAGACATCCACAGAAAACACACAAAGACATCCACACACTCTCACAGAGACACCCACAGAAAATGCACAGACATACACACCCACCCTCACAGAGACACCCACAGAAAACACACACCCTCACAGAGAAATCCACAGAAAACACAGACATACACACATACACACACACCCTCACAGAGACATCCACAGAAAACACAAACATACACACACCCTCACAGAGACACCCATAGAAAAAGCTCAAAGACATATGCACACACCCTCACAGACATCCACAGAAAATGCACAAAGACATACACACTCACCCTCACAGAGAGACCCACAGAAAAAAATGCATACACACTCATAGAGACACAAACCAAAGCACAAAGACATAAACACAGACACTCACAGAAACACTCACAGGAGGTAACATGTATGCACCTTGCATCCCCTATAAATCAACAGTGTGTGACATGTATGATAAAAAATGCAGAAATTAAGAGATCACTTTTTAAAGAATCATATTTGTAAATGTGCCATCAAAAATATTGCTGTGAATTAAAAATTGTACATTAATGATCTGGGTAGATGGCTAGATGAAGAAAAGTACTTTTAAAAGGTTGACATATGTTTGTTTTTTTCCCCATTTTCCCCAACCAAGAGCACCACTTGAAATATAGTGTACAAATGTTCCCATCTGTCAGCTGTACTTATGGATTTTGAAAATGCTGTACTCTATATGGTCTTGATGGAAGCATAGGCTGTGGTACTCATACCATTAGATCGGGTTAAATGCAGGATTTAGGCTTGTTAGTATGTATTTCAAAATTAAGTCAGCTGTAGTGTAAACTGAACAGTGTTCTGTTAACCTGTCTCATTTCAAACACTGAGCAATCTTAGTCTGAGATTATAACATTTTATGCAGATGTAAAAATCTTAGATAAAAAGCCTCCTTGCATCTGGAAAGTCCTTGAATAATGGGGCAGTAAACTGGAATGTTTTATTTATATATATATATACTGTATATATATATATATAAAATGCATATCTTACAAAAGGGCACCTACCATTTGTGTATTGAGGAGGAAATATTTCTGCATGGTTTTAAATATAGAATTTCTACAGCATTCTCAAATAATCATAAATACACTGCTGCTAAAAAAAATGTGTTTTTATGGACCCCATAGAACTACTACCACACTGAAGTTACAATCCGAAATTGCACAAAGAAATAAAAAACATTTTCTAAGTAAGTCCTACCTCCTCTGCAAATGAAAGTGATCTGCCGTCTGACTCAGGCACACACTGTACAAACAAAGTGCCAAGTCTGTCTCGCACTGTGCATAGTGGTTTAGTGCACACTCAGAAATCCTCTCAAATGCTAATACTTTACTCCTTGTAATAACATTTCCCATCCTCAATTAGCACTTTGCTGTAGTACCCACTAGTGGCTGCCAATTTTTTTTTTTTTAAGTTCTTGCCTCATGGGGCCCCCCTAACCCATTGGGCCCCTGACAGGAGTCACCCCTGTCACCCCCTGATGGCGGCCCTGCGCAGTGTCCCTGGTAGCAAAATCTAATGGGTAGCACAAAATGCTAGAACACTGGTGTTGTTACTCTATCCAACTGTAAACCCTGCAAATGTGCGACATACAGCGCTGTGCACAGAGTCTAGCCCTGAGACTCCTGTAGCTGTTCCTAGATAGGATCCCTTCACTGTTACAAAGGTACAGAAGCTGCCTTGTATCTAGACATGTAAATCATATTCAAATTCTGCCAGGTGCTGCCTTCCTCTATATCAGATTCTTCTGTTTAATATGAGCTTGTGGTAGATGGGTACAGCAAGTTGCAAATTAGGTTGTAGGTCAAACAAAGTCCTAAAGGAAAACCAACATATGTGGACAGTTTTGTCAGCCTTTCTCAAGCACCTCAGCTTATATTTTCTCTTGTTACATCACTGACATTTTTCAGCTTTAAACTCCATATTACTTATTTCATCACTTAGCAACAGCAGCAGGAAATATACACATGCTTGTTTCTGTCCGTCACCTACATACAGTTAAAATAAATAATAACCCACAATGCAGAACTGGTAGACTTGCTCAGTTTGTCAAATTAAAGAGTTAAGCGTCAAACTAAACTTGAATTATTCATTATCTAGGTAGGCTTTAGAGTAGCAATGCACTACTGAGACCTAGCTTGTGATTAGTGGCTACACACATATGTTGCTGGCTTACCCAATGTGCTCAGCTATGTCTCAGTAGTGCGTTGTTGCTCTGGAGCTGACTTTACTTGTGTGTTTAACCCTTTTTCTAGGGTTAAATATATATTGATATATATATAATTGCCAGCTAACCTCTATAAAAATACAGGATAATCTTTAGGTGACTTTACACCATGGTTTGTGGGGTGACACAATGCCCACCAGCCAGATCTACTTTAGACCTCACTGTTTATCTTACGGTATATATTTTTCACAACAAATCAGTCATTATACCCCTTGGCTCCCAGTAACAAAAAAATCAATAATAGTACTTCTTTGGTTTCCAGTAACACATGTAAACAGTACAGAATTGACCCCCCTGCTCCAGTCCCTGCTCCATATTTTTAATGCATTGAGCCACAAAAAAAAGGACATTTAAAGGGACACTCAAGTCAAAATTAAACTTTCATGATACAGATAGAGCATGCAATTTTAAACAACTTTCCAATTTACTTCCATTAACAAAATGTTATATTTACACTTTTTGAGTCACCAGCTCCTACTGAGCATGTGCAAGAATTCACAGACTATACGTATGAGCATTTGTGATTGGCTGATGGCTGTCACAAGATACAGGAGTAGTGGCAATAGACATAACTTTGAAATTTGTCAGAAAAAAATCTACTACTCATTTGAAGTTCAGACTATATTTATCAAGGGCCTTCAGGCTCGCCGGAAACAGCAATTATGAAGCAGCCGTCTTAAGACAGCTGCTCCTTAACTGGTCCACCTGCTTTGAGGCTGCAGACATCAATCCGTCCGATCTAAATTATTGGGCTGATTGACACCCCCTGCTAGCGGATGATTGACCGCGAATCTGCAGGGGGCGGCATTGCACAAGCAGTTCACTAGATCATGTCGGACAGACCGATGATAAATCGGCCCCTAAGTGCTATTGCCTTGTCTTTTTATCGTACATTTGTTGATTATGCAAATCTACTGTGGTCCTTTAAGAGTCAAGTATTTTTGTAAATGTTTTACTGGACAGCCTGCCAAAATGTCATGATTTAAATAGGGCATGTAATTTTAAACAACTTTCCAATTTACTTTTATTACCAATTTTGCTTTGTTCTCTTGGTATTCTTAGTTGAAAGCTAAATCTAGAAAGTTCATGTGCTAATTTCTTCGACCTTGAAGACTGCCTCTAATCGGAAAGCATTTTAACAGTTTTTCACCACTAGAGGGCGTTAGTTCATGTGTTTCATATAGATAACATTGAGCTCCGGCATGTGAAGCTCCTAAGAGCAAGCACTGATTGGCTAAAAATGCATGTCTGTCAAAAGAACTGAAATAAGGGGGCAGTTTGCAGAGGCTTAGATACAAGGTAATCACAGAGGTAAAAAGTATATTATTATAACTGTGTTGGTTATGCAACATTGGGGAATGGGTAATAAAGGGATTATCTACCTTTTTAAAGAACAAAAATTCTGGTGTTTACTGTCCCTTTAATGGAAAAAAAATTTTTTTTTACTTTACTATTACAGACACTGGGTCAGATTGAAAAATATGATAATACAATTTTATTGGGACTAAATTTATGCCTATGATAAAACTAATGTTTTTTTTGTTTCCAACTATTTCTACCTTGACTATCATTAAAGGAACATGAAACCCAAACATTTTGTTTCGGGATTTAGGTAGAACATACAATTTTAAACAACTTTACAGTTTATTTCTATTATCAAATGTGTTTCTTTCTATTGGTATCATTTGTTGAAAGAGCAGCAATGCACTACTGGTTTCTAACTGAACACATGGGTAAGCCAATGACAATCGGTATATATATATATATATATATATATATATATATATATATATACACAAAACACGGAAAGGCACTCTCATACCGGACCGGGCACACATCCCATGACCCTGCAACATGCTCAGCCCTGGGTGCCACTGGCACTCACAGGAAGCTGTGCTGTCCCCAGAGCCACAAGCAGTTAATCCCAGACAGGTCTGGGTGCAAGAACCATAGGGAAAATTACAAAACAAATTAATACAACACACAGAGAAAACCCAGCACTCACTTACAAGCTCTCAGCTAAGATTTAAAAGCAAAAATGGAAAGGTTAGTCACCGCATCTGGCCAATGGGACAAGCTCAGGTACCACGTCAAGGTCCTTTCCAATACCTGAGACCCTAAAACAGCCACACAATGCAAGCTTTCAAATCCAAACAAACTGAAAACAAGGGAAGAGTGCACAGGAATATGTAACCACCCTAGACATATACAAAACACGGAAGGGAACTGCACTCTCATACCGAACCGGGTACACATCCCATGACCCTGCAACATGCTCAGCCCTGGGTGCCACTGGCACTCACAGGAAGCTGTGCTGTCCCCAGAGCCACAAGCAGTTAACCCCAGACAGGTCTGGGTGCAAGAACCATAGGGAAAATTACAAAACAAATTAATACAACACAGAGAAAACCCAGCACTCACTTACAAGCTCTCAGCTAAGATTTAAAAGCAAAAATGGAAAGGTTAGTTACCGCATCTGGCCAAATGGGACAAGCTCAGGTACCACGTCAAGGTCCTTTCCAATACCTGAGACCCTAAAACAGCCACACAATGCAAGCTTTCAAATCCAAACAAACTGAAAACAAGGGAAGGGTGCACAGGAATATGTAACTACCCTAGACATATACAAAACACGGAAGGGAACTGCACTCTCATACCGGACCGGGTACACATCCCATGACCCTGCAACATGCTCAGCCCTGGGTGCCACTGGCACTCACAGGAAGCTGTGCTGTCCCCAGAGCCACAAGCAGTTAACCCCAGACAGGTCTGGGTGCAAGAACCATAGGGAAAATTACAAAACAAATTAATACAACACACAGAGAAAACCCAGCACTCACTTACAAGCTCTCAGCTAAGATTTAAAAGCAAAAATGGAAAGGTTAGTCACCGCATCTGGCCAAATGGGACAAGCTCAGGTACCACGTCAAGGTCCTTTCCAATACCTGAGACCCTAAAACAGCCACACAATGCAAGCTTTCAAATCCAAACAAACTGAAAACAAGGGAAGGGTGCACAGGAATATGTAACCACCCTAGACATATACAAAACACGGAAGGGAACTGCACTCTCATACCGGACCGGGTACACATCCCATGACCCTGCAACATGCTCAGCCCTGGGTGCCACTGGCACTCACAGGAAGCTGTGCTGTCCCCAGAGCCACAAGCAGTTAACCCCAGACAGGTCTGGGTGCAAGAACCATAGGGAAAATTACAAAACAAATTAATACAACACACAGAGAAAACCCAGCACTCACTTACAAGCTCTCAGCTAAGATTTAAAAGCAAAAATGGAAAGGTTAGTCACCGCATCTGGCCAAATGGGACAAGCTCAGGTACCACGTCAAGGTCCTTTCCAATACCTGAGACCATATAACAGCCACACAATGCAAGCTTTCAAATCCAAACAAACTGTATATGTCTAGGGTGGTTACATATTCCTGTGCACCCTTCCCTTGTTTTCAGTTTGTTTGGATTTGAAAGCTTGCATTGTGTGGCTGTTTTTGGGTCTCAGGTATTGGAAAGGACCTTGACATGGTACCTGAGCTTGTCCCATTTGGCCAGATGCGGTGACTAACCTTTTCATTTTTGCTTTTAAATCTTAGCTGAGAGCTTGTAAGTGAGTGCTGGGTTTTCTCTGTGTGTTGTATTAATTTGTTTTGTAATTTTCCCTATGGTTCTTGCACCCAGACCTGTCTGGGGTTAATTGCTTGTGGCTCTGGGGACAGCACAGCTTCCTGTAAGTGCCAGTGGCACCCAGGGCTGAGCATGTTGCAGGGTCATGGGATGTGTACCCGGTCCGGTATGAGAGTGCAGTTCCCTTCCGTGTTTTGTATATGTCTAGGGTGGTTACATATTCCTGTGCACCCTTCCCTTGTTTTCAGTTTGTTTGGATTTGAAAGCTTGCATTGTGTGGCTGTTTTAGGGTCTCAGGTATTGGAAAGGACCTTGACGTGGTACCTGAGCTTGTCCCATTTGGCCATATGCGGTTACTAACTTTTCCATTTTTGCTTTTAAATCTTAGCTGAGAGCTTGTAAGTGAGTGCTGGGTTTTCTCTGTGTGTGTGTTTTATATATATATATATATATATATATATATATATATATATATGCAGCCACCAATCAGCAGTTAGAACCTATGTTCTTTGCTGCCCCTGAGCTTACCTAGAAAAACCTTTCAGTAAAGGATAACAAGAAAAGGAAGCAAATTAAATAATAGAAGTAAATTGTAAAGTTGTTTAAAATTGTATGCTCTATCTGAATCATGAATGTCTAATTATGACTTTACTGTCCCTTTAAGTAAATGTTTATCACTTTATTATTTTTACTGTATTATTATTTTTGTTTTATTAATCGTTCACTATAATTAGGACAATATTTAGAAGCAATAATTGTGTTATTTATTTCTTAAGAGTAAATGCAAATCTGATTAAGTGGGTCTTCAAAAACATACTTTATTTTAGAAATATTGAGACAGGTTGTATTTTGTTGCAAAATAAACTTAAAACAGGAAGCCATTTATATATTTTTTCTGGCAGATAGAAAACTGCTTGGAACTAGATGTGTCTCGATTTCATTTCCCAAAAAACTGCCAAGGTTTGTTGAAACATACGCATATGTTTATTCACTTCCTGTAAAACACACAAGTAATTAAGCAAACAGGAAATGTGTGGTCATTTGTTTTTCTTTATGGTGAAATTGCAGTTTAAAGGTGCAGCTTTAAGTAACCACATGTGAAATTCAGAGAGGTGAAAGCATAAAGGACATGAAACCCCAAATTTCTCTTTTATTATTCAGATAGTAGATACATTTTTAAACAACTTTGCAATTTACTTTGTTTACCAATTTTGCTTCATTCTCTTTGAATCCTTTGCAGAAGGAGTAGCAATGCACTACTGGGAACTAGCTGAACACACCAGTAAGCCAATAACATGAGGCATATATGTGCAGCCACCAATCAATAGCTAGCTTACAGCTCCTGAGCCTACCTAGGCATGGTTTTAAACAAAGGATTCAAAGACAACTAAGCAAATTAGGTAATAGAAGTAAATTGGAAAGTTGTTTGATATTGAATGCTCTATCTTTCATGTTCTTTTAAGAGCTTTTTCCACCTCATGTTAATATGGATGATATAACTACTACTAGACACAGCTAAATAATTATTGTTGTTTATTCTAAAACTCAGCTAAGCAGCTGATACAAGATGATTGTATTCAAAGCAGTTGCAGGAACACCTTTTTTTAAATTGCCTGTTCTCTCTTTCGCATTCCCTCTGGTTGGAAGGGTTGCATGGTGTCAGCATTCAACCGTACAGTCCAGTATTTTAGCAGGCAGTGCAGTAAAGTCTATACAAAAATACCGGACATTTAGGGCCTGATTATAAGTGGAGCGCAAAATTGCGCTAACGCAAGAGCAATATTTGTGCTCCACTTGTAATACCAGCAAATGTTCTCTGGTATTTGAAGTCCTGCGCAATGCAAACGCCAGCTCGCATTCACATTGCATGGAAGCTTTGTGCTCAATAGAGCGCTCTTCCATAGGCTCCAATGGAGCCTCGTTCTCATGCTGTGAGACACGGCATGAGAACCTAGCGCAGCGAAGGTGGTAAGTCACGCAGCGATGGACAGCAAATTGAAATATATGTATATGAAAATATACATATTTATTTGTTTATTGTGTATATGCACATATTAACACATAAATATATATGTACCGGTATATAAGCATATGCATAGACGTATATTTAATAAAAAAAAAAAAGATGCTATTATTGTATTTATTTTTTTAGAAAATAAACCTCACACTTTATTTTGGGGGCAATTGATGCACATTTAGAAAATTAACTAGAGATCTGATCTCTGGTTAATTTTCGGAGCGATAATTGCTACCGCAAGCTCGCGGTAGCAATAACCTGTGATGGCTGGTTATTTATTGCAAGCCTGTAAATGGATGAATTTTCCCTGTTGACGGGCGCGCAATAAATTAGCCCTCCACTTTTAATAAAGCCCTTAAAGGGACAGTCAATTGTATTCCAAGGTATTTTAAATATTGTTCCTTCCATTTAAATAAGGGTAAGGACTTAAGATCCGTTGTTGCTTCTGTTTCACTTTTATGTTTAATAATTCTGTTTTGTTTAATTGATTTGAAAAATTGAGAATTTGCTATATTTAAAATTGTAGCATTTTGTGACATTCTTGTAAACATCATTAGCATCTACATTTTTCCCATCTTTAGGGATAGATTTTAAAATCATTTTGAGAAACATCATGCTTATCTAAAATCATTTTTTTTTTTTTTTATTTGGCACTGATATATTCCTAATTCTTAGATTAAAAAAATTCAAGAAGTTCTACATAGATATTTTCCCCAAGAGTGATGAGAATCTCCTAGGGGAAGACTCAGTGTTCAGAAGCCTGTAATCTACAGCAAGTAATATCTAGCACATAGACATAGTCATATTTAGGCATCCAGTCAAAAATGTGTAGCAGTTACCATGTGATGAGGACCTCGAGCCAAGGACGCAGCACAGCTTTTCAGCAATTTACATATGTATTCATTAATAAGCCTTAAAGGGACACTGAACCCATTTTTTTTTTCTTCATGATTCAAATAGAGCATGCAATTTTAAGCAACTTTCTAATTTACTCCTTTTATCCATTTTTCTTCATTTTCTTGCTATCTCTGGCCTAGATTTAGAGTTGGGCGGTAGCCGTCAAAACCAGCGTTAGAGGCTCCTAACGCTGGTTTTTACCGCCCTCTGGTATTTGGAGTCAGTCATTAAAGGGTCTAACGCTCACTTTTCAGCCGCGACTTTTCCATACCGCAGATCCCCTTACGTCAATTGCGTATCCTATCTTTTCAATGGGATCTTTCTAACGCCGGTATTTAGAGTCTTGGCTGAAGTGAGCGTTAGAAATCTAACGACAAAACTACAGCCGCAGAAAAAAGTCAGTAGTTAAGAGCTTTCTGGGCTAACGCCGGTTTATAAAGCTCTTAACTACTGTGCTCTAAAGTACACTAACACCCATAAACTACCTATGTACCCCTAAACCGAGGTCCCCCACATCGCCGCCACTCTATTAAATTTTTTTAACCCCTAATCTGCCGACCGCCACCTACGTTATACTTATGTACCCCTAATCTGCTGCCTCTAACACCACCGACCCCTATATTATATTTATTAACCCCTAACCTGCCCCCCACAACGTCGCTGCCAGCTACCTACAATAATTAACCCCTAATCTGCCGACCGCAAAGCGCCGCTACCTACGTAATCCTTATGTACCCCTAATCTGCTGCCCCTAACACTGCCGACCCCTATATTATATTTATTAACCCCTAATCTGCCCCCTCAACGTCGCCTCCACCTACCTACACTTATTAACCCCTAATCTGCCGAGCGGACCGCACCGCTACTATAATAAAGTTATTAACCCCTAATCCGCCTCACTCCCGCCTCAATAACCCTATAATAAATAGTATTAACCCCTAATCTGCCCTCCCTAACATCTCCGACACCTAACTTCAATTATTAACCCCTAATCTGCCGACCGAATCTCGCCGCTACTGTAATAAATGGATTAACCCCTAAAGCTAAGTCTAACCCTAACCCTAACACCCCCCTAAGTTAAATATAATTTAAATCTAATGAAATAAATTAACTCTTATTAAATAAATTATTCCTATTTAAAGCTAAATACTTACCTGTAAAATAAACCCTAATATAGCTACAATTTAAATTATAATTATATTATAGCTATTTTAGGATTTATATTTATTTTACAGGTAACTTTGTATTTATTTTAACCAGGTACAATAGCTATTAAATAGTTAAGAACTATTTAATAGCTAAAATAGTTAAAATAATTACAAAATTACCTGTAAAATAAATCCTAACCTAAGTTACAATTAAACCTAACACTACACTATCAATAAATAAATTAAATAAAATACCTAAAATTACCTACAATTAAACCTAACACTACACTATCAATACATTAATTAAATACAATACCTACAAATAACTACAATTAAATAAACTAACTAAAGTACAAAAAATAAAAAAGAACTAAGTTACAAAAAATAAAAAAATATTTACAAACATTAGAAAAATATTACAACAATTTTAAACTAATTACACCTACTCTAAGCCCCCTAATGAAATTGCAAAGCCCCCCAAAATAAAAAAATGCCCTACCCTATTCTAAATTACAGTGACGTGCGGTGAGGTCAGAGACTGGTGAGGCACTAGATATGATACGACGGAGAAACACATATACAGCGGGCCGCAAGTACCCCCAACAGGGCAGGTTTTATTTATAGTTGAACCAGTGCACGGGTGAAATAATCAGCTGATGGGTGAGAGCAAGTTAGTAGCCATGATGTTACTGATCAGCTGATTACTTCAGCTGTGCACTGAATCAGCTATAATGAAAACCTGGCCTGTTGGGGGTACTTAAAGACCATGGTTGAGAAACACTGCACTAAAGCACCAGCTCATCTAAAATGTGTTGATTACCTGGAGAATACATCACACATACTCACTGACACACACACTCTGCTCAATACCCACTCACACAATTATGTGGCACAGTGCCAGTTACTAAGCAATTAGAATGATACACAATCTCTACTCACTACAGTGTTGTAAAAATAGAAATAATTTACCATACAAATTTTACGCAAAGAACAAGTTATCAATACTGCCAACACAGCTGCTGCAATATGGTGCTCAAGAAACGCACGTGCACATCCCACTTAGGTATGCTCTTCAACAAAGGATACCAAAAGAATGAAGTATCCTTTGGTATAATATACCAAAGTTTAATAATAAAAGTAAAATAGAAAGTTTGGGGGTTTCTTGTGTGCAATTTCTATATGAATGATGGAAGTTTAATTATGACGTTCATGTTCCTTTCAAAAACTAATTTGATTTGCTGACATGGGGCCAGTAACAGTTAAGACAAAGCTAATTTTCAAAATATAAATAACTGGAAAAGTCTATTAAAATAGCATGCTCTACCTCAATCATGAAAGTTTAATTTTGAATGTCCTGTCCCTTTAACTATGTGTTTTTTAAATGACTCAGATGAGAATTCATCATCTCCTTTAATTAATATAAACTTGTATAAAAGCAGGACATATTAAAAACACAATGCAAAAGCTTTCAATTGATTTGTGAATTACAAGTTAACAGCAGTCTTTAAATAAATGGAGACAGATAAAAATTAAAAGAGACACTGCATCCTCTAACTGAACAGACATAAAAAATTGTACCTAATTAAAGCAAATAACCATCAAAAAAGGGAGGCTTAAAAACAATGGTGAGTGCACACTACCAATATCTATCTGAGCAAAGGATTAAGTTGACTCAAACTGCAGTAACAAATAACACAGTTGCTGCTGCAGGTTACTGTCATGCAGAACACACATAAAATCACATAAACAAATAAATGCCTATCTCAGTATTCTCTCTAGCTACCAAAGGGTTAATTAATATTTTTTTCCTATGGAAGCTCTTTACACATCGTAAAACTAAACAAAAAGTAGCATTACTGGATTAACTGTACAGTGTACAGCGTACACATATCCCTCAGGGCTCAGACAAACTGTTGTCAGCAGGAGGGAAATTTATCAAGGGTCTCATAAATCTTGTCCTGTGATGTAAAAAATATCTCACACAGTATGAACCTTGATATCCATATAATGGTGGCTGAGTTACTCATATCATTTTATTAAGCAATCTGTGAATCTGCTAATGCTAACAGCTTTTATTAGAGACCATATGTAAGAAAATCTCACATGATGTGAGATATTCTAACATTTTAATTATGGTCTCTAATAATAGCTGTTAGCATTAGCAGATTCACAGATTGCTTAATAAAATGATATGAGTAACTCA
Organism: Bombina bombina; assembly: GCF_027579735.1. NCBI lineage: Eukaryota > Metazoa > Chordata > Amphibia > Anura > Bombinatoridae > Bombina > Bombina bombina. The sequence goes on from NC_069504.1 coordinate 153,680,960, forward strand.
GCCACCATTATATGGATATCAAGGGTTTATGCTGTGATGTGGTATATTCTCACATCACAGCATGAACATTTGATATCCATATAATGGTGGCTGAGTTACTCATATCATTTTATTAAGCAATCTGTGAATCTGCTAATGCTAACAGCTTTTATTAGAGACCATATGTAAGAAAATCTCACATGATGTGAGATATTCTAACATTTTAATTATGGTCTCTAATAATAGCTGTTAGCATTAGCAGATTCACAGATTGCTTAATAAAATGATATGAGTAACTCAGCCACCATTATATGGATATCAAGGGTGTATGCTGTGATGTGGTATATTCTCACATCACAGCATGAACCTTTGATATCCATATAACGTGGCTGCTATGTTTTACTTATATCATTTTTTATTAAACAATTAAATCTTCTTGCTAATGCTAACACTTACACTAACAGATACAGGCTCACCTCTAACTACTAAGAGAGTGCTTAAAAGGGAGGCAGATAGCATACTTTGCTCAAATTGTTGGTATTACTTTATTATTGTAATGGGCAGTTGGTCACTGGCCTGGGTGTGGGCAGCTGAGATCCGGACTAGACCACTAAACACCACATATATTTATAATGTGAAAACTCGCAATGCAAGACACTGTGTCCAACGTCAAGTTCAACTTCTTTACTGCTAAGTCGTTGGCAGTTTTTGTTGTTGTTATATTTGCTTGCACAGCACCTTTAGTATTCACATTTAGAGTAGAAAATAATTTGTACCACTTATTATGTACCTATTTTACTTTAATTCCACAAAATTAAATTTTAATATATATATATATATATATATATATATATATATATATAATCTGTTTTATTGGACTTAAAAAAAATACCTTCAAGAAAGTTGTTATTGCTATTTTATATTAGTAATATTAAAACTTTTGCATTTTGCCTCCATAAAATTATAAATAATTTTAAATCAATATTAATTTAAACACTAAGAATGCTTCATTCATAAACTTAATAAACTTAATTCATAAGTGAGTGTATTTGTGTGTGAGAGAATGTGTAGGAGTGTGTGTTAGTGTGTAAGAGAGAATGTTTGTGAGAGCATTAGTGTCTTTGTGTGTGTCTTTTTGTGTGTGTAAGAGAGAAAGACTGTGTGTGTGAGAGTATGTGTGTGAGTGTGTGATAGTGTGTGAGAGTGAGTGTATTTGTGTGTGAGAGAGAATGTGTGGGAGTGTGTGTTAGTGTGTAAGAGAGAGTGTTTGTGAGAGCATTAGTGTCTTTTTGTGTGTGTAAGAGAGAAAGAGTGTGTGTGTGAGAGTATGTGTGTGAGTGTGTGATAGTGTGTGTCTGTGTGTGAGAGTGAGTGTATTTGTGTGTGAGAGAGAATGTGTGGGAGTGTGTGTTAGTGTGTAAGAGAGTGTTTGTGAGAGCATTAGTGTCTTTGTGTGTGTCTTTTTGTGTGTGTAAGAGAGAAAGAGTGTGTGTGTGAGAGTATGTGTGTAAGTGTGTGATAGTGTGTGAGTCTGTGTGTGAGAGTGAGTGTATTTGTGTGTGAGAGAGAATGTGTGGGAGTGTGTGTTAGTGTGTAAGAGAGTGTTTGTGAGAGCATTAGTGTCTTTGTGTGTGTCTTTTTGTGTGTGTAAGAGAGAAAGAGTGTGTGTGTGAGAGTATGTGTGTGAGTGTGTGATAGTGTGTGAGTCTGTGTGTGAGAGTGAGTGTATTTGTGTGTGAGAGAGAATGTGTGGGAGTGTGTGTTAGTGTGTAAGAGAGTGTTTGTGAGAGCATTAGTGTCTTTGTGTGTGTCTTTTTCTGTGTGTAAGAGAGAAAGAGTGTGTGTAAGAGAGAAAGAGTGTCTGTGTGAGAGTATGTGTGCAAGTGTGTGATAGTGTGTGAGTCTGTGTGTGAGAGTGAGTGTATTTGTGTGTGAGAGAGAATGTGTAGGAGTGTGTGTTAGTGTGTAAGAGAGAGTGTTTGTGAGAGCATTAGTGTCTTTGTGTGTGTCTTTTTGTGTGTGTAAGAGAGAAAGAGTGTGTGTGTGAGAGTATGTGTGTGAGTGTGTGATAGTGTGTGAGTCTGTGTGTGAGAGTGAGTGTATTTGTGTGTGAGAGAGAATGTGTGGGAGTGTGTGTTAGTGTGTAAGAGAGAGTGTTTGTGAGAGCTTCGGCACACAGCAACACAATCATAATGCTTTATTGCTGTGATATTATAGGTTAGGCCATAGCTCTGAATCACAATTGTGAATGCCTAATTTACTGCTAATTTATCTCCTCGGGCTGTCGCTAACTATATTTTCTGTGCTACTGTGCTGTGGTTGACATATTTGTATTTAATATGGCACAGTGACAGAATTAAAAAAAGTTCATTTGTTATAAATTTTCCATCTTGACTTGAAGTGATGGAAACGATTCCTAGACCCAGAGTCACAAAATAGAGCATAGCCATGCATGCTATACTAGCAGTGGTGTCACTAGGGTTGGTGTCACCCGGTGCGGTAACTCATGGTGTCACCCCCCCAGTAATGTTTTTGGTGACTCTCAACACATTTTTGGATAGAAAAGGTGTTTAAACCATCACCATACCAGATACCGTCACAATTTGACACAACTTTCTATTTTATTTATATTAATACATTTGCTTAACTCTCTTGGTGTCCTTTGTTTAAAGAGCAGCAATGCACCGACTGGAAGCTAGCTGAACACATAGGTGAGCCAATGACAAGAGGCATATATCTGCAACCACCAATCAACAGCTAGTTTCTAGTAGTGAACTGCTGCTCCTAAGCCTATCTAGGTAAGATTTTCAACAAAGAATATGAAACAATTAAGCAAAGTAGATAAAGTAAATGAGAATGTTGTATAAAATTGAATGGTCAATCTGAATAATAATAGTTCTTAACTATCCCTTTAACACTAGTTATATTTATATTATTATGTATGTATGTTTGTCATAATACACATTACATTAGGACCCTGGGTAACTCTACTAAACTGATAAATAGATAGAAAGATATAAATATATTTATTATTATTTAATATATATAGTATATTATGGGGCAGAATACCTGTGTGCATTATGAGAAAACATTTGCATACTTTCTACATAATATGTATGTACAATTTTTTTTCACACATATTCTATATCATATGAACAATACCACACACATTCTAGGTCATATGTATTATTAATCACACATTCCATGTCACACATATTACACACTCATTCTTTGTCTCACACACACACACAGTTATACACAACCACACACATATAAACATTGCACTTTTTTGTTAGCATATTCACAGATTTATGAGAACTAAGCTTGGGCATTTACAATAATGTTTTAATTGAGTATATCTAGCAGCAAACAAAAAAAAATCACAAAACAGCCCTATGAAACACTAGATAGAAATCATGGCATCAAATACTTGTGTGTATTATGAGATTAATACATTTCAATATTTTATTAAGTTCAGTTTCCAGCTTTGGGGAAAAAAACTTGATTGTGTATATTCAGAAATGTTGACAAAATTTCTAAGTACACAGTCAAGTTTTTTCCCCAAAGCTGTAAAATGAACCTAATAAAATATCTTAAATACACAAGTTTTAAAAATGAATCTGTTAGATAGTCTCTCAATTAAGCTGCAGCTTACTAAGTTATTTTCAGCTTTAAAGTGAAGGTAAAGTGCGCTCTATTGCATTAGCTAATTAAACTTGTTACCCTAAATGAACAGTACTTTAATTCATCTTTTTTTTTATTCTAAGTATAAATCGAGTTATAGCCTTTTATAATTACATTTTTTCTATCCGTAAATACAACCTGTCTTTTTTTTTTTTTTTTATGGAAGGTCACGTTTTTTCAAGAACCAATTGACATTCTGGCCGTTAGGTGGCCGTCAACCTACGTCATCCGCCTCCTGGATGATCTGCGCATGCGTTTACTTTATTTGTTGGGCTTGTAAAACAGGCACGCTCCCGTTTTGCGCATGCCTATTGCAAACAGTAATAATTTGCCTTAACACGGAGAATGACGCCTGCGCAATGTAAAAACATTGTAGATCACCACATGCGCATTGCTGAGAGTAGCTGAGGTATTCGATGCAATGCGCATGCGCAATTTATTGGATCCTTGTGAACTCGCTTTGGAGACACGTATAGAGCGGGTGGGACCACTCTATACGTCACTCTCTCCAAGATAAGAAAATGGATGATGGGAGGAGTTAGGAATATAACGGTAGGGGAATATAAACCTTGATTTTTATACACTTATAATGCATTGTGGTAAAAAAAGGTAGCGATTGCATTTTTTTAACTATGACTAATTCATTAGTGTTTATAGATAGGTAAAACTTTACCTTCACTTTAATATTTCCTATCTTATACACAAAAAGCTGTACTCTACTGATCAAAGGGGTCTGGGGATTTGTTCAGAAAGACATGCTAACTTCTAAGATAAGACCTTACTAAAAGAGAATATGAGAGGCAGTGGAGAGAAGCCAGAGTGCAACTCTAGAAAAACGGAGCTGATGAGGAGAGGTAGAGAAAGCTGTTCCTGCACACTAATAATCTAATTATCTAACTGTTCTTACCTCTGCTCCTCACTGACAATACTGGCATGTCTCCCTCAGTCAGGCTCAGCACACAGAGCAGCCATGCTTTGTGCCCCTCTTCTCCTCCAAGTGCAGAGTCAGAGGAGGAGGGGCAGGGCTACTCTGCGATCCAGCACAGGAGTGTGCTGAAATGTGCAGACTGAGTAGCTGTAAATAGCCAGTCTTACACTGACTGCAGTACCAATGCAAACACAACTGTCTTCTGCTTAAAGATAAATAGCAATGCAGCTGGCTAGTAACAATCCCGTGCCTGACTGACTCATACCTAAAACTGACAAAGTGCTCCGCTCCTGAGTCCTAACTCACTGAGACCCACAGTCACAAAATCGAGCATCAGCATAACCATGCATGCCATAGTCCGGCGTCACCTACCTAAAACTGACAAAGTGCTCCACTCCTGAGTCCTGACTCCTGTCTGACAGTCTGACTCCTTCACTCCTGTCCTCTGAGTGACACCTGATCACCAGTCATGCTCCTAACAATTTCCCGCCCGCAACTCAGCCCAGAGACTGAGACAATACTCATGTCTGATTGGCTGAGGGGCGGGCAGGCAGGGCTGAGGGCTCCCGAGGCTGGCCTCCGGTGGGAGCGTATGGGCCGCAAGAGACTGCTGCATTAGCTCTCATTCCCCACTCGGTGGCAGTCTCTGGCGGCCCATACAGTATTACATTTATATTGCGCAATGGAAGGATAGCTGGCCTCTACTTTCTTGCGCAATATGAATGTAATTACTTAAATATTACGTTTTTTTTTTTAAAAAAAAACAATAATAAATGTCAATAAAATACTGAATTTGGTGGAGGGGTGGGGGGGTAAGGGGGTCACCTTTTGAGATGGAAAAAAAAATTGTTGAAAAAAAAAAACATTTATTTTATTTTTATTTTTATTTTATAAAAAAGGATGTAATACACCACATTGGCCAGGGGAAGCACTGCCTCACCTGCCTCCTATGTGTGCACGTCACTGCTAAATTACAAAAGTTCAAAGCTCTTTTACCTTACCAGCCCTGAGCAGGGCCCTTTGCGGGGCATGCCCCAAGAAATTCAGCTCTTTTGCCTGTAAAAAAACACATACAATACCCCCCCCCCAACATTACAACCCACCACCCACATACCCCTAATCTAACCCAAACCCCCCTTAAATAAACCTAACACTAAGCCCCTGAAGATCTTCCTACCTTATCTTCACCTCACCGGTATCACCGATCGGTCCTGGCTCCAAAATCTTCATCCAATCCAAGCGGGGGCTGGCGATCCATAATCCTGCGGCTGAAGAGGTCCAGAAGAGGCTCCAAAGTCTTCATCCTATCCGGGAAGAAGAGGCGATCCAGACCGGCAACCATCTTGATCCAAGCGGCATCTTCTATCTTCATCCGATGAGGAATGGCTCCATCGTGAAGATCTCCAGCGCGGATCAATCTTCTTCCGACGACGTCCAACTGAAGAATGACGGTTCCTTTAAGGGACGTCATCCAAGATGGCGTCCCTCAAATTCCGATTGGCTGATAGGATTCTATCAGCCAATCGGAATTAAGGTAGGAAAATTCTGATTGGCTGATGGAATCAGCCAATCAGAATCAAGTTCAATCCGATTGGCTGATCCGATCAGCCAATCAGATTGAGCTTGCATTCTATTGGCTGATCGGAACAGCCAATAGAATGCAAGCTCAATCTGATTGGCTGATCGGATCAGCCAATCGGATTGAACTTGATTCTGATTGGCTGATTCCATCAGCCAATCAGAATTTTCCTACCTTAATTCCGATTGGCTGATAGAATCCTATCAGCCAATCGGAATTCGAGGGACTCCATCTTGGATGACGTCCCTTAAAGGAACCGTCATTCTTCAGTTGGACGTCATCGGAAGAAGATTGATCCGCGCTGGAGGTCTTCACGATGGAGCCGTTCCTCATCGGATGAAGATAGAAGATGCCGCTTGGATCAAGATGGTTGCCGGTCTGGATCGCCTCTTCTTCCCGGATAGGATGAAGACTTTGGAGCCTCTTCTGGACCTCTTCAGCCGCAGGATTACGGATCGCCAGCCCTCGCTTGGGTTGGATGAAGATTTTGGAGCCAGTGTTAGGTTTATTTAAGGGGGGTTTGGGTTAGATTAGGGGTATGTGGGTGGTGGGTTGTAATGTTGGGGGGGGGTATTGTATGTGTTTTTTTTAAAGGCAAAAGAGCTGAATTCTTTGGGGCATGCCCCGCAAAGGGCCCTTTTCAGGGCTGGTAAGGTAAAAGAGCTTTGAACTTTTTTAATTTAGAATAGGGTAGGGCATTTTTTTATTTTGGGAGTCTTTGTTATTTTATTAGGGGGCTTAGAGTAGGTGTAATTAGTTTAAAATTGTTGTAATATTTGTCTAATGTTTGTAAATATTTTATTATTTTTTGTAACTTAGTTCTTTTTTATTTTTTGTACTTTAGTTAGTTTATTTAATTGTAGTTATTTGTAGGTATTGTATTTAATTAATGTATTGATAGTGTTAGGTTCAATTGTAGATAATTGTAGGTAGTTTATTTAATTTATTTATTGATAGTGTAGTGTTAGGTTTAATTGTAACTTAGGTTAGGATTTATTTTACAGGTAATTTTGTAATTATTTTAACTATTTTAGCTATTAAATAGTTCTTAACTATTTAATAGCTATTGTACCTGGTTAAAATAAATACAAAGTTACCTGTAAAATAAATATAAATCCTAAAATAGCTATAATATAATTATAATTTATATTGTAGCTATATTAGGGTTTATTTTACAGGTAAGTATTTAGCTTTAAATAGGAATAATTTATTTAATAAGAGTTAATTTATTTCGTTAGATTTAAATTATATTTAATTTAGGGGGGTGTTAGGGTTAAAGTTAGACTTAGCTTTAGGGGTTAATAAATTTATTAAAGTAGCGGTGAGCTCCTGTCGGCAGATTAGGGGTTAATACTTGAAGTTAGGTGTCGGCAATGTTAGGGAGGGCAGATTAGGGGTTAATACTATTTCTTTCATGTAATTAGCAAGAGTCCATGAGCTAGTGACGTATGGGATATACATTCCTACCAGGAGGGGCAAAGTTTCCCAAACCTCAAAATGCCTATAAATACACCCCTCACCACACCCACAAATCAGTTTTACAAACTTTGCCTCCTATGGAGGTGGTGAAGTAAGTTTGTGCTAGATTCTACGTTGATATGCGCTCCACAGCAGGTTGGAGCCCGGTTTTCCTCTCAGCATGCAGTGAATGTCAGAGGGATGTGAGGAGAGTATTGCCTATTTGAATTCAATGATCTCCTTCTACGGGGTCTATTTCATAGGTTCTCTGTTATCGGTCGTAGAGATTCATCTTTTACCTCCCTTTTCAGATCGACGATATACTCTTATATATACCATTACCTCTACTGATTCTCGTTTCAGTACTGGTTTGGCTTTCTACTACATGTAGATGAGTGTCCTGAGGTAAGTAAGTCTTATTTTCTGTGACACTCTAAGCTATGGTTGGGCACTTTTATATAAAGTTCTAAATATATGTATTCAAACATTTATTTGCCTTGACTCAGGATGTTCAAACATTCCTTATTTCAGACAGTCAGTTTCATATTTGGGATAATGCATATGAATAAATTTTTTTCTTACCTTAAAATTTGACTTTTTTCCCTGTGGGCTGTTAGGCTCGCAGGGGCTGAAAATGCTTCATTTTATTGCGTCATTCTTGGCGCTGACTTTTTTGGCGCAAAAAAAAGAAAAATTTCTGTTTCCGGCGTCATACGTGTCGCCGGAAGTTGCGTCATTTTTTAGGTTTTTTTGCGCCAAAAGTGTCGGCGTTCCAGATGTGGCGTCATTTTTGGCGCCAAAAGCATTTAGGCGCCAAATAATGTGGGCGTCTCTTTTGGCGCTAAAAAATATGGGCGTCACTATTGTCTCCACATTATTTAAGTCTCATTATTTATTGCTTCTGGTTGCTAGAAGCTTGTTCACTGGCATTTTTTCCCATTCCTGAAACTGTCATTTAAGGAATTTGATCAATTTTGCTTTATATGTTGTTTTTTCTATTACATATTGCAAGATGTCCCAGATTGACACTGAGTCAGAAGATACTTCTGGAAAAACGCTGCCTGGTGCTGGATCGACCAAAGTTAAGTGTATCTGCTGTAAACTTGTGGTATCTGTTCCTCCAGCTGTTGTTTGTAATGAATGTCATGACAAACTTGTTAATGCAGATAATATTTCCTTTAGTAATGTTACATTACCTGTGGCTGTTCCGTCAACATCTAATAATCAGAGTGTTCCTGTTAACATAAGAGATTTTGTTTCTAAATACATTAAGAAGGCCATGTCTGTTATTCCTCCTTCTAGTAAACGTAAAAGGTCTTTTAAAACTTCTCATTTTTCAGATGAATTTTTAAATGAACATTATCATTCTGATTCTGATAATGGTTCCTCTGGTTCAGAGGATTCTGTCTCAGAGGTTGATGCTGATAAATCTTCATATTTATTCAAAATGGAATTTATTCGTTCTTTACTTAAAGAAGTCTTAATTGCATTAGAAATAGAGGATTCTGGTCCTCTTGATACTAAATCTAAACGTTTAAATAAGGTTTTTAAATCTCCTGTAGTTATTCCAGAAGTTTTTCCTGTCCCTGATGCTATTTCTGAAGTAATCTCCAGGGAATGGAATAATTTGGGTAATTCATTTACTCCTTCTAAACGTTTTAAGCAATTATATCCTGTGCCATCTGACAGATTACAGTTTTGGGACAAAATCCCTAAAGTTGATGGGGCTATCTCTACTCTTGCTAAACGTACTACTATTCCTACGGCAGATAGTACTTCCTTTAAGGATCCTTTAGATAGGAAGATTGAATCCTTTCTAAGAAAAGCTTACTTATGTTTAGGTAATCTTCTTAGACCTGCTATATCTTTAGCGGATGTTGCTGCAGCTTCAACTTTTTGGTTAGAAGCTTTAGCGCAACAAGTAACAGATCATAATTCTCATAGCATTGTTAATCTTCTTCAACATGCTAATAACTTTATTTGTGATGCCATCTTTGATATCATTAGAGTTGATGTCAGGTATATGTCTCTAGCTATTTTAGCTAGAAGAGCTTTATGGCTTAAAACTTGGAATGCTGATATGTCTTCTAAGTCAACTTTGCTTTCCCTTTCTTTCCAGGGTAATAAATTATTTGGTTCTCAGTTGGATTCTATTATCTCAACTGTTACTGGAGGGAAAGGAACTTTTTTACCACAGGATAAAAAATCTAAAGGCAAATTTAGGTCTAATAATCGTTTTCGTTCCTTTCGTCACAATAAGGAACAAAAGCCTGATCCTTCACCCACAGGAGCGGTATCAGTTTGGAAACCATCTCCAGTCTGGAATAAATCCAAGCCTTTTAGAAAACCAAAGCCAGCTCCCAAGTCCACATGAAGGTGCGGCCCTCATTCCAGCTCAGCTGGTAAGGGGCAGATTACGTTTTTTCAAAGAAATTTGGATCAATTCAATTCACAATCTTTGGATTCAGAACATTGTTTCAGAAGGGTACAGAATTGGCTTCAAGATAAGGCCTCCTGCAAAGAGATTTTTTCTTTCCCGTGTCCCAGTAAATCCAGCGAAAGCTCATGCATTTCTGAAATGTGTTTCAGATCTAGAGTTGGCTGGAGTAATTATGCCAGTTCCAGTTCTGGAACAGGGGCTGGGGTTTTATTCAAATCTCTTCATTGTACCAAAGAAGGAGAATTCCTTCAGACCAGTTCTGGATCTAAAAATATTGAATCGTTATGTAAGGATACCAACATTCAAAATGGTAACTATAAGGACTATCCTGCCTTTTGTTCAGCAAGGGCATTATATGTCCACAATAGATTTACAGGATGCATATCTGCATATTCCGATTCATCCAGATCACTATCAGTTTCTGAGATTCTCTTTCCTAGACAAGCATTACCAGTTTGTGGCTCTGCCGTTTGGCCTAGCAACAGCTCCAAGAATTTTTACAAAGGTTCTCGGTGCCCTTCTGTCTGTAATCAGAGAACAGGGTATTGTGGTATTTCCTTATTTGGACAATATCTTGGTACTTGCTCAGTCTTCACATTTAGCAGAATCTCATGCGAATCGACTTGTGTTGTTTCTTCAAGATCATGGTTGGAGGATCAATTTACCGAAAAGTTAATTGATTCCTCAGACAAGGGTAACCTTTTTAGGTTTCCAGATAGATTCAGTGTCCATGACTCTGTCTCTGACAGACAAGAGACGTCTAAAATTGATCTCAGCTTGTCGAAATCTTCAATCACAATCATTCCCTTCGGTAGCCTTATGCATGGAAATTCTAGGTCTTATGACTGCTGCATCGGACGCGATCCCCTTTGCTCGTTTTCACATGCGACCTCTTCAGCTCTGTATGCTGAACCAGTGGTGCAGGGATTACACAAAGATATCTCAATTAATATCTTTAAAACCGATTGTACGACACTCTCTGACGTGGTGGACAGATCACCATCGTTTAGTTCAGGGGGCTTCTTTTGTTCTTCCGACCTGGACTGTAATTTCAACAGATGCAAGTCTGACAGGTTGGGGAGCTGTTTGGGGGTCTCTGACAGCACAAGGGGTTTGGGAATCTCAGGAGGTGAGATTACCAATCAATATTTTGGAACTCCGTGCAATTTTCAGAGCTCTTCAGTCATGGCCTCTTCTAAAGAGAGAATCGTTCATTTGTTTTCAGACAGACAATGTCACAACTGTGGCGTACATCAATCATCAAGGAGGGACTCACAGTCCTCTGGCTATGAAAGAAGTATCTTGAATACTGGTATGGGCGGAATCCAGCTCCTGTCTAGTTTCTGCGGTTCATATCCCAGGTATAGACAATTGGGAAGCGGATTATCTCAGTCGCCAAACGTTACATGCGGGCGAATGGTCTCTTCACCCAGAGGTATTTCTTCAGATTGTTCAGATGTGGGGACTTCCAGAAATAGATCTGATGGCTTCTCATCTAAACAAGAAACTTCCCAGGTATCTGTCCAGATCCAGGGATCCTCAGGCGGAAGCAGTGGATGCATTGTCCATTCCTTGGAAGTATCATCCTGCCTATCTCTTTCCGCCTCTAGTTCTTCTTCCAAGAGTAATCTCCAAGATTCTGAAGGAATGCTCGTTTGCTCTGCTGGTGGCTCCAGCATGGCCTCACAGGTTTTGGTATGCGGATCTTGTCCGGATGGCCTCTTGCCAACCGTGGACTCTCCCGTTAAGACCAGACCTTCTGTCACAAGGTCCTTTTTTCCATCAGGATCTCAAATCCTTAAATTTAAAGGTATGGAGATTGAACGCTTGATTCTTAGTCAAAGAGGTTTCTCTGACTCTGTGATTAATACTATGTTACAGGCTCGTAAATCTGTATCTAGAAAGATATATTATAGAGTCTGGAAGACTTACATTTCTTGGTGTCTTTCTCATCATTTTTCCTGGCATTCTTTTAGAATTCCGAGAATTTTACAGTTTCTTCAGGATGGTTTGGATAAAGGTTTGTCTGCAAGTTCTTTGAAAGGACAAATCTCTGCTCTTTCTGTTCTTTTTCACAGAAAGATTGCTAATCTTCCTGATATTCATTGTTTTGTACAAGCTTTGGTTCGTATAAAACCTGTCATTAAGTCAATCTCTCCTCCTTGGAGTTTGAATTTGGTTCTGGGGGCTCTTCAAGCTCTTCCGTTTGAACCTATGCATTCGCTGGATATTAAATTACTTTCTTGGAAAGTTTTGTTTCTTTTGGCCATCTCTTCTGCTAGAAGAGTTTCTGAATTATCTGCTCTTTCTTGTGAGTCTCCTTTTCTGATTTTTCATCAGGATAAGGCGGTGTTGCGAACTTCTTTTAAATTTTTACCTAAGGTTGTGAATTCTAACAACATTAGTAGAGAAATTGTGGTTCCTTCATTGTGTCCTAATCCTAAGAATTCTAAGGAGAGATCATTGCATTCTTTGGATGTAGTTAGAGCTTTGAAATATTATGTTGAAGCTACTAAGAAATTCCGAAAGACTTCTAGTCTATTTGTTATCTTTTCCGGTTCTAGGAAAGGTCAGAAGGCCTCTGCCATTTCTTTGGCATCTTGGTTGAAATCTTTAATTCATCATGCTTATGTCGAGTCGGGTAAAACTCCGCCTCAAAGGATTACAGCTCATTCTACTAGGTCAGTTTCTACTTCCTGGGCGTTTAGGAATGAAGCTTCGGTTGATCAGATTTGCAAAGCAGCAACTTGGTCTTCTTTGCATACTTTTACTAAATTCTACCATTTTGATGTGTTTTCTTCTTCTGAAGCAGTTTTTGGTAGAAAAGTACTTCAGGCAGCTGTTTCAGTTTGATTCTTCTGCTCATAATTTCAGTTTTTTTCATTATAAGATTTAAACTTTATGTTGGGTGTGGATTATTTTCAGCGGAATTGGCTGTCTTTATTTTATCCCTCCCTCTCTAGTGACTCTTGCGTGAAAGATCCACATCTTGGGTAGTCATTATCCCATACGTCACTAGTTCATGGACTCTTGCTAATTACATGAAAGAAAACATAATTTATGTAAGAACTTACCTGATAAATTCATTTCTTTCATATTAGCAAGAGTCCATGAGGCCCACCCTTTTTGTGGTGGTTATGATTTTTTTGTATAAAGCACAATTATTCCAATTCCTTATTTTTTATGCTTTCGCACTTTTTTCTTATCACCCCACTTCTTGGCTATGCCTTAAACTGATTTGTGGGTGTGTTCAGGGGTGTATTTATAGGCATTTTGAGGTTTGGGAAACTTTGCCCCTCCTGGTAGGAATGTATATCCCATACGTCACTAGCTCATGGACTCTTGCTAATATGAAAGAAATGAATTTATCTGGTAAGTTCTTACAAAAATTATGTTTTATTATAGGGTTATTGAGGCGGGAGTGAGGCGGATTAGGGGTTAATACATTTATTATAGTAGCGCTCAGGTCCGGTCGGCAGATTAGGGGTTAATAAGTGTAGTTAGGTGGAGGCGACGTTGGGGGCGGCAGATTAGGGGTTAATAAATATAATATAGGGGTCGGCGATGTTAGGGAGGGCAGATTAGGGGTTAATACTATTTATTATAGGGTTATTGAGGCGGGAGTGAGGCGGATTAGGGGTTAATAACTTTATTATAATAGCGGTGCGGTCCACTCGGCAGATTAGGGGTTAATAAGTGTAGGCAGGTGGAGGCGACGTTGTGGGGGGCAGATTAGGGGTTAATAAATATAATATAGGGGTCGGCGATGTTAGGGCAGCAGATTAGGGGTACATAGGGATAATGTAGGTGGCGGGGGTGTACGGAGCGGCAGATTAGGGGTTAAAAATAATATGCAGGGGTCAGTGATAGCGGGGCGGCAGATTAGGGGTTAATAAGTGTAAGGTTAGGGGTGTTTAGACTCGGGGTACATGTTAGAGTGTTAGGTGCAGACGTAGGAAGTGTTTCCCCATAGAAAACAATGGGGCTGCGTTAGGAGCTGAACGCGGCTTTTTTGCAGGTGTTAGGTTTTTTTCAGCTCAAACAGCCCCATTGTTTCCTATGGGGAACGTTTTTGAAGCGAGAGTTGAAGTTGCAGTAAATATGCTATACGCTCCTTTTTTGGAGCCTAACGCAGCCATTCTGTGAACTCTAAATACCAGCGGTATTTAAAAGGTGCGGCCAGAAAAAAGCCAGCGTAGCTAACGCACCCCTTTGGCCGCAGAACTCTAAATCTAGGCGTCTATTTGAAAAAGCTGGAATGTAAGCTTACGAGCCGGCCCATTTTTGGTTCAGAACCCTGGATAGCGCTTGCTGATTGGTGAATACCATTTAGCCACCAATCAGCAAGAACAACTTAGGTGCTGAACCAAAGATGGGCCGGCTTGTAAGCTTACATTCTTGCTTTTTGAAATAAAGATACCAAGAGAACGAAGAAAAATTGATAGTAGGAGTAAATTAAAAAGTTGCTTAAAATTGCATGCTCTATCTGAACCATGAAAGAAAAAATGTGGGTTCAGCGTCCCTTTAATAAATACATCTATAAATAGTGAGCAACCTTATGTAGTTATGAGACATTAAGGAGATTGATTGTGTGACTGCCATGTGCTCTTTCTCTCAAATCCCTCTTCTACTGTCTCTTGGGATTTGGCTGGAAATACACAAAATAAATAAAACAGAAAACACATAAAAAAAGAATTAAAACAGTATATAACACACAATATTGACAAAAATATTTTTTTTGTCTATTTCAGTCTCATTTAGTACTAAGAATGTGAAAGAAAGTATCTAGGGGTATTTGTATCACTATCAAAAATAGTTAGAACCAGACAAGGAAGATGGAGGAGACAGAGAGAGACAGAGAGAGACAGACAGACAGAGAGAGACAGAGAGAGAGAGAGACAGAGAGAGAGACAGAGAGAGAGAGAAAGAAAGAAGAAAATGTATTTTAGTAGGAACACAGTGCTATTGGCAGGAGCCGTTGGAACCTTCTTCTAGACAGAAATTACAGAGGTAAAATAAAGCAATTTAAAATGAGATTTAACATTTAATAAAACTAACACATACCAATTTTTTAGAGTCCTTTTATTTATAATCTTATTATCTCTTTAAATAAACAAGAGGTTTACTGGATCTTTAAAGGGACAGTCTACAATGGCGTGAAACGCGTCAGACGTTCATTCTATGTCACACATGTTTAGCCTCCAAGGAAAATAAAGAAGTTTTTTTGAAATTTAATGCTGGTGCTGCCTGTTCTATTTTTGTATTACAATATAATTTTTATTGTTTAAAAATAGATAATCCCTAAGGTAAAACTTTCTATACCTTACCCACTAGGTGATGACAATACCCTTAACAACACTATAAACCCAAATAAACCACAAGTTATGGGAGAAAAACCCCTTCCCCATCAAGGAACAAGGGCTGTATTTATATAAAACAATAACTTAATCTTAATTTAAATAATTTACGGCTAGATTACGAGTTTTGCGTTATGAGCGGTGCGGTGCTAACTTGCACGTTATTGTCACCGCTCACTTCCCTACAGCAATGGTATTACAGGTTCATAAAAACCCGGCGTTATCAGGCAAGAAGTGATCGTAGAGCAAAATTGAGCTCCATACCGCACTCCAATACCAGCGCTGCTGAAAGCTGTGGTGAGCTGGTTTTACGTGCTTGTGCACGATTTCCCCATAGACATCATTGGGGAGAGCCGGCTGAAAAAAAGTCTAACACCTGCAAAAAAGCAGCGTAAAGCTCAGTAACGCAGCCCCATTGATTCCTATGGGGAAACAAAATTTATGTTTACACCTAACACTCTAACATAAACCCCAAGTCTAAACACCTCTAATCTTACACTTATTAACCCCTAATCTGCCACCCCTGATATCGCGGACACCTACATTATACTTATTAACCCCTAATCTGCCGTTCCAGACATCGCCACCACTATAATAAACATATTAACCCCTAAACTGCCACACTCCCGCATTGCAAACACGAGTTAAATATTATTAACCCCTAATCTGCCGCCCCTAACATTGCCGCCACCTACCTACATTTATTAACCCCTAATCTGCTGCCCCCAATGTCGCCCCCACTATACTAAATTTATTAACCCCTAAACCTAAGTCTAACCCTAACACCCCCTAACTTAAATATAATTAAAATAACTCTAAATAAAAATTCCTATCATTACCTACATAATTCCTATTTAAAACTAAATACTTACCTATAAAATAAACCCTAAGCTAGCTACAATATAACTAATAGTTACATTGTATCTATCTTAGGTTTTATTTTTATTTTACAGGCAAGATTGTATTTATTTTAACTAGATAGAATAGTTACTAAATAGTTATTAACTATTTACTAACTACCAAGCTAAAATAAATACAAATTTACCTGTAAAAAAAAAACCTAACCTGAGTTACACTAACCCCTAACCTTACACTACAATTAAATAACGGCTAGATTACGAGTTTTGCGTTAAGGTAAAAACAGCGTTAACAGGTCCTAACGCTGCTTTTTTATGCCCGCTGGTATTACGAGTCTTGCAGGTATAGGTGTACCGCACACTTTTCTGGCCTTACCGCAAATCAACTTACGTAAATTTCGTAAAGGCTTTTTTCTATGGGACTTCCATAGCGCCGGTATTACGAGTTTGCCTGGGAGGCCAAAATGTGAGCGGTACAGCCTCTACCGCCAAGATTCCTAACGCATTTTAAAGTCAGTAGTTATGAGTTTAACACTACAAAGCTGTAGCATAAAACTCATAACTAAAGTGCTAAAAAGTACACTAACAACCATAAACTACCTATTAACCCCTAAACCAAGGACCTCCTGCATCGCAAACACTAAAATAAAATTATTAACCCCTAATCTGCCACTCTGGACATCACCGCCACTAGAATAAACATATTAACCCCTAAACCGCCACACTCCCGCCTCGCAAACATTAGTTAAATATTATTAACCCCTAATCTGCCATCCCTAACATCGCCACTACCTACCTACATTTATTATCCCCTAGTCTTCCACCCCCAACTTCGCCGCCACTATAATAAATTTATTAACATCTAAATCTAAGTCTAACCCTAACCCTAACACCCCCTAACTTTAATATAATTAAAATAAATCTAAATAAAACTTACAATTATTACCTAAATAATTCCTATTTAAAACTAAATACTTACCTATAAAATAAACCCTAAGCTAGCTACAATATAACTAATAGTTACATTGTAGCTAGATTAGGGTTTATTTTTATTTTACAGGCAAGTTTGTATTTATTTTAACTAGGTAGAATAGTTACTAAATAGTTATTAACTATTTAATAACTACCTAGCTAAAATAAATACAAATTGACCTGTAAAATAAAACCTAAAACAATAACACCTAACACTACACTACAATGAAATAAATTACCTAAATTAAATAAATTACAAAAAAAACAAAACATCAAATTACAGAAAATAAAAAACAAATTACATGAACTTTAAACTAATTACACCTAATCTAATAGCCCTATCAAAATAAAAAATCCCCCCAAAATTAAAAGAAAAAAACCCTAGCCTAAACTAAACTACCAATAGCCCTTTAAAGGGCCTTTTGCAGGGCATTGACCCAAATAAATCAGCTCTATTACCTGGAAAGAAAAATACAAACAACCCCCCCAACAGTAAAACCCACCACCCACACAACCAACCCCCCAAATAAAACCATAACTAAAAAAAACTATGCTCCCCATTGCCCTGAAAAGGGCATTTGGATGGGCATTGCCCTTAAAAGGGCATTTAGCTCTATTGCAGCCCAAAGCCCTAACCTATAAAAAAAAACAATCCAATACACCCTTAAAAAATCCTAACACTAACCCCCGAAGATTCACTTACCGTGAGAAGCCTTCATCCAAGTGGCAAGATGTCCTCAACGAAGCCGGCAGAAGTGGTCCTCCAATTCCAATCAGCCAATAGAATGCGAGCTCAATCCTATTGGCTGATTGGATCAGCCAATAGGATTGAAGTTCTATCCTATTGGCTGATTGCATCAGCCAATAGTATCTTTTCTACCTTAATTCCGATTAACTGATAGAATTCTATCACCCAATCAAAATCTAAGGGACGCCATCTTGGATGACGTCACTTAAAGGTACCTTCATTTGTTGGGTAGTCGTCGTTGGAAGAGGATGCTCCATGCCGGATGTCTTGAAGATGGACCCGCTCCGTGCCGTCTGGATGAAGACTTCTGCCCGTCTGGAGGACCACTTCTGCCCGTCTGGAGGACCACTTCTGCCGGCTTTGTTGAGGACATCTTGCCGCTTGGATGAAGCTTGAATCTTCGGGGGTTAGTGTTCGGTTTTTTAAGGGTGTGTTGGGTGTTTTTTTTTATATAGGTTAGGGCTTTGGGCCACAATAGAGCTAAATGCCCTTTTATGGGCAATGCCCATCCAAATGCCCTTTTCAGGGCAATGGGGATCTTAGGTTTTTTAGTTAGGGTTTTATTTGGGGGGTTGGTTGTGTGGGTGGTGGGTTTTTCTGTTGGGGGGGTTGTTTGTATTTTTTTTTCTCAGGTAAAAGAGCTGATTTCTTTGGGGCAATGCCCCACAAAAGGCCCTTTTAAGGGCTATTGGTAGTTTAGTTTAGGCTAGGGGTTTTTTTTATTTTGGGGGGGATTTTTTATTTTGATAGGGCTATTAGATTAGGTGTAATTAGTTTAAAGTTCTTGTAATTTTTTTTTATTTTCTGTAATTTAGTCCGGAGCGGCAGATTAGGGGTTAAAACCTATAATGTAGGTGTCGGCGATGTCGGGGTGGCAGATTAGTGGTTAATAAGTGTAAGATTAGGGGTGTTTAGACTCGGGGTTCATATTAGGGTGTTAGGTGTAAACATAAATTTATTTTCCCTATAGGAATCAATGGGGCTGCGTTACGGAACTTTACACTGCTTTTATGCAGGTGTTAGACTTTTTTCAGCCGGCTCTCCCCATTGATGTCTATGGGGAAATCGTGCACGAGCACGTACAACCAGCTTACCGCTGACTTAAGCAGCGCTGGTATTGGAGTGCGGTATGGAGCTCAATTTTGCTCTACGTTCACTTCTTGCCTGTTAACGCCGGGTTGATGAAAACCCGTAATACCAGCGCTGTAGGTAAGTGAGCGGTGACAATAACGTGCAAGTTAGTACCGCACCCCTTATAACGCAAAACACGTAATCTAGCCGTAAATTACCTAAATCAAATACAATTACCTAAATTACAAAAAAAACAAACAATAAATTACACAAAATAAAAAAAGAAATTATCTGATATTTAAACTAATTACACCTAATCTAATAGCCCTATCAAAATAAAAAAAAGCCCCTCCAAAATAAAAAAAAACCCTAGCCAAAAACTAAACTAAACTACCAATAGCCCTTAAAAGGGCCTTTTGCGGGGCATTGCCCCAAATAAATCAGCTCTTTTACCTGTAAAAAAAATACAAACACCCCCCAACAGTAAAACCCACCACCCACACAACCAACCCCCCCAAATAAAATCCTAACTAAAAAAACCTAAGCCCCCTATTGCCCTGAAAAGGGCATTTGGATGGGCATTGCCCATAAAAGGGCATTTAGCTCTTTTTCAATTGCCCAAACCCTAATTTAAAAATAAAACCCACCCAATAAATCCTTAAAAAAACCTAACACTAACCCCCGAAATCCACTTACAGTTTTGAAGACCGGACATCCATCCTCAACGAAGCTGGGAGAAGTCTTCATCCAAGCAGCAAGAAGTCCTCAACGAAGCCGGGAGAAGACTTCATCCAAGCCGGCAGAAGTGGTCCTCCAGACGGGCAGAAGTCTTCATCCAGATGGCATCTTCTATCTTCATCCTTCCAACGCAAAGCGGTCCATCTTCAAGACATCCGGCACAGAGGATCCTCTTCAATCGAAGTCTTCTTCCCGAATGAAGGTTCCTTTAAGTGACGTCATCCAAGATGGCGTCCTTTCAATTCTGATTGGCTGATAGAATTATATCAGCCAATCGGAATTAAAGGTGAAAAAATCCTATTGGCTGATGCAATCAGCCAATAGGATTGAGCTTCAATCCTATTGGCTGATCCAATCAGCCAATAGGATTGAGCTTGCATTCTATTGGCTGTTCCAATCAGCCAATAGAATGCAAGCTCAATCCTATTGGCTGATTGCATCAGCCAATAGGATTTTTTCACCTTTAATTCCGATTGGCTGATAGAATTCTATCAGCCAATCGGAATTCAAGGGACGCCATCTTGGATGACGTCACTTAAAGGAACCTTCATTCGGGAAGAATACTTTGATTGAAGATGTCTTGAAGATGGAGCCACTCCGCGTCGGAAGGAAAAAGATAGAAGATGCCGTCTGGATGAAGACTTCTTCCCGTCTGGAGGACCACTTCTCACAGCTTCGTTGAGGATGGATGTCCGGTCTTCAAAAACTGTAAGTGGATCTTCGGGGGTTAGTGTTAGGTTTTTTTAAGGTTTTATTGGGTGGGTTTTATTTTTAGATTAGGGTTTGGGCAATTGAAAAAGAGCTAAATGCCCTGGGTGGTGGGTTTTATTTTTTGGGGGGTGTTTGTATTTTTTTTTTAAAGGTAAAAGAGCTGATTTCTTTGGGGCAATGCCCCACAAAAGGCCCTTTTAAGGGCTATTGGTAGTTTTGTTTAGGGTAGGGTTTTTTTTATTGGGGGGGGCTTTTTATTTTGATAGGGCTATTAGATTAGGTGTAATTAGTTTAAATATCTGATCATTTATTTTTTTATTTTGTGTAATTTAGTGTTTGTTTGTTTTTTGTAATTTAGGTAATTGTATTTAATTTAGGTAATTTATTTAATTGTAGTGTAAGTTAGGTGTTAGTGTAACTCAGGTTAGGTTTTATTTTACAGGTAAATTTGTATTTATTTTAGCTAGGTAGTTAGTAAATAGTTAATAACTATTTAGTAACTATTCTACCTAGTTAAAATAAATACAAACTTGCCTGTAAAATAAAAATAAACCCTAAGCTAGCTACAATGTTACTATAAGTTATATTGTAGCTAACTTAAGGTTTATTTTATAGGTAAGTATTTAATTTTAATTAGGAATTATTTAGGTAATGATAGGAATTTTTATTTAGATTTATTTTAATTATATTTAAGTTAGGGGGTTTTAGGGTTAGGGTTAGACTTAAGTTTAGGGGTTAATAAATTTAGTATAGTGGCGGTGACGTTGGGGGCTGCAGATTAGGGGTTAATAACTGTAATGTAGGTTGCGGCGATGTTAGGGACAGCAGATTAGGGGTTAATAATATTTAACTAGTGTTTACGATGCGGGAGTACGACGGTTTAGGGGTTAATATGTTTATTATAGTGGCAGCGATGTCGGGAGCGTCAGATTAGGGGTTAATAATTTTATTTTAGTGTTTGCGATGCGGGAGGGCCTCAGTTTAGGGGTTAATAGGTAGTTTATGGATGTTAGTGTACTTTGTAACACTTTAGTTATGAGTTTTATGTTACAGCTTTGTAGCGTAAAACTCATAACTACTGACTTTAGATTGCGTTACGAATCTTGCGGGATAGGCTGTACCGCTTACTTTTTGGCCTCCCAGAAAAAGCTTGTAATATCGGCGCTATGGAAATCCCATTGAAAAAACACTTTACGCAAATTGCGTAAGTTAATTTGCATTATGGCCAAAAAAGTGTGCGGTACAGCTTTTTTGACAAGACTCGTTGTAGCAGCGGTAGTGAAAAAGCAGTGTTATAACCCATAACGCTGCTTTTTCACTCATAACACAAAACTCGTAATCTAGCCGCATATAACTTAACGTTGGCCGGCAAGATCTTCCCTGTCCTACCACTCCTAAGAAAGGGGTGCAACCGCCCTAAAGGAATGGAGCCTGGAGGGCTTTTTAGGAGGGATCGTGCAGGGAGCCACCAAGCGTCAGCCCTTGCTGCTGAAGTTAAATGTGCTCACGTGTCCCCCTCCTCTTTCACCCCGTCAGGCTGAGCCTACCGCTGATTTGTTGCACCCCTGCTGCCACCGCAACAGAATGCATGATGCCATGCTCCTACAATTAAACTGCTAAGATACCGGTTCCTCGGCCAAAAGACTGATAGTTCTGAAGGGGGGTCCCTAAGAGTACAAGTACAGCACTTTGGTTTTACAAAGGTCTAAATGAATATTCAGCCCCCAGCCAAAGTGAAACTATTGCTGCCATCTCTGCAGTCTGCTGTCAACTGGAACACTACATCCACTCCATCCATAACTGGAAACTGAACCTGTAACTTGGGAGGGAAGGGAGAGAAGACAAGAACAGGTTAGTAACCCTACTTCCTGCCTGCAGACACTAATATAGGCTCTGCAACATCCCCCTCTAGCTGCAAGATCAGCTAATACACAGACAAAAAACACCTAGCAGTTCAGACAAAAGTTAACCCTTAAGTTGCTGTGTGCTTAGTCAGCTCTCCACTTTCCTAAGGGTAAAACTTTCTATACCTTACCCACTAGGTGATGACAATACCCTTAACAACACAATAAACCCAAATAAACCCTCAGACACCAGTTATGGGAGAAAAAACCCCTCCCCATCCAGGGACAAGGGTTGTATTTATTTAAAACAATAACTTAATCTTAACTTAAATAACTTAATAACTTAACGTTGGCCCGCAAGATCTTCCCTGTCCTACAACTCCTAAAAAAGGTGTGGAGGAGGAATCGTGCAGGGAGCCAACGAGTGTCAGTCCTTGCGGCTGACATTGAATGTCCTCATGTGCCCCCCTCCTCTTTCACCCAGCCAGGCTGAGCCTAACACTGATTTGTCACACCCCTGCTGCCGCCACCCAAAGAGTGCAAGGAACTCTTGCCACCATTATACACAAAGGGAAGCCAGAGAACAACAAATATTCTGTAAAAACAAATCAGTACCCCTATCTGACAGGTGGACCTTGTCACTGCGAAAGAGTCCAGGGCAATCGATCCTAATGTTCTCATGAGTGATAACCTCTCCTCCTGCAGCTAACACTGCCCTACCTACGTCCCTATTCAGCTTTCTCTTCACCCTGAATCCTGCCTTGCAGGAACTCATGTGTCTCCACACGTTTCTGGAAATAATATTAGACCATATAATCTTAACTCCAGGAAACTGAGCTGCCAACCATCTAGTGTCCGTTAATATGACGCTAGATAAATTACCCATGGGCATAGTCGCGACATCATTTCTTCCTAGATGTAACACAATTATGTGGGGATGGCCCCACTTCCTTCTGGCTTCTGCCACTTGAGTCGGCAATTCCGACCACATCATTCCTCACTTTCCCAGCAAATGAATGCCCAGTCTCCGTGATGACAAACTCAACTGCAAACCTCCTGAACTTGATGCCGTCGCAACGCAGCCCAATGGACATACGAATGTCCCAAAATCCATACTCTTTTGCACGGCAGCCTCATTCCTGCAATAACATAAGAAATTAACACTTGGCTTCCCAAAAACAACAACAAATCCAAACCGGAACTACAAGACTGAACCATTTTAGACATCCCCTTGCTTCAATGGTTGTATATGTATCTTTTAAACTTGGCAGATGCCCACCTTCCTAAAACATTAATTTTACCCTCAGAAGACCTTGCCAAAGCCGCATCTGTGGAGGCACCAATCCTGAAAGAATGTGGAGCCACTACAGAGGGATCCCACCCTAAGCTCATAACCACCTTGTTCAGCACCACCCTAATTTGGAACCTGGATAAGAATGACCCATCTTGATGAACTAGGAACACCCCTTCAACCCCAGGCCTGAGGTCTAAGAACCTTCTGCACAACCTAACTGGGCAAATAGATGGCTCCACCTGCGAGAGCAAATTGAGCCATGTACCCTTACCCATCTGATCGATCTTGGAACATGCTACCAATACTAAAACTGCTTCCCCTTCTAGTCTAACATGATCCCTAAGCAGCGCTGACCATGATGATCTTTTAGATGGAGCTACCAACTCGCTAATATGCAACAAAATATGCTAGGGAAAACTCAGCAGCAAAGTGGACAACTTTGAACTCTGAACTACAAATTTTCGAGAGGACCTGTATCATAACACCTAACTTTTTCCTAGTGATCAGTTCCCTAATCTCCTTAGTGGCGCCCCTCAATCTATGTGCTCCTTAATAGCGGCCCTAGCTAGGAAGGATTTGGATACATAAGGGACTCCATAAAATTTAGAAAAGAAAGAGATGCAGCTGCTCAGCTGCCAATGACACCTGGCACCAGGCCTCTTTCATGCAAGCATGTGACCCCTTGCAAGAAACTGTGAGTGTCCTGCGACTTCCGTGAAAGCCCCTTTTTGTGCAAAAAATCTTCCCAATCACTCCAGTACCTGTGGTACGATTGCCAGTTCTTAACAACCAGCGACCCCTGTAGTAGCCTTAGCGTAGTTCCCCAGAACTCACCACTTGCCAGAGATAAGCAGGACACTCGTCACCCTGAGCTAAAGCAGCAGAGCATCCGCGATAACATTGCTTGTCCCGGGGACGTGCTTCACTGTTAATGATATGTTATGCCACAAACAGAGCAAAACTAATTGGCGTAATACATTGACTATGGGGGGGAAGAAGCAGACAGCCGATTGATGGCGTGAACCACACTCAAATTGTTACACCAAAAATTGACCACCCGGTTCTGCAAACACTCGCTCCATAGTTCCACAGCTACTAAAATGGGGAAGAGCTCAAGTAAAGACAGATTCTTCAACCAAACTGTTCCGATCCATTAGGCCGACCAGGTGGCTGCGCACCAAGATCCCTCAAAATAAGACTCTAACCCATGACTCCCTGCCGCGTCGGTGAACAAGTGCAATTGTTGGCTGGTGTCTGGGTTGGGCCACCAGATCCTCACGCCATTGAATTCTTGCAAGAATAAAAGCCATACTGCTAGGTCCTTTTTAATATCTTGGGAAACTCTCACCGGAGCCCTTGGTAACCTAAGCCCCCTAGTTGTGGCTTCCATCCTCCAATTGAATATCTTACCCATGGGGATCACCCTGGACGCGAAGTTCAATAGGCCTAGCAAAGATTGAAAGTCCCTTAGAGTAGACCTGCCCGCATCCAGGATGGCCTGGATAGCAGATAAGGCAGATTCAACTTTTTGTGTCGGTAACCTGCATTCCTTAGCTACGGTGTCAATTTCTATGCCTAAAAACATAATGCACGTGCATGGCCCTTCCGTATTTTCTGCAGCTAGCGAACTTCTAAGCACACGGACAGTTTCTGCATGGTTCCCAAAAGCCTAGTACAATCTCTGGATCCCGCCCTCCCCAAGAAAAGGAAATCATCTAAATAATGAGCTACATGGACCAGCCTGGACTCGTGAACCACTTCTCAATGCAGGAGAGTACTAAACAGTTCAAAGTATGCACATGATATTGAACTACCCATTGGCAAGCAGCGGTCCACGTAGTACCGGTCATGAAACCTACACCCCATCAGGTAGAAACTTTCCGGGTGAATGAAGAGGAGGTGAAAGGCCAATTCAATTTCCACCTTCGCCATCTCCGCTTCTGGTACTAGACTCTGAATGACTCCTAGGTTCAAATGACTGATACAAGACTGACATGTCCCTTTCATCGAGAGCGTCATTTACTGATGCTCCCTCTGGATGAGACAGATGTTGAAATAGCCTAAACTTCCCTGGGTCTTTCTTGGGCACTACTCCAAGTGGGGAGATCACTAGATTCTCTAAGGGGACGGAAGGGTAGGGACCTGCAATTATGCCCTAAGGCTACTTCTTTCGATAACTTTTCTTCAACAGCCTGGGGGTGTTGAATTGACGATTTAAGGTTATGAACAGCATGAGAGGGGAACACGGGACACCTAACAGGAATGCAGAAACCAAATGATAACCATGACCTAAGGAACTCCGCTGCATTCTCATCAGGGTAGGTCCTGAGCAAGTTACATATTTCCCCTAGGTACAGGGGTATATAGGCCCTTTCCAGCAGGTGCCGGTCTGAATGGTGCCCTCCCCCCACCTGACTCCCGACGCCTGGGACAGTCTGCTCCTGCGTGAGACCCACCGCAATAGATGCAGATGTGCCGAAAAAGACAATGTAGACCCTTATCACACTGCTTTTCCTGGAAGCGCCAACATTCTCTACCTTTTCGCCTCCGTGGAATAACTATCATCATCCCTAATGTGTGATGCAGGTAGTGACTCACCAGCTCCAGCCACCGCTCCGACTCCAGATGACGCAGGTAGGCCTGAGGGCCTGTCTTGTTGCAGGGTCCACTGAAGCTGCCTCTGCTGTAGACTGCACCTGGGGTTGAGTAAATGTATCCCCACCGGATGTCGCTGCTGATGCCGCCATGGGTACCTGCGGAACAAAATTGCAAATGGGGGTGTCACTGGAATCCGGGATGTGGCCCTTAACCCCCTGATCCTGCCCCATCAATCCACTAATACCTTGATTACTATATGCACCCCTTACTAGCAACCTTTTTCTTAAACTTCACATGATGTTCATATATCCTCCCTTACGCCCTCTGCTTGCACCTTTAGGGGTTAATTCTAAAGTCTTACTGCTCTTTTTTGTACCTGCTATCCTATTGGCCATGTTTTTACTACCGCCTCGCTTTGGTCCTTAATTCCCCTTTCTACCGCCACCCTGCCCTTTCAGATTGGTACCCGCCCCCTTGTGGTGGTCATCCCCGGTTCCGGACACCTCACTTACTAATGTGGGAGTCCGTGTTGCTGACCACCATCCTCCTTTGCTGCTGCCTGCTGCCTCCGTCCTCTCCAGACTATTGCAGACGGCGCAAAATGGCGTCGAGATGCGAGGCCGCTCATGTGACCTAGAAGTGTGCGGGCCAATGCTGGAGCGTGTGAAGGAGGCGCAGACATGGCGCTGGTAGAGGCCTCTATCCCTACAACCTCCGGATCAGATCCGGAGTTGTCGTAATGATCCTCCTCACACCTATCCTTCCACCGCTGACCGGGAGTCAGAGGGGGAGAGGCGGATTCCTCAGACACAGCCGTGTCATCAAGTAAGAGGGGGGGACATGGGGTCAATAAACGAACCTGGTTTTTGGGGGCAAATTGAAGAGAGGCTAAAAAGGGGGAGGGAAGCTAACTTGAGCAGAGGATGATGCCAGGGGGCTGAAAACGGGGCTGAGAAGGAATAGCAGGAAACGAAGAGAAAACAGGGACAGACATAGAGGAAGACAAAGAAACAGAAGTTAGAGCAGGGGTAGCAGAAAAAATAGAGGTAGCAAAAGAAGAGGAAGAAGGGAGGGACAAAGAATAGGCAGGAAGAAAAGGAGAAGAAACAGTAGAGGAAGCCAAAAGAGAATAAGTGGCAAAGGGCATAGCCGAAAGAACAGAGGGAGAAGGGCGATAACATCACCCATAGTAGTAACTGCTGCTTTTTTCTTCTTCGTAGGAGCCTCTTGTTCGTCCACAAACTGCCTTGAAGCCTTGGAAGTGTGACAAGACCTCTCCATTGTTCCAACCTGCAAGACAAGAACAGGTTAGTGAGCCTACTTCCTGCCTGCAGACACTAATATAGGCTCTGCAACATCCCCCTCTAGCTGCATGATCAGCTAATACACTTAGACAAAAAACACCTATCAGTTCAGACAAAAGTTAACCCTTAAATTGGTACGTGCTTAGTCAGCTCTCCACTTTCCTTTATTACCCATCCCCCAGTTCTGCATAACGAACACATTTATATTAATATACTTTTTACCTCTGTGATTACCTTGTATCTAAGCATCTTCTGACAGTCCCCTGATCACATGACTATTTATTATCTATTGACTTGCAGTTAGTACTGTGTTGTGCTAAATCTCAAATAACTACCCGGGCGTGAACACAGTGTTATCTATATGGTCCACATGAACTAGCAGTCTCCTGTTGTGAAAAGCAAATACAAAAGCATGTGATTAAGAGGTTGTCAATAGAGCCTTTGAAACAGGCAGAAATGTAGAGATTTAAATATTATAAAGTATATAAATATGTCAATGTTGGTTGTGCAAAGCTGGATAATGGGTAGTAAAGGCATTATCTATCTTTTTAAACAATAACAATTTTAGTGAAGACTGTCCCTTTAAGCTTAAAACACAGATGCCATTAAAGGGACATTAAACACTATGGGGTCGATTTATGAAGCAGCAGATGCTACTTCCGACCCACTCCGCTTCAGGTCCAACTGAAGCGGAAATTAAGAAGCAGCAGTCGTAAGACGGCTGTTCCTTAACTTATCTTCCACCTCTGAGGCGGTGTATAACAATCATCCCGATCACATACCCCCTGCTAGCAGCCAAATCTGTAGGGGGCGGCATTGCAAGAGCATTTCACTAGAAATTCTTGTGCAATGCTAAATGTCGTCATTTAGCGATGTCGGACGGACATGATCCGCCCGTCCATATCAATGCTAGATTTATGGACATATAGAATGATATATAAATATATATACAGTATATACACACACATAAATACACACACACCGAGTAGCGCTCTCTTTAGGAACAAACAAACAGCTCCATAACTTGTTAGCCTGTTCTATAGCGATTTACCACCTGGGTGCAGCTTCTTTTAGACAAAAACAGCAATGAAGTGTCAGCATAAATATCCCTTTATTCAAACATGGGGATCAGTACAGAACACAACGTTTCGGGGCGGTCCCCTTAGTCATGTGATATCATTATGAGAGCCAAAGCCTTAATTTATAACACTCTCAATTATTCTATTAAGTCACTTAATCAATATGCAGAATTTGCACAGGCTAAGAGTATATACATGTACAAATAAAACATACGCCTAGATTTAGAGTTTTGTCGGTAAAGACCCGTGTAGCTAACGCAGCTTTTTTTCCTACTGCTGCTCCCAAACAACGCTGGTATTTAGAGTTGTCTGAAGGGCTGCGTTAGGCTCCAAAAAGGGTGCGTTGAGCCGAATGTACCGCCACTTCAACCCTCAATACCAGCGTTGCTTACGGTAGCGGTAAGCTGGCAAAACGTGCTCATGCACGATTTTCCCATAGGAAACAATGGGGCAGTTTGGGCTGAAAAAAAACTTAACACCTGCAAAAAAGCAGCGTTAAGCTCCCAACGCAGCCCTATTGTTTCCTATGGGGAAACACTTTCTAAGTCTGCACCTAACACCCTAACATGAACCCCAAGGTTAAACACCCCTAACCTTACACTTATTAACCCCTAATCTGCCGACCCTGCTATCGCTGACCCCTGCTGTATATTATTAACCCCTAATCTGCCGCTCCGTACACCAATGCAAGCTACATTATCCCTATGAACCCCTAATCTGCTGCCCCTAACATCGCCGCCACCTATATTTATTAACCCCTAATCTGCCCCCCCCCAACATCGCCGCTACCTTACCTAGACTTATTAACCCCTAATCTGCCGACCGGACCTCGCCGCCACTATAATATATGTATTAACCCCTAAACCACCGCACTCCCACCTCGCAAAACCCTATAATAAAAAATAAATAAATAATATTAACCCTTAATCCCCCCCGCCACCTAACTTCAAGTATTAACCCCTAATCTGCCGACCGGACCTTGCCGCTACTCTAATAAATGTATTAACCCCTAAAGCTAAGTCTAACCCTAACCCTAACACCCCCCTAAGTTAATATAAATTTAATCTAACTAAATAAATTAAATCTTATTAACTAAAGTATTCCTATTTAAAACTAAATGCTTACCTGTAAAATAAACCCTAAACTAGCTACAATATAACGAATAATTAAATTGTAGCTATTTTAGGATTTATATTTATTTTACAGGCAACTTTGTATTTATTTTAACTAGGTACAATAGCTATATAATAGATATTTACTATTTAATAGCTACCTAGTTAAAATAATTACAAAATTACCTGTAAAATAAATCCTAACCTAAGTTACAATTAAACCTAACACTACACTATCAATAAATTAATTAAATAAATTACCTACAATTACCTACAATTAAATAAACTAAACTAAATTACAAAAACAAACAAACACTAAATTACATAAAATAAAAAATATTACAAGAATTTTAAACTAATTACACCTACTCTAAGCCCCCTAATAAAATAAAAAAAATAAAAAATAATAAAGGTCCCTACCCTATTCTAAATTAAAGAGTAATCAGCTCTTTTACCAGCCCTTAAATGGGCTTTTTGCGGGGCATGCCCCAAATTAATCAGCTCTTTTCCCTGTAAAAAAAAATACAACCCCCCAACATTAAAACCCACCACCCACATACCCCTACTCTAACCGACCCAAACCCCCCTTAAATAAACCTAACACTACCCCCCTGAAGATCTCCCTATCTTGAGTCGCGTTCACCCAGCCGGGCCGAAGTCATCATCCAAGGGGCGCTGAAGATGTCTTCCATCCGATAGAATTCTTCATCCAAGGGGCGCTGAAGAGGTCTTCCATCCGATAGAAGTCTTCATCCAGGCGACGTCTTCAATCTTCATCCATACGGAGTGGAGCGGAGCCATCTTCAAAGCAGCCGACGCGGAGCCATCCTCTTCCACCGACGCCTACTCGCCGAATGAATATTCCTTTAAGTGACATCATCCAAGATGGCGTCCCTTGAATTCTGATTGGCTGATAGGATTCTATCAGCCAATCGGAATTAAGGTAGGAAAAATCTGATTGGCTGATTCAATCAGCCAATCAGATTGAAGTTCAATCTGATTGGCTGATCCAATCAACCAATCAGATTAAGCTTGCATTCTATTGGCTGTTCCGATCAAAAAGGTTGGAAAACAACACACATCCAACTAGCACAATGTGTCAGAGGCCTTACACCCATACCTCTACCATAGAAAATCACAGTTTAAAGTAGACAGCAACACTCACTAAATCTTCAAAAACGTATGTTTATTGTATCTCCAAGGTGTCTATACCTTTGAGATTTAATAAACGTGAATATTTGAAGATTTGGTAAGTGCTGCTGATTACTTTGGACTGTAACCGAATAAGGGACTGCATACTGAATCAGAAATTAACAAAATCTGATTCCAGCCTTGCTAAAAAATATCTTTGTTCAATTCACGCAGGGTCCATATAGTAGGCCTGAAATGTTGTTTGTATTCCTATGGACACTGTGTGAATTAAATAAAGGTTCTTTTTTAGCTAGGCTTATTTAAATCATATTTTGTTATCTTTAGTATTCTATGGCAGCAATATTTGCAACATTGTATAACACTGCAATAAAAAATGTTGCAAACACTGTTGCCAGATGGCTAAACACACATGCACGCTCCTGAGCTCACCTAGGATTACTCTTTAACAACAGATACCAAGAGCACTAAGAAAAATTTATAATAAAAGTACATTGAAAAGTTGATTAGAATTTCATACTCTGTTAAAAGAACACTGTTGCACTTTATCTGTTCTGAAACAAATTTGAGTCCAAAAGAATAAATTAATTTAATTGGCTGAAGAAAAAAAAAAGAATTTCATACTCTATCCAGTCAATGTAATTTTCATTTTGACTTTTCTGTCCCTTTAATCTTAAAGTGACACTGAACCCAACAGATAGAGCATGCAATTTTAAGCAACTTTCTAATTTACTCCTATTATCAAATTTTCTTCATTCTCTTGGTATCTTCATTTGAAATGCAAGAATGTACGTTTAGATGCCGGCCCATTTTTGGTGAACACACTGTGTTGTTCTTGCTGATTGGTAGATAAATTCACCCACCAATAAACAAGTGCTTTCCATTGTCCTGAACCAAAAAAATAGTTTAGATGCCTTCTTTTTCAAATAAAGAAAGCAAGAGAACGAAGAAAAATTGATAAGGAGTAAATTAAAATTGCATGCTTTATCTGAATCATGAAAGTTTAATTTGGGTTCAGCGTCCCTTTAAAAGGTTGTTGTGGCGATGAGGATGCTCTGCTTTTAACAGTGGTTGTGGGTGTAGTGTTAGTTGTTTGTCCTCACGTGTTTTTCATAGTGCTCACAGAATTGAATAGGGGTTAGTGAGGCAGGAGGATTATGGCTTTAGATAAGATGTTTCATTTTGGTTTGTTTTTGAGGTTTCTGATTAGGTTTTCAGTTGCTTAAAAGTGTTAATGACCTCTGTCTTTAGAAGTATTTTCCCCTTCAGCAGCTTGTCTTCTGCAAATAAGCTTTTATTAGGAGGTAAAAAAAAATTCTTACCCTATCTTTGCAGAATTATTTTTATCACTAAATCTTTTATTTAGTAATGGATTTGTACCACAAGATGGCACTATTTCTTAATATTAAAATACAACTGAGCTAAAATTTTAAGAGGAATTTTTATTTTGGGAGGAGTAATAAGGTGTTAAACTGTGCAATAGTGTTGGTGTATAATTAAGGCATTAGAGAAAGTTGGCTATTGTATCTTTACATTTTTAATAGAGCTGACATTTTTATAAAACAAAATAAAAAAAGATGAGTGCAGCTGCCGCTGTATAAACTAATCATGTATTCATATTGCATTCTTTGATACTACTAGATCTTTATGATAATTTCTGTCATATCACAAATAGATTTTAATCAAGAGGTCTGAACGAAGCTAATGGGTTTCCTATGTATGCATGGCCACTTGAAGTTGGCTGCAAGCTTTATTATGGTTGTGATAAGGCACATTTTTAAACAATACAAATTGTAAAAATTGTGCTTTGTCCCATGTTCCCTAGAGAAGCCAAAAAGCAATTTATACACAAAAGAAACAAAGCAACACTATTGACTGACCATTTTTCTGCCCTAGAGGCGCTATTGTGTTCAGCATTGGGGAGCATGTTAGACTTACATACAACCCCTAAGAGTAGTGGAACACTACAACCTAAAAACATTAGCTACAATATGCAGAGAGCAGACACTGAGATTGGGTCTCCATCACCTCGATGTAGGAATGAGCCACCAGATATAATTTACCTATGGCTAGATTGCGAGTAGCGAGCTAACTGTTGCAAGCAAAAAGGGGTTTATCGCGGCTCTGTAGTGTGCTAAAGTATTCTCAGGGCTATACAAAGTCAAACCTAAACTTGTACATAGATTCTCAAAGGCGGCTACTTTGCAGTGACTTTTTGCAACTAACAAAGGGACTTTCTACTTAAGTCAGAGTGATAATATCTTGGACTCTTTCTAACACACTTTTTGTCCGTGATGCTTGACTCCAGCACTTATAACTTTGCCCTTTTGTTTGCCAATAGAGGCTCCTTATTAACCTATGCATGGCCACGCATCTAGCCGCCTTTGAGAATCTATGTACAAGTTTACGTTTGGCTTTGTATAGGCATGCGAATACTTTAGCACACTACAGTGGCTATGCACAGACAGTATTGATCCCCTTTTAGTTTCAGCTCAGTTTTCACTAAAACCCTTATGGGTCTGAGAATCTGAACAGGTGTTATTGATATGTGCATATTTAGCTGAAACTTCTTTGCATTAACTGTACCTAACCTATTTTCTATTGGCAGGTATACCTCTATTAGGTTTTCATAACCTGTATTGATGTTCACTGGGGCCGGTCCTATTGTTTTAGACTTAGATGTAATCTTGGTTTAATCTTTTGTGTTTTAATCACGATATGTGTAGAATCCAATATCTTCCTGGATTCTGTTAATGCAACAGGCCCAAGCTTGACTCTTTGTACAAATAAACTTATCTTAAATTTTGATACTTACATTTTTTGAGAGTGTTGCTATTATTTGAATTATAAACGAGTGCTGAATTCAGTCTTTTTAGTGACATTATTATATTTCACTATATCTTTCTTTTCTGATCTATTGGATATATATATATATATATATATATATATATATATATATATATATAGATAGACATTTTACCAAAAAACATCACTTATATATCTGTATGTATTTAGTCTCCCTATGGGAAAAAGGGGCAACCAAATGTAGACTCCTTGCTCAGTGTGCTTAGAGGAATATGGCTACACCTCACTGACGAGGCCCAATGAAGACCAAAACGATCGTCTGGGGTTGCTATGTTTCTTATTTAGTGAGCAATTGCCTGGTATTTCGGGCGCTGGGCTGACCGTAATAGGACGGGTTCAGACTGATATACTACAGGAAAGTTCTACTCTGTGAAAAGCATTACTGGGCTAAAAGAAGTTGCACCCAGGTGGTAAATCGCCATAGAACAGGCTAACAATGGTATTGAGCTGGTTGTTTGTTCCTGTGAGTACACTTCTCTCTGTATGTATTTAGTCTCCCTATGGGAAAAAGGGGCAACCAGACGTGTGCTCCTTGCTCAGTGTGCTTAGAGGAATATGGCTACACCTCACTGGCAAGGCCCAATGAAGGACAAAATGATCATCTGGGGTTGCTGTGTTCATTGTTCAGAGAGGAATTGCCTGGTATTTTGGCGCTGGACTGACCATAATACCACTCCACTAATAAACTAGCCCAAATATAGGGCAAGATTAAAAGTGGCTCACTAACTTTTTTTCCGATTGTGTGCAAACAGTGCTCTAATTAAAATGTTAGCATGCGTATTACAAGTTGAAAGTAAATTGTTTGCATATCTGTATATTTTGCTAAACAGTAATGCAACTTTCTGCAAACATAGGTTCTAGTTTCCATCAATGTGGTAAAATGTGGAAACTGGTGATAAAAAACATCTATCTCCACTAAAGTCTATAAAGATTTTTTATGTCCAGGGGCTGATGGGGAAAGGGCCTTTGCACAAACGTCTCCCAGGGTGAGCAGGGCATAGTTCTCAAAGGGGACACATTATGAACAAGGACGGGTGGCTGATCCTTCATATCGAAAACTGGATTCCCATCTTCCTCCAGGATTAACAAGAAGAACCCTCCGTGGGTAGAAAAATCCTCTTCTGGCTGAGGTTCCTCCTCATGAAGGGCCTCTTTACCCTGCTCTGTCGATGCCGCATGAAATAGAGAAAGACAATACATTTATTAAAACCAGACATATGTTCCCAATACAAATAAAAAATATAATCTAAATGACACTGCACACTGTCTGTTTATATTTGTAATTGATTTGTAGAGTTGGCATCTTTTTATCAGTGAATTTTGAAGAAAAGATGATTGAGCATGTAACGGAAAAAACTAAATTTATGCTTACCTGATAAATTACTTTCTTTTACGATATGACGAGTCCACGGATTTCATTCTTACTTGTGGGATATTAACCTCCTGCTAACAGGAAGTGGCAAAGAGCACCACAGCAGAGCTGTTTATATAGCCCCTCCCCTTCCCCTCCACCCTCAGTCATTTGGCCGAAGGTTATAGGAAGAGAAAAGGAAAAGCTAAAAAGGTGCGTAGGTGACTGAAGTTTTAAAAAAATAAAATAAACCTGTCTTAAAATAACAGGGAGGGCCGTGGACTCGTCATATCGTAAAAGAAAGTAATTTATCAGGTAAGCATAAATTTAGTTTTCTTTTACAAAGATATGACGAGTCCACGGATTTCATACTTACCCAATACCAAAGCAATAGGACACGGATGAAAGGGAGGGACAAGACAGGAACCTAAACGGAAGGCACCACTGCTTGAAGAACCTTTCTCCCAAAGATAGCCTCAGAAGAAGCAAAAGTACCAAGTTTGTAAAATTTGGAAAAAGTGTGAAGGGACGACCAAGTCGCAGCCTTACAAATCTGTTCCACAGATGCATCGTTTTTAAAAACCCATGTGGAAGCCACAGCCCTAGTAGAATGAGCCGTATGGCATATGAGACTGTCCAGCAGTCTCATATGCCAGGCAGATGATACTCCTCAGCCAAAAAGAAAGAGAGGTAGCCGAAGCTTTCTGACCCCTACGCTTTCCAGAATAAACAATGAATAATGACGATGATTGACAGAAATCCTTAGTTGCCTGTAAGTAAAACTTTAAGGCACGGACCACGTCCAAGTTATGTAACAGACGCTCCTTCTTAGAAGGATTAGGATGCAAGGAAGGAACAACAATTTCCTGATTAATATTCTTATTCAAAACAACCTTAGGAAGGAACCCAGGTTTGGTACGTAAAACCACCTTATCAGAATGAAATATGAGATAAGGCGAATCACACTGTAATGCTGAAAGCTCAGAAACTTTTTCGAGCAGAAGAAATAGCAACCAAAAACAGAACTTTCCAAGATAATAGTTTAATATCTATGGAATGCATAGGTTCAAATGGAACCCCTTGCAGAACTCGAAGAACTAAATTCAAACTCCAGGGAGGAGTAATAGGTCTAAATACAGGCTTAATTCTAGATAGAGCCTGACAAAAAGACTGAACATCTGATACATTTGCCAAACGTTTGTGAAACAGAATTGACAAAACTGAAATATGTCCCTTTAAGGAACTTGCTGATAATCCTTTCTCCAATCCTTCTTGGAGAAAAGACAAAATCCTAGGAATCCTAACTTTACTCCATGAGTAACCCTTGGATTCACACCAATAAAGATATTTACGCCATATCTTATGATAGATCTTTCTAGTGACAGGCTTTCTAGCCTGTTTCAAAGTATTGATAACTGAATCAGAGAATCCTCGCTTCGATAAAATCAAGCGTTCAATCTCCAAGCAGTCAGTTGCAGAGAAATTAGATTTGGATGTTGGAAAGGACCTTGAATGAGAAGATCCTGTCTCAATGGA
This sequence comes from Bombina bombina, assembly GCF_027579735.1. Taxonomy (NCBI): domain Eukaryota; kingdom Metazoa; phylum Chordata; class Amphibia; order Anura; family Bombinatoridae; genus Bombina; species Bombina bombina. The sequence goes on from NC_069504.1 coordinate 153,717,614, forward strand.
AGTTTCCACGGTGGCAGAGAGGACATGTTCACTAGATCCGCATACCAAGTCCTGCGTGGCAACGCAGGCGCTATCAGGATCACTGAAGCTCTCACCTGTTTGATTCAAGCAATCACACATGGGAGGAGAGGAAATGGCGGAAACACATAAGCTAGGCTGAACAACCAAGGTACTGCCAAGGCATCTATCAGTTCGGCCTGAGGATCCCTTGACCGGGATCCGTATCTTGGAAGCTTGGCATTCTGACGAGATGACATCAAATCCAATTCCGGTCTGCCCCATCTGAGAATCATTGAGGCAAATGCAAATACCTCCGGGTGAAGTTCCCACTCCCCCGGATGAAAAGTCTGTCGACTTAGAAAATCTGCTTCCCAGTTCTCTACCCCTAGGATGTAGATCGCCTCTGTCCAACTGATTATCTTGGATACTTCTATCATTGCTAAGGAACTCCTTGTTCCCCCCTGATGATTGACATATGCCACAGTCGTTATGTTGTCCGACTGGAATCTGATGAATTTAGCCGAAGCCAACTGAGGCCACGCCTGAAGCGCATTGAATATTGCTCTCAGTTCCAGAATATTGATTGGAAGTAGAGACTCCACCTGAGTCCAAACACCCTGAGCCTTCAGGGAGTTTCAAACTGCACCCCAGCCCAGAAGGCTGGCATCTGTTGTCACTATCACCCACGAGGGTCTGCGGAAACAAGTCCCCTGGGACAGATGATCTGGCGACAACCACCAAAGAAGAGAGTTTCTGGTCTCTTAATCCAGAATTATCTTTGGAGATAAATCCGCATAATCCATATTCCACTGACCGAGCATGCACAGTTGCAGTGGTCTGAGATGAAAGAAAGCAAACTGAACGATGTCCATTGACGCTACCATTAATCCGATTACCTCCATACACTGAGCCACTGATGGCCGAGGAATGGACAGAAGTGCTCGGCAAGCATTCAAAATCTTTGATTTTCTGACCTCCGTCAGAAATACTTTCATGGCTACCGAGTCTATCAGAGTTCCCAAGAAAGGAACCCTTGTCTGTGGAACAAGTGAACTCTTCTCTATGTTCACCTTCCAGCCGTGAGTTCTCAGAAAAGACAACACTGTGTCCGTGTGAGATTTTGTCAGATGATATGTTGACGCCTGAATCAGAATATCGTCCAGATAAGGCACCACCGCTATCCCTTGCGGTCTGAGAACCGCCAAAAGAGACCCTAGAACCTTTGTGAAGATTCTGGGTGCTGTGGCCAACTCGAAAGGAAGAGCCACGAACTGATAATGTTTGTCCAAGAAGGCAAACCTTAGAAACCGATGATGATCTTTGTGGATTGGAATATGAAGGTAAGCATCCTTCAAATCCACGGTAGTCATATATTGACCCTCCTGGATCATTGGCAAAATCGTTCGAATTGTCTCCATCTTGAATGATGGAACTCTTAGAAATTTGTTTAGACACTTGAGGTCCAAAATGGGTCTGAACGTTCCCTCTTTTCTGGGAACCACAAATAGGTTTGAGTAAAACCCCTGTCCTTGTTCCAATTTTGGAACAGGACAGATTACTCCCATAGTAAAAAGGTCTTTTACACACCTGGATCGGGGGCCACCCCTTCATGCTGCTTTGTGAAAGAAGAAGTGGGGGTACTCCTTTAAAGTTCCGAAAGAAATGAAAATTATTCTGTTTACCCCTCATTTTAACCGACCTATCCTGAGGTAGGGCATGGCCCTTACCTCCTGTAATATCAGAAATTATCTCCTTCAATTCTGTCCAATTCTGTCCCTAAAAGCTTATGTTTTGATGACACATTAGCAGACCAAGATTTGAGCCACAATGCTCTACGTGCTAAAATAGCAAATCCTGCATTTTTTGCCGCTCATTTAGCAATTTGAAAAGCGGCATCAGTAATAAAAGAATTAGCTAGCTTAAGAGCCTAAATTCTATCTAGAATGTCATCTAATGGAGTCTCAACCTTAAGAGTCTCTTCTAGAGCCTCAAACCAAAAAGCTGCTGCAGTAGTTACTGGAACAATGCAAGCCGTAGGTTGTAAAAGAAATCCCTAATTAACAAATAATTTCTTTAGTAGACCCTCTAATTTCTTATCCATAGGATCCTTGAAAGCACAACTATCCTCAATGGGTATAGTAGTACGCTTAGCTAGGGAAGATATCGCTCCCTCTACCTTAGGGACCGTTTGCCATGAGTCCCGAATGGTATCTGATATAGGAAACATTTTCTTAAAATTAGGAGATGGAGAAAACGGTATACCTGGTCTATCCCATTCCTTACTAATAATTTCCGAAATTCTCTTAGGAACCGGAAAAACATCAGTGTAAGTAGGAACTTCCAAATATTTATCCATTTTACACAATTTCTCTGGAGGAATCACAATAGGATCACAATCATCGCTAAAACCTCCCTAAGCAGCAGGCGGAGGTGTTCAAGCTTAAATTTAAATGACATAGCATTCGAATCTGTCTGAGGCAAAGCATTCCCTGAATCAGAAATTTCACCCTCAGACAGTAATTCCCTGATCCCCAACTCAGAGCACTGTGAGGGAACATCGGAAATAGCTAATAAAGCACCAGAGGATTCAGTATTTACATTAATACTTGACCTACTGTGTTTACCCTGCAACACTGGTAATTTAGACAATACCTCTGTAAGGGTAGTTGATATAACTGCAGCCATCTCCTGCAGAGTAAAGGAATTAGACGCACTAGAAGTACTAGGCGTCGCTTGTGTGGGCATAAAAGGTTGTGACACTTGGGAAGAATTGGATGGCATATCCTGATTCTCTTCAGACTGAGAATCATCCCTAGGCACACTTACTTTATTTCAAATATGCTTTTTACATTGTAAAGCCCTTTCAGTACAAAAGTTACACAATGTTAGAGGGGGTTGCACAATAGCTTCTAAACACATAGAACAATGAGAAACCTCAATGTCAGACATGATGAACAGACTAGTAATACCACAAAAGTCGTTTAAACACTTATTTATAGCATAACATAAACATTAGAAAAAACGTGTACTGTGCCTTTTAAGAAAAGAAAAAGTGAACAATTTTTCCAAAATGCACAAAAAACGTTTAATTATTCCCAAATTTAACTTAATATCGTTGGTTAATCCAAAAATTACTGCACCCAGAAGCAAGGGCAGAAATAAGGCTTTAGAAGTACTTATATCAACATGTAGTCAAAAGGTAGATAAAAATACATTCTGCACCTCAGGGTACTTCGAATCAAGTTTCCAACCCTTCAGACCAGCTACACAGTCCAGGAGCCACCGAGTTACTGTTTGCTGCTGCTAAGCCTGAAGAAATTGCGCCAAAATAGGCTCCGCCCCTTAAGGTCAAAGTCAGAGTAGGCCCAAACAACACCACATGGAAATGCAGTTTTGCACTAAAGTAAAAATACACACACAATATAACCCTCAAGCATAAAACCAATAAGTTTTAAATGCCAAAAATAAAAAACATAAAACATCGCTTTTTATATTGTCTCCCATGTCACATAATGCCCAAATATCAACTAATGATAAATATAAAATAGGGACTCCAGTAACACCCCTCTTATTAAAATAGGTTTTATTGCTTACCCCATTCACATACAGGGAAATATTGCCAGCCAGTTCTGATACACCAAGTCTCCTCAGAAAAAAAGGCTGCACATACCTTAATGCTGTATGTAGCATGAAACCGGTCTCCACACTGAAGATGTCTCATGGTTACCTTCAGAAGTCTTGTGGGAACCAGCGTGGATCTTAGTTACAAATACTAAGATCATCAAACCTCAGGGCAGAAATCTTCTTCCATATCCCCCTGAGGAAAATAGTATGCACCGGTACCATTTAAAATAAAAAACTTCTTGATTGAAGAAACTAAAACTAACACCTCACTTTACCATGTCTTCCTAGTATAACACAGGCAAAGAGAATGACTGGGGGTGGAGGGGAAGGGGAAGGGCTATATATACAGCTCTACTGTGGTGCTCTTTGCCACTTCCTGTTAGCAGGAGGTTAATATCCCACAAGTAAGGATGAAATCCGTGGACTTGTCATATCTTTGTAAAAGAAATGTGTTTCACTTCATCTCTATGCTGTAATAAAGCAATGGGGTAAGATTCATAGTAGAGGCAACCCTGGGTAACCACATTAAAATGCTAGTCCTGAGGGGAATCTGCAACAAATTCAATCAGCAGCACTAGTTACACAGCTGAATTGTGTGAATAGCACTTCTGATTGGGTCATCAGCACTTTCAGCAAGGGACCTGTAGTCATATAGATTATGTATTGCCAGACATACAGGGAGTGCAGAATTATTAGGCAAATTAGTATTTTGACCACATCATCCTCTTTATGCATGTTGTCTTACTCCAAGCTGTATAGGCTCGAAAGCCTACTACCAATTAAGCATATTAGGTGATGTGCATCTCTGTAATGAGAAGGGGTGTGGTCTAATGACATCAACACCCTATATCAGGTGTGCATAATTATTAGGCAACTTCCTTTCCTTTGGCAAGATGGGTCAAAAGAAGGACTTGACAGGCTCAGAAAAGTAAAAAATAGTGAGATATCTTGCAGAGGGATGAAGCACTCTTAAAATTGCAAAGCTTCTGAAGCGTGATCATCGAACAATCAAGCGTTTCATTCAAAATAGTCAACAGGGTCGCAAGAAGCGTGTGGAAAAACCAAGGCGCAAAATAACTGCCCATGAACTGAGAAAAGTCAAGCGTGCAGCTGCCAAGTTGCCACTTGCCACCAGTTTGGCCATATTTCAGAGCTGCAACATCACTGGCGTGCCCAAAAGCACAAGGTGTGCAATACTCAGAGACATGGCCAAGGTAAGAAAGGCTGAAAGACGACCACCACTGAACAAGACACACAAGCTGAAACGTCAAGACTGGGCCAAGAAATATCTCAAGACTGATTTTTCTAAGGTTTTATAGACTGATGAAATGAGAGTGAGTCTTGATGGGCCAGATGGATGGGCCCGTGGCTGGATTGGTAAAGGGCAGAGAGCTCCAGTCCGACTCAGACGCCAGCAAGGTGGAGGTGGAGTACTGGTTTGGGCTGGTATCATCAAAGATGAGCTTGTGGGGCCTTTTCGGGTTGAGAATGGAGTCAAGCTCAACTCCCAGTCCTACTGCCAGTTTCTGGAAGACACCTTCTTCAAGCAGTGGTACAGGAAGAAGTCTGCATCCTTCAAGAAAAACATGATTTTCATGCAGGACAATGCTCCATCACACGCGTCCAAGTACTCCACAGCGTGGCTGGCAAGAAAGGATATAAAAGAAGAAAATCTAATGACATGGCCTCCTTGTTCACCTGATCTGAACCCCATTGAGAACCTGTGGTCCATCATCAAATGTGAGATTTACAAGGAGGGAAAACAGTACACCTCTCTGAACAGTGTCTGGGAGGCTGTGGTTGCTGCTGCACGCAATGTTGATGGTGAACAGATCAAAACACTGACAGAATCCATGAATGGCAGGCTTTTGAGTGTCCTTGCAAAGAAAGGTGGCTATATTGGTCACTGATTTGTTTTTGTTTTGTTTTTGAATGTCAGAAATCTATATTTGTGAATGTTGAGATGTTATATTGGTTTCACTGGTAAAAATAAATAATTGAAATGGGTATATATTTGTTTTTTGTTAAGTTGCCTAATAATTATGCACAGTAATAGTCACTTGCACACACAGATATCCCCCTAAAATAGCTATAACTAAAAACAAACTAAAAACTACTTCCAAAACTATTCAGCTTTGATATTAATTAGTTTTTTGGGTTTATTGAGAACATGGTTGTTGTTCAATAATAAAATTAATCCTCAAAAATACAATTTGCCTAATAATTCTGCACTCCCTGTACATCAAACATTTTTCTTTAAAAAATTAAAATAGTGATATCTTTAATTAGCTAGTAGACATGTCCATCTATGTCAGAAGAGCAGAATTTGTGTCCTTCTTTTTGTTTGCAATATGTAATGTTGTTGACCATTGGTACCCTTTGATTAAACAGATTCCTTATGTGATACTATTGTTATTAGGTAGGAGCTTTAAAAGAACATAACATTATTACTAGCGAGATATAAATTAATGGAATTTGTAAATTGTTATAAGTTATATTCTATATATAAAAATACAGATAAAAGAAGCAGCGCTAGCTCAAAGTACAAAACAAGCCTCCTGCACAAAAGGAGTCTTACTGGGACCAGGCGAGAGGTAAATAACACCAATCCAAACTCGTGTGTCCGCACACTCCGCCGTCTAAAAATCCTCCAGGGGATGCTGCCATCCTTACACTTGTGGGTTCCTTCTCCATCCTTACACTTGTGGGTTCTTCCTCCATCCTTTTACTTGTGTGTTCCTCCTCCATCCTTACACTTGTGGGTTCCTCCTCCACAAGAAGAAACAAGAAATCTGGTGCAGTATGAGCCCCTGTTGGTTGCTGTAACAGGTGTTAGTTGATAATTTGTTTGCGGAGACCGCCAGCCATATCACCGATAGCAGATCAGCCATAACCGGGGAGTATATGTTTGGACGTGTTTTAAACTACTTACAGCAAGTAAGTGCAATATTGTTTGTGCATAACCGTTTGTAAATAAACTACCTTGAATTTGGGTTTGCGCTGTCTCTTGTTTTCACACTGTACTATATTATATATAAACATCATAAAAAAATCGATTTATAAACTTTAAATTTCCATGACCTGCCTTTTCATAAGTATGTCTATTTATGTAAACACATTTCTCTGATATAACTTATTTTAATACAAAAACACTTTAAAGCAAGTTAATTCTATTTTTTTTAAATGTAATAATAATAAATTACAAATACTAAAGACACTTTATACTTACACGACTGCCTTTCAATGAGATGCAGCAGTCATCCCTTCTCCTCCTGGAATCTCTTGCTCAGGCTCCTCAGCTGCAGTCATACGGCCCCTCAGCAGCTCCTCCCAACCACTATAGACAATGCGTTGACTTGGCCGCTCTTCATCCATTCACAGCTTTTCAGTCACCACTTGCCGGCAGTCTCTGCACCGGTGCTTAATGCTGGTTATGGTGTGTTGGTGATTATCTACTCTTATGCAGGCCTCCCTAGTTTCCTCACATAGGCTACTTCAAATGTTGCTGGCTAAATCATGCCTCTCCTATTACAGGGCTCTTTGTACATACCCCTCTATCAGAGCTAATTTCTCAGTATAGCGCTCCTCCGTCTTTCTGGGCTTCTGAGCTTGTCTAGCAGATGTGTGCCCTACTGCCTGTGATGAGGAACCAGCCCTATCTTCCTGATCTGTCCCTAAGACCTGAGTCCTCCTATCACCTCCCCCACCATCTACAGGCCCAAACTCAGGCCTCCCTCTGTTCCTGCTTTAGAATTTCCTGTCCTAGGGTTGGATACTCTAACTCTCTCCTCCCTCCCCTCTGATATTATCGCACTAGATAGCACAAAGCCAAAACCAACCCTTAAACTATCCCTCCCTCTAATTATCCCCCTAGCTAACTCACCACCTAACCCTTCCTGACCACCCTTAATATCCCTACTAGCAACTAAAGCTGCACTATTACTCCCTCAACTCACTCTACCCCTTCCCCTCCCTCTAAACCCCAAAATTAAGCTACCCTTAAAAAAACAAGCCTCTACTATTTAACAACGCAAGGCCAAAATTAAAAGCACAATGGACAAAGAAATGCACAAACACACAAGGATAGATAGTTATTAAGGAAAAGATAAAAAAAAAGAGAAGACGACAAAAAAAAAACAAAAAAATACACAAGACGATTTTCTGCGATCGCGGATCGCAGAATGAAAAGCTCCGTAATGCAGCCCCATTGATGTCTATGGGGGGAAATAAAAGATACGTTTAAACCTAACACCCTAACATAAACCCCAAGTCTAAACACCTCTAATCTGCCGCCCCCAACATCGCCACCACCTACATAATGGTATTAACCCCTAATCTGCCACTCCCGAAAAAATCTATTAACCCCTAATCTGCCGCTCCCAATATTGCCGCCACTATACTAAAGTTATTAACCCCTATTCCCCTGCACCTCAACATCGCCCACACTATAATAAATCTATTAACCCATATTCCGCCTCTCCCCGACATTGCCGCAACTAAATAAAGCTATTAACCCCTAAACCTCTGGCCTCCCACATCACTACCACTAAATAAACCTATTAACCCTTAAACCGCCAGCCCCCCACATCGCAATAACCTAAATTAAACTATATTAACCCCTAAAAGTAAACCCTAAAACTAACACCCCCTATCTTTAACATAATTAAAATAGAGCTAAATTAAAGTTACAATTATTAACTAAATTATACCTATTTTAAACTAAATACATACTTACCTGTGAAATAAAACCTAAGCTAGCTACAATATAACTAATAGTTATATTGTAGCTAGCTTAGGTTTTATTTTTACTTCACAGGTAAGTTTGTATTTATTTTAACTAGGTAGACTAGTTAGTAAAAAATTGATATTAACTATTTACTAACTACCTAGTTAAAATAAATACAATAACAACCAAATAGAGGGGGCGCTAAAGGTGCAGGGGTAAGTCAGTGCAAAAATAAATCACTAAGCGTAGATAATACAGAGCAATTCAAATATCACAAGGACCAAACACAATAGGAATAAAAAATATATATATGAAATAAAAAACCTTTGAATCCTTGAATAAAGGATAACACAGAAATCAAAGTCTTTCTTTGAAATGTATGACCGGATGACCGGAGAAAATGGGATATATAATGTTCATATGTTGGCTGCCTCCTCCTCACCGACTGGTCCGGGTATAGCTGAAAAAGTACAAGAAGACAGAGGGGCGCCTCATGTGTGGTATAATCAGATGGTATGATACAAAACAAACAGAATGGAGCCAAATGAGTACTCACATACTATTGAAGCACACCTATGTGCTGGTAGAGACAAGCTGCAATTTCAGATAGGTGTGACAGCTCACCCTCCAGGCAAAACTGTGTAGCTGGTGAGAGATTAAAAAACACAAAAAGAAAGCACTACATGTGCAGATCCATTAAAAGTATAACCGGCATCTCTTAGATGATACAGATGGGTACTCACATACTCCTGTAGCACACTTATGTGCTGGTAGAGGCAGGCTGTAAAAACCACATTATACACATGTAAAGTATTTTAGCAATAGTATCCTATACTAAACAATAATTAGACAATCCAATAGAACACTGTATGTTTGCATTTAAAAATAAAAAAAAAAAAAATTTGTATTGACCCACAGTAATCAAAGGGTTGTTCGATCTATTCTCCTATTCACACAATGTTTAAAATTCAAAATATATATTGGAAATGTTAGCTTCTATCCAAGATCAAAAACTGGGCTAGATTTAAACATATTGTTAGTATGAGGAATGACTTAATGTGCGTTAGACCCATATTAAAAAAAAATAATATATAAATAGTAAAAAGTTGGGCGTGTATGTTTACAGGTGCTGTGTGAACAGGCTGACGTGAGTGTATCTACCGGGGGTGTGTTAAGGCAGCCAATGAGCTGACATTAGTAAATAGTAAAAAGTGGGTGTGTATGTTTACAAGTGCTGTGTGGAAACAGCCAATAGGCTGACGTGAGTGTATCTACAGGGGGTGTGTTAAGGCAGCCAATGAGCTGACATTAGTGAGCATGTGAACCCTAGATGCTGTGTAAGTTGCACCTCTTTATAGCAGACCTAGTTGCATGTATCTAGCAAAAACGGATACATAAATATTGTGAAGAATACATTTATTTTTATTAAAATAATGTTGATTTTCACCATTAATCTGAGTGTTTGTTTTCATTTTCTCCCTTATATCATGACTGGGTAAAAGGGAACCTGAATGAGAACAATATTTCTGTAGGATAAGTGATTTATGTATATTTCTCTGATCTGAAATTTTGTCAGTCAGGGAGACTCAAATTAAATAATAACTTGACATAAGAATGACTGGTATCTATGGTACTCTCTGTTCTGTCTTATTGTAATAAAACATTAGTATAAGGCCCAAAGAATTATAAAATAAATGAGTAAGATGTATAGTGAATGTTTTGTCAACAAATTGGAGTTTAATGTATGCACATTCGTATTGACCGGCAATAGATGATTTACAGTCTCTTTAGTTACGAGGTGGAGAGGATAGCATTTATTGGAAAACGTTGGAGATCTCAAAATAAAGCTGCTTAACTTTTAAATGATATGTACATACCTTAAATCCTTAGGGTTTTTTGGTTTAAGTCGGCACGACTGTTTGTTTATGCGTGTGGCTCTGAGCTGAGTATTCAGCGTGTGTGGGGAGAGAGACGCGCCGACAGCACAGCTTGTGCTGCGGCGTGTGACGTCACAGGGCATACACGCTTGAGGCGAAGTCCCGCCTCGATCTGTGTTTGAATATACTGCAATGGTAGAAAAAGCTTGAGAGGTTAGAATTGCTTAAATTCAAATTGACAAGTAGTTGTGGTGATGAAAAGCAATAGAACAATAATATCAATAATAAGACTTGAATTTCCAAAAAGGAGTTAAGGTTTAACTGATACTTGGCTTGTTGAATCCTTGAAGAGGGATGAATCAAACAATCCTCAGACTGCAATAATCAAGCAATGCAGTGAGGAGAAGGTGTGTCTTAAATAGAGAACAGACAAGGGAGGAGATCCTGAATTAAAGGCACAGTTTTAGACAGGATCATGACAGATCCCCCCCGTCAAGAACCCCCCCCATGAGATCGGGGTCCAGGTTTCAGAGGATAAGACGAGTGAAAATCCGCCAATAGATCTGGTGCAGACAGATCCCGAACCGGAACCCAAGAATCTTCACTATCATCATAACCCTTCCAGTGAACCAGGTATTCCAATGTTCCTCTACGACGTCTGGAATCCAATATTCTATCCACCTCATAGTCCAGAGGATCGGGTAACGCTGGTCTGTAGACAAGAGGCTGCGGAGTCCCTGTCCCCCTGTAGGGTTTGAGAAGGGAAACATGAAAGGAGGGATGGATGCGCAAATCCGGTGGTAGCTTCAGGGTCACTGCATTGTCATTAATGATTTTGACAACAGGGAAGGGACCAATAAATTGATCAGCCAATTTTTTGGAGGGTACCGGAAGTTTAATGTTTTTCGTGGATAACCAAACCAGATCATGAAGGTGATACTTAGGTGCTGGTGTTCTCTTTTTATCATAATAAATTTTCTGAGACCTCTTTGCCTCATTCAAATGATTTTGTAGTGATACCAAGACATGTTTTAAACTTTCTGTGTAAGAAGAGACAGAGGGTGATTGGTCAGATGATAAAGTGTTGGGGTAAGATCTAGGATGAAAACCGTATGAGGCAAAAAACGGAGTTACCTTAGTGGAGGAATTAACAGAGTTGTTATAAGCAAACTCAGCGGTTGGCAACAGAGTGTACCAATCTGTCTGCTGTGTTGATATGAAACATCTGAGATATTGCTCCAGAGTCTGATTCAAACGCTCCGTGAGACCGTTCGATTGCGGGTGAAAAGCTGTGGTGAACCGCAGTGTGATATGTAAAGATTGACATAAATATCTCCAAAATTTTGAGGTAAATTGACTACCTCGATCTGATACAATTGATGCTGGTAAACCATGAAGCTTGACAATGTGGTCATTAAATACTGTTGCTGTAGTCATGGCAGTTGGTACCTTTTTCAAGGGAATAAAATGAGCTAACCTTGTTAGATGATCCACTACTACCATTATAGTGGTATGAGCATGTGATAATGGTAGATCCACAATGAAATCCATGGATATAACATCCCAAGGTCTTTGTGGTACTGGTAGTGGGCATAATAATCCGTATGGTTTGTGATGCTCCTTCTTTTTGGTTGCACAAATTTGACAATTAAGTATATAATCTTGTACCGCCAATTTCATTCGTGGCCACCAATAAGTCCTTTTGAGTAACTCATATGTCTTTTCAATTCCTGGATGACCTGCTAATGGAGTATTATGGTGTTGTTGGATGATCTGTTCTCTCAAACAGTTTGGTACGTAAATTTTTTCTTTGTACAAGTAGAGTCCTGACTCAGAGTCAGGTGAACATATAGGAGGTATTTCTGAATCAGAAATTTGTGCTTGATACAAGTCAGATGTTACTAAGTTTGTGGCACCGATTATTTTCGTGGAAGGAATTATCTGAGTCATATTTTCAGATTCTTCAGTTAACTCAAATGACCTGGAAATGGCATCAGCTTTTGTGTTCTTAGTTCCTGGTATATGTGTTAGGGTAAAGTTGAATCGATCGAGGAAAAGAGCCCATCTAACTTGTCGTGAGGATAATGTTTTATTCTTTTTGAGATATTGGAGATTCTTGTGATCAGTAAATACCTGAAATGGTTGTGTGGTTCCTTCGAGTAGGTGTCTCCAATGTTCCATAGCTGACTTCATTGCCAATAACTCCTTATCTCCAACTGTATAGTTTCTTTCTGCAGGTGTTAGTCGACGAGAAAAGAATGCTACTGGATGAAGAAATGATTCTGTAGGACTTGATTGTGATAATATTGCACCAATTCCTACATTTGATGCGTCAACCTCCAATGTGTAAGGAAGTTCAGGATCTGGTAACCTCAGAACTGGTGCAGTAGTAAATTCTTTCTTTAGCTGTTGAAATGCTTCATCTGTCTTTGAATCCCATATATATTTTTGTTTCCCAGTTAGTTGAGTTAAAGGTTGAACGATAGTTGAAAATTTTTTGATAAACTTTCTATAAAAGTTTGTGAATCCGAGGAACCTCTGTAGTGATTTCATTGATGTAGGTTTTGGCCAGTTAGCTATAGCTGTTAATTTCTCTGGATCCATTTGTATACCTTTGGGTGATATGATATACCCTAAAAATTTGATGGTATCTTTGTGAAATTGACATTTCTCCATCTTAGCGTACAAATGGTGGTCTCTTAGGGTTGATAAAACCCATCTGACATGTTTTTTGTGATCTGATAAATTTTTCGAATATATGAGAATATCATCCAGATACACGATGACACATACATCCATCAATTCTTTAAATATTTCATTGATAAAGAATTGGAATGTAGCTGGGGCATTCGTAAGGCCGAATGGCATTACATTATATTGGAATAAACCGTATCTAGTTTTAAATGCTGTCTTCCACTCATCACCAGCCTTCATACGAATTAAATTGTATGCGCCTTTTAGATCTAACTTCGTAAAGATGGTAGCTCCGTGAAGGCGTTCAATTATTTCTGGGATGAGTGGTAATGGATAACGGTTCTTAATGGTGACAGCATTTAGTGCTCGATAATCTATGATCGGTCTTAGTGACCCATCTTTGTTTGTCACAAAGAATATTGCTGAAGCAATTGGTGAAGATGAGGGAGTAATAAAACCTTTTTTAAGATTTTCATCTAAATATTCCCTCAGATGTTTTAGTTCTTTCTGTGAAAGAGGGAAAATTCTTCCTGAAGGTATTTCTATGCCTGGTTTAGTGTCTATCGGGCAGTCGAAATGCCTATGTGGTGGAAGTGTTTCAGCATGTTTTAAATTAAAAACATCACTGAACTCTATGTAATCTTTGGGTAGAGTTGATGTCAAATGTCCTATTGTCAAATATGGATAACAGGTGTCTAGACAAAATTGTGATGTAAAAGTGATCTGATTATGTGACCAGTCAATTGATGGGTTATGTTTCTGTAACCAAGGGTATCCTAGAATTATTGGATGTATGGATCTTGGAATAATATCATAAGTTAAGAATTCCTTATGACCGTCAGATGTGATTGTCATGAGTGGTATTGTCTGATGGGTGATTGGGCCCTTTAGTATTTGTGTGCCATCTATAACCCTTACAAAAACAGGAGATTTTTTCTGCATGATTGGTATTTTATTTAATTGTACAACTGATTCATCTATAAATAAACCATCAGCTCCTGAGTCAACGATTGCCTCGATCTGCACTTGTTGAAGATCCCACTGTAATGACAAATTTATTTCAAGGAGACATGTTTTACTTTGTTCTTTAGAGAGACAAACTTTAAGTAACTTACCCTTCTTTTGGCGTAGAAGGAGAGGGCAATTAATGACTTCATGCTCTTTGTGAGCACAATATAGACACAAATTGGCTAGTCTTCTTCTTTGTTTCTCATCCTGAGATAAAGGTCCACGTATAGCTCCAATCTCCATTGGAACAGGAGTGGTTATGGCTTTCTCAGAATAGGATTGATAAGGCTTCTTATGTGTTCCTTCTAGTTGATATCTCTCAGACTTTCTTTCTCGGTATCTCCTATCTATGGATATACTCAGTTTTATGAGGGCTTCTAATGTTTCTGGAAACTCTACCCTTGAAAGTTCATCTTTCAGGTGTTCCGAAAGGCCTATTCGGAATTGATTTTTTAAACTAACCGAGTTCCACTGTGAGTCAGTGGCCCATAGCTGAAAATCAGCTATATAATCCTCCACTGCCCTTTTCCCTTGTTTCAGGGATCTCAACTTTTGTTCTGCAGTCTGTTGTTTATTTATGTCATCATATAAAACTGCCATTGTAAGGAAAAAATTATCAAGTGAGTTAAGTAAAGGATCTTCACTTTCAATGAACCTATCAGCCCATGCACGAGGTTCGCCTGAGAGATAAGATATAGCAGTGTATACTTTTATTTTTTCGGTTCGGTATGTTCTGGGCTTTAATGAAAAGAGCAACAAACATGCATTTTTATATTCGCGAAATTTTGTGCGATCACCACTAAATGGTATGGGGGGATTTACATGTGGTTCAGGTAATTCATTGGTTTTTTGGGACATAAATTCATTAAGAATCCTTTTCAAATTACTGTTCTCATTCTTTATTTCAGATAATCCTTGGGCTAGTATATCCACCTTTTGATTCAGTGAAGATATGTGTGTGGACATTTCTAGAAGATCCATGATTAACCTGAAATTGAGGGTAATTTTTATTCTTTTTATAGGCTTGATTATTCTGTGAAGAATACATTTATTTTTATTAAAATAATGTTGATTTTCACCATTAATCTGAGTGTTTGTTTTCATTTTCTCCCTTATATCATGACTGGGTAAAAGGGAACCTGAATGAGAACAATATTTCTGTAGGATAAGTGATTTATGTATATTTCTCTGATCTGAAATTTTGTCAGTCAGGGAGACTCAAATTAAATAATAACTTGACATAAGAATGACTGGTATCTATGGTACTCTCTGTTCTGTCTTATTGTAATAAAACATTAGTATAAGGCCCAAAGAATTATAAAATAAATGAGTAAGATGTATAGTGAATGTTTTGTCAACAAATTGGAGTTTAATGTATGCACATTCGTATTGACCGGCAATAGATGATTTACAGTCTCTTTAGTTACGAGGTGGAGAGGATAGCATTTATTGGAAAACGTTGGAGATCTCAAAATAAAGCTGCTTAACTTTTAAATGATATGTACATACCTTAAATCCTTAGGGTTTTTTGGTTTAAGTCGGCACGACTGTTTGTTTATGCGTGTGGCTCTGAGCTGAGTATTCAGCGTGTGTGGGGAGAGAGACGCGCCGACAGCACAGCTTGTGCTGCGGCGTGTGACGTCACAGGGCATACACGCTTGAGGCGAAGTCCCGCCTCGATCTGTGTTTGAATATACTGCAATGGTAGAAAAAGCTTGAGAGGTTAGAATTGCTTAAATTCAAATTGACAAGTAGTTGTGGTGATGAAAAGCAATAGAACAATAATATCAATAATAAGACTTGAATTTCCAAAAAGGAGTTAAGGTTTAACTGATACTTGGCTTGTTGAATCCTTGAAGAGGGATGAATCAAACAATCCTCAGACTGCAATAATCAAGCAATGCAGTGAGGAGAAGGTGTGTCTTAAATAGAGAACAGACAAGGGAGGAGATCCTGAATTAAAGGCACAGTTTTAGACAGGATCATGACAAATATAATGTCCGTGGTGAAGTACATGCACATTAAGCATTTAGTGTCAAACCCGAAAATATATTTTAATGACACGCAAATCAGTAAGAGAACGAGAATATCAATATTCTATGCTATATAATGGATTGGATGCACTAACTCATAATAATAATTCAGGAAATAAATACCAAATAGTTGTGTCTAGGGAGAGCCCTATAATCTCTCTAAACGTAACGTGATGTATATGTGGACAGACACGCTATTCGAAGGGATGCTATTTATTTATCTATCTAAAATAAAATAAAAAGTGATAACTATGTGTTTGATGGTATATAATTTAATGATAAAAAGACTAGCCTCTTAGAAAGCACAAGGTAAGACACCAAAGACACCCTATTTGGAGGCGTGCAACTCCAAAGTGAAAATATCAAGAATGAAGTCAAATAATCCGTAAAGGACCACGAATGGTCAAATATATAGAAACAAATGATATAACTATATCTAACAGTGAATTGACCAAGAGATAATAATATATCCAATATATATCATAGTAAACCCTAGGGCATCCTACCATAACAAGACATAAAATAAACAACTAAAAAACTAAACTAAAATAACAAATAATATAAGTATCCAAAAATTTCCAACCCTAACAAAGAAAGCAGTTAACTACCACCTAGACTAAATAATTATTTAAGTCAAATGACTATAGAAAATCTGATAGTATAATTCTATATAGAATAATTTTAAAAGGCTGCCAGATCGAGAACCTTGTTTAAGCCAGAGGGAAACAGAGATTGGAACTTGTAAATCCAATATGTTTCCCTCTGGCGTAGACGAGTATATCTGTTGGTACCAACCTCAAATGGTATGTGTTCAAGGGGAGTAATGGAAAAGGTATGGTGATGTCCTTGATGCTGTATCGTACTATGTCGAGAGATGCTGTGTTTTAGTGACCGTTTTTTAATATTTCTTAAGTGCTCACTCCATCTCGTACGTATCTTCCTGCAGGTGCGCCCTAAATACTGCAGACCACACCTGCATGTCAGAACGTAGATGACAAATTCCATACTACAATCTATTCTGTTTCTAATAGGAAACACTTCCCCTGTGGTGTGACACTTGACAGAGGAATGTCCATGTGTGATGTAGCTACACATAATGCATCTTGATTTATTACATCTATAGACCCCTAATCTTCTTTTTCCATTGACTGAAGTTTTTTGAATTTGTGTACCTTTCCTCCTTGATACTACTATCTTACTGGGAGACAATTTCTGTTTTAGAGTGGGTGCCCTATGGAATACTATCCGTGGATTGTTACCAATACTATTCTTAAGGATAGGATCCTTACGTATTATAGGCCAATGTCTTTTTAAGGTTTTTCTGATAAAAATGTGTTCAGAATTGAACTGGGTTATAAAAAGAGGATCTTTGGCAAAATTATTCTCTGATCTTTTTTGACCATTTGGGCGGGGAGCTAGAATGGTACTCCTATTTTCTTCTCTCGCTTTCATATAACTATTCTTAATTAATTCAGAGGGATAGCCTTTTTCTCTAAATCTGGTGATCAAGACCTCCGATTGTATATCATATGATGATAATGTGCTGCAGTTTCTTCTAATCCGCATAAATTGACTGTAGGGGATGTTGGTCTTCCAGCTATTCAAATGGTTCTTTGAAATAGGTGGAAGACACAACATCCCCCACGTCACCCCAACCAAGAGAGACATCCAAAAACTCAAACTGTTCAACTTGTAGGTTGTATGTAAAGGAGATACCCATATTATTAGAGTTTAAATGACCAATGAATGTTAAAGCCTCGTCTTGTGTCCCTTCCCAGATAAAATTGAGATCATCTATATAGCGGCCATAGAATACCAGGTTTACCACCCAGTTGGTGTTATAAATATACTTATTTTCGAAAGTTCCCATGAATAGATTAGCAAAACTGGGGGCAAACCTGGTACCCATGGCCGTTCCCTTTATTTGCAGGTAATAATCATCCAGAAATTGGAAATAGTTGTGTGACAGTATATATGTTATACAAGAAATTATGAAGTCCTGTTGCAATGATAGAAGATAAATATCGTCATCTAAATAGCTCATTATTGCATCAATCCCCAGTGTATGGTCTATATTAGAGTAAAGAGCCCCCACGTCACAACTTAGCCATAGGGAATGCTTTCCTCTTTTAACATTCTGGAGTTTATTTAGTAGGTCTGTGGTGTCTCTGATGTAGGAAGGTAATTTGGTGACATATTTTTGTAATAAAAGATCAATATATTCAGACAGTCTGTCAGTGAGGCTGTTAATCCCATAAATAATGGGTCTGCCTGGAGGTGTGGTTCGATTTTTATGAATTTTAGGTAAATGGTAATAAAACAGAATGTTTGGATGATCAGGTAAAAGATACTGTTTTTCCTTCTTATTTAGGACTCCTTTATTAAAACCATCTAATACTAAATTCTTCAAAATTTTCCCATATGATACTGTGGGGTTACAATCCAATTTTTTATAATATGAAATATCATGTACTATACGCTTGGCTTCCAAAATGTAGTCGGGATAGTCCTGTAGGACGATTCCCCCACCCTTGTCCGCCTGACGTATAATCAGATTTTTATTCGCCATTAGTGTGTTAAGTGCCCTTTGTTCATTTGGCCAAATTCTCTTACATTGTGTATTCTTTATATTCTTTTTATTGTTTTGTTTGCAAATTAGTTTATTCAGGTCATTCAGTACAAAACTGTTGGAAGAGGTCAATGTATGACCCTTCTTCTCTAGGTGGGTTAAATGTGGAAGGTAATGCTAGATTTGTATGTGTAATCTGCTCAAATAGATCATTTGTGAGATTAGAAGGTTCTGTGTAGACAATTTGTGTCAGGTTCCTAGGGTCCATCCCATCTATTAATATAGGTGTACCCTCCAATCTGTCGGCTAGATTTAGAGTTTTGTCGGTAACGACCCGCGTAGCTAATGCTGGCTTTTTTCTGGCCGCACCTTTTAAATAACTCTGGTATTGAGAGTCCACAGAATGGCTGCGTTAGGCTCCAAAAAAGGAGCGTAGAGCATATTTAACGCAACTTCAACTCTCGATACCAGAGTTGCTTACGGACGCGGCCAGCCTCAAAAACGTGCTCGTGCACGATTCCCCCATAGAAAACAATGGGGCTGTTTGAGCTGAAAAAAAACCTAACACCTGCAAAAAAGCCGCGTTCAGCTCCTAACGCAGCCCTATTGTTGTCTATGGGGAAACACTTCCTACGTCTGCACCTCACACCCTAACATGTACCCCGAGTCTAAACACCCCTAACCTTACACTTATTAACCCCTATTCTGCAGCCCCCGCTATCGCTGACCCCTGCATATTATTTTTAACCCCTAATCTGCCGCTCCGTAAACTGCCGCTACTTACATTATTCCTATGTACCCCTAATCTGCTGCCCCTAACACCGCCGACCCCTATATTATATTTATTAACCCCTAATCTGCCCCCCACAACGTCGCCTCCACCTGTCTACACTTATTAACCCCTAATCTGCCGAGCGGACCGCACCGCTATTATAATAAAGTTATTAACCCCTAATCCGCCTCACTAACCCTATAGTATTAACCCCTAATCTGCCCTCCCTAACATCGCCGACACCTAACTTCAAACATTAACCCCTAATCTGCTGACTGGAGCTCACCGCTATTCAAATAAATTTATTAACCCCTAAAGCTAAGTCTAACCCTAACACTAACACCCCCCTAAATTAAATATAATTTAAATCTAACGAAATAAATTAACTCTTATTAAATAAATTATTCCTATTTAAAGCTAAATACTTACCTGTAAAATAAATCCTAATATAGCTACAATATAAATTATATTTATATTATAGCTATTTTAGGATTTATATTTATTTTACAGGTAACTTTGTATTTATTTTAACCAGGTACAATAGCTAAAATAGTTAAAATAATTACAAAATTACCTGTAAAATAAATCCTAACCTAAGTTACAATTAAACCTAACACTACACTATCAATAAATTAATTAAATAAAATACCTACAATTACCTACAATTAAACCTAACACTACACTATCAATACATTAATTAAATACAATATCTACAAATAAATACAATGAAATAAACTAACTAAAGTACAAAAAATAAAAAAGAACTAAGTTACAAAAAATAAAAAAATATTTACAAACATCAGAAAAATATTACAACAATTTTAAACTAATTACACCTACTCTAAGCCCCCTAATAAAATAACAAAGACCCCCAAAATAAAAAAATGCCCTACCCTATTCTAAATTACTAAAGTTCAAAGCTCTTTTACCTTACCAGCCCTGAACAGGGCCCTTTGCGGGGCATGCCCCAAAGAATTAAGCTCTTTTGCCTGTAAAAAAAACACATACAATACCCCCCCCAACATTACAACCCACCACCCACATACCCCTAATCTAACCCAAACCCCCCTTAAATAAACCTAACACTAAGCCCCTGAAGATCTTCCTACCTTATCTTCACCATACCAGGTTCACCGATCGATCCAGAAGAGCTCCTCCAATGTCCTGATCCAAGCCCAAGCAGGGGGCTGAAGATGTCCATTATCCGGCTGAAGTCATCATCCAAGTGGGAGCTGAAGAGGTCCATGATCCGGCTGAAGTCATCATCCAAGCGGGAGCTGAAGAGGTCCATGATCCGGCTGAAGTCTTCTATCAACGGCATCTTCAATCTTCTTTCTTCTGGATCCATCTTGCAGACCTCCGACGCGGAACATCCTGCTGGCACCACGGAGTACCGACGAATGAAGGCTCCTTTAAGGGACGTCATCCAAGATGGCGTCCCTCGAATTCCGATTGGCTGATAGGATTCTATCAGCCAATCGGAATTAAGGTAGGAAAATTCTGATTGGCTGATGGAATCAGCCAATCAGAATCAAGTTCAATCCGATTGGCCGATCCGATCAGCCAATCAGATTGAGCTCGCATTCTATTGGCTGATCGGAACAGCCAATAGAATGCGAGCTCAATCTGATTGGCTGATCGGATCAGCCAATCGGATTGAACTTGATTCTGATTGGCTGATTCCATCAGCCAATCAGAATTTTCCTACCTTAATTCCGATTGGCTGATAGAATCCTATCAGCCAATCGGAATTCGAGGGACGCCATCTTGGATGACGTCCCTTAAAGGAGCCTTCATTCGTCGGTAGTCCGTCGGGCCAGCAGGATGTTCCGCGTCGGAGGTCTGCAAGATGGATCCGGAAGAAAGAAGATTGAAGATGCCGTTGATAGAAGACTTCAGCCGGATCATGGACCTCTTCAGCTCCCGCTTCGATGATGACTTCAGCCGGATCATGGACCTCTTCAGCTCCCGCTTGGATTATGACTTCAGCCGGATCATGGACATCTTCAGCCCCCTGCTTGGGCTTGGATCAGGACATCGGAGGAGCTCTTCTGGATCGATCGGTGAACCTGGTATGGTGAAGATAAGGTAGGAAGATCTTCAGGGGCTTAGTGTTAGGTTTATTTAAGGGGGGTTTGGGTTAGATTAGGGATATGTCGGTGGTGGGTTGTAATGTTGGGGGGGGGTATTGTATGTGTTTTTTTTACAGGCAAAAGAGCTGAATTCTTTGGGGCATGCCCCGCAAAGGACCCTGTTTAGGGCTGGTAAGGTAAAAGAGCTTTGAACTTTAGTAATTTAGAATAGGGTAGGGCATTTTTTTTATTTTGGGGGTCTTTGCTATTTTATTAGGGGGCTTAGAGTAGGTGTAATTAGTTTAAAATTGTTGTAATATTTTTCTGATGTTTGTAAATATTCTTTTATTTTTTGTAACTTAGTTCTTTTTTCTTTTTTGTACTTTAGTTAGTTTATTTCATTGTATTTATTTGTAGATATTGTATTTAATTAATGTATTGATAGTGTAGTGTTAGGTTTAATTGTAGGCAATTGAAGGTATTTTATTTAATTAATTTATTGATAGTGTAGTGTTAGGTTTAATTGTAACTTAGGTTAGGATTTATTTTACAGGTAATTTTGTAATTATTTTAACTATTTTAGCTATTGTACCTGGTTAAAATAAATACAAAGTTACCTGTAAAATAAATATAAATCCTAAAATAGCTATAATATAAATATAATTTATATTGTAGCTATATTAGGATTTATTTTACAGGTAAGTATTTAGCTTTAAATAGGAATAATTTATTTAATAAGAGTTAATTTATTTCGTTAGATTTAAATTATATTTAACTTAGGGGGGGTGTTAGTGTTAGGGTTAGACTTAGCTTTAGGGGTTAATAAATTTATTAGAATAGCGGTGAGCTCCAGTCGGCAGATTAGGGGTTAATGTTTGAAGTTAGGTGTCGGCGATGTTAGGGAGGGCAGATTAGGGGTTAATACTATTTATTATAGGGTTAGTGAGGCGGATTAGGGGTTAATAACTTTATTATAATAGCGGTGCGGTCCGCTCGGCAGATTAGGGGTTAATAAGTGTAGGCAGGTGGAGGCGACGTTGTGGGGGGCAGATTAGGGGTTAATAAATATAATATAGGGGTCGGCGGTGTTAGGGGCAGCAGATTAGGGGTACATAAAGATAACGTAAGTAGCGGCGCTTTGCGGTCGGGAGATTAGGGGTTAATAAGTGTAGGCAGGTGGAGGCGACTTGTGGGGGGCAGGTTAGGGGTTAATAAATATAATACAGGGGACGGCGGTGTTAGGGGCAGCAGATTAGGGGTACATAAGGATAACGTAGGTGGCGGTCGGCAGATTAGGGGTTAAAAATATTTAATCGAGTGGCGGCGATGTGGGGGGACCTCGGTTTAGGGGTACATAGGTAGTTTATGGGTGTTAGTGTACTTTAGAGCACAGTAGTTAAGAGCTTTATAAACCGGCGTTAGCCCAGAAAGCTCTTAACTACTGACTTTTTTCTGCGGCTGGAGTTTTGTCGTTAGATTTCTAACGCTCACTTCAGACACGACTCTAAATACCGGAGTTAGAAAGATCCCATTGAAAAGATAGGATACGCAATTGAGGTAAGGGGATCTGCGGTATGGAAAAGTCGCGGCTGAAAAGTGAGCGTTAGACCCTTTCCTGACTGACTCCAAATACCGGCGGTAGCCTAAAACCAGAGTTAGGAGCCTCTAACGCTGGTTTTCACGGCTACCGCCAAACTCTAAATCTAGGCCTGTGTTTCCTTAGCTGTTTTGCTGAAAAGTATCTCTGCAAAGAGAGTTTTCAAGTAAAATTGTTAATGTCTAAAAACAGATTGAATATGTTAGGCTGGTTGGGGGGGCAAAAAGAAAGGCCTCTGCCTAGGATCCTGATCTCATCATCTGATAATATATGAGATGAAAGATTAAAAATACCTTCCTTTAGTCTCTGTAGCTTTGTTTTTTTGATGGTGTGCCCTCTCCCTCTCCTCCCTCGTTTGGGAATGATCTTTTTTTGTGGTTCACTGTTGTTTTCGTCTTGTCACACAGTGGGGCCAGGGGTCTTTCCCCTAAAAAATGATTCCCAACAGAGGTGGAAGGTTTTTCTTGTCGTATGTCCTGTTGTTCTAATGGTCTGTTGGGAGAATCATCATTAGTATTTGATAGCACAAGGAATCTATTTTGTATAGGTGTCCCATAGTAGTTTGGAGGAGTACTCACGTAGTATCACGTAAATAAATAGCATCCCTTCGAAGAGCGTGTCTGTCCACATATACATCACGTTACGTTTAGAGAGATTATAGGGCTCTCCCTAGACACAACTATTTGGTATTTATTTCCTGAATTATTATATGAGTTAGTGCATCCAATCCATTATATAGCATAGAATATTGATATTCTCATTCTCTTACTGATTCAGCCTGTTCACACAGCACCTGTAAACATACACGCCCAACTTTTTACTATTTATATATTATTTTTTTTTAATATGGGTCTAACGCACATTAAGTCGTTCCTCATACTAACAATATGTTTAAATCTAGCCCAGTTTTTGATCTTGGATAGAAGCTAACATTTCCAATATATATTTTGAATTTTAAACATTGTGTGAATAGGAGAATAGATCGAATAACCCTTTGATTACTGTGGGTCAATACAATTTTTTTTATTTTTAAATGCAAACATATAGTGTTCTATTGGATTGTCTAATTATTGTTTAGTATAGGATACTATTGCTAAAATACTTTACATGTGTATAATGTGGTTTTTACTCTATGTGAAAAACTGTTGCAATTAGAAGATTTGATGTCATCAGACAGGTGTTAGATATCAATTAGCAAACACACCCCTTTGTAAGGAGGTGGATAACTGTTAGTTTGTTATTTAAGGCAGAGGTAGGATGATGAATGAATATATGCCTGATGAAACGGTTCTAACCGAGAAACGCGTTGCATTTGAGGGGTGCCACTGTAAACCCTTTTATCCACTCATCATAAACAACTGCTGTGTTGTTTTTTTATCTTTGTTTTTAATAAATAGCTACATTTTATTTTAAATGCACTATGAGTGGAGTTCTTTTCCTACCTTCTGCCTTTGCTGATTGCTCACTGGGACCTACACCCCTGCACAACCAAGAATCTACATCTAGGGTGAGCTGCTACACCTGTCTTAAAGTTACAGCCTGCCTCTACCAGCACATAAGTGTGCTACAGGAGTATGTGAGTACCCATCTGTATCATCTAAGAGATATTGCCGGTTATACCTTTAATGATCTGCACATGTAGTGCTTTCTTTTTGTGTTTTTTAATCTCTCACCAGCTACACAGTTTTGCCTGGAGGGTGAGCTGTCACACCTATCTGAAATTGCAGCTTGTCTCTACCAGCACATAGGTGTGCTTCAATAGTATGTGAGTACTCATTTAGCTCCATTCTGTTTGTTTTGTATCATACCATCTGATTATACCACACATGAGGCGCCCCTCTGTCTTCTTGTACTTTTTTAATATAAATACAAACCTACCTGTGAAATAAAACCTAAGCTGCCTTACACTAAAACCTAACATTACAAAAAATAAAAAACACTAAAATTACAAAAAATAAAAAACGAAAGTATCCAAAACAATAAAAATTATTCCTATTCTAATACCTTTTGTGGGCCCTTTAAAAAGGGCCTTTTGTAGGGCATTGCCCTAAAGTTAACAGCCCTTTTGCTAAAAAAGAAAATCAAACACCCCCTAAAAGTATACAAACCCCCACTCCCCAAACCCACAAAATCAAAATAAAGTAAAATCTAATCTACCTATTGCCCTGAAAAGGGCATTTGTATGTGCATTGCCCTTAAAAGGGCATTCAGCGCTTTTGCTGCCCATTAAAAATAAAAAATGTCTATTCTAAAAAGAAAAACCCACCCCACAACGAAAAAAAAAACATTACACAAAATAACAAACGAATTATCAAAAAACATAATTTATGTAAGAACTTACCTGATAAATTAATTTCTTTCATATTGGCAAGAGTCCATGAGCTAGTGATGTTCGGGATATACAATCCTACCAGGAGGGGCAAAGTTTCCCAAACCTCAAAATGCCTATAAATACACCCCTCACTACACCCATATTTCAGTTTTAATGAATAGCCAAGTAGTGGGGTGATAGAAAAAAGGAGTGACGTATGGGATAGAAATACCCAAGATGTGGAACTCGACACAAGAGTCACTAGAGAGGGAGGGATAAAATTAAAACAGCCATTTTATGCTGAAAAAATTAAATAAAAAAAAATAAATAAGTTTTTCTCATAAATGAAAGAAAAAAAAAAACCTTAAAACATAAGCAGAGGAATCAAACTGAAACAGCTGCCTGAAGAACTTTTCTACCGAAGAAGCAAATACATCAAAACGGTAGAATTTAGTAAATGTATGCAAAGAAGACCAAGTTGCTGCTTTGCAAATCTGATCAACTGAAGCTTCATTCTTAAAAGCCCACAAAGTGGAGACTGATCTAGTAGAATGAGCTGTGATTCTCTGAGGCGGGGCCTGACTCGACTCCAAATAAGCCTTATGAATTAAAAGCTTTAACCAAGATGCCAAGGAAATGGCAGAAGCTTTCTGACCTTTCCTAGAACCAGCAAAGACAACAAATAGACTAGAAGTCTCTCTGAAATCTTTAGTAGCTTCGACATAATATTTCAAAGCTCTTACAACATCCAGAGAATGTAAGGATCTTTCCAAAGAATTCTTAGGATTAGGACACATAGATGGGGCAACAATTTCCCTATTAATCTTGTTAGAATTCACAACTTTAGGTAAAAATGAAGTCCACAAAACTGCATTATCTTGATGAAAAATCAGAAAAGGTGACTCACAGAAAGAGCAGATAATTCAGAAACTCTTCTAGCAGAAGAGATAGCTAAAAGGAACAACACTTTCCAAGAAAGTAGTTTAATATTCAAAGAATGCGTAGGCTCAAAAGGAGGAGCCTGTAAAGCTTTCAAAACCAAATTAGACTCCTAGGAGGAGAGATTGATTTAATGACAGGCTTGATATGGACCAAGCCTGAACAAAACAGTGAATATCAGGAAGCTTAGCAATCTTTCTGTGAAATAAAACAAAAAGAGCAGAGATTTGTCCCTTCAAGGAACTTACAGATAAACCTTTATCCAATCCATCCTGAAGAAACTGTAAAATTCTAGGAATTCTGGGGGGAGGAGCCAACCTCCACTGAGACAAGACGTACACTCACAGAGCTCCTGACATATTAATTATTTTTAAGGGATCTACTGCCTATTTTCTCCATTTTTCACTCTCTCTAGGGGGTGTAAGTGGAGGTTTTACCTATTACTACCTCTGGACAGCAGTATAGTGGTTTTTGTCCTACCCTTAGTGCCCCGGGCTCTCTAACTCTCGCTGGCCTAGAATGTGCGACGATACAGCAGCCTCCATTTTGAGCCAGCTGCATGGTCTAAATAGATTGATATGGCGAAGCTCTTTTGAACTCCTTGGCTGACCCTTGCAAGCCTATCGCCAGACATTCTGATTCTCTACCCACCCTGACTGCTCACAAGAGGGAATGCGATGGCACAGAACGCATATTAGAACATTAGCAGCCACCATCTTCCCTCCTAAGACCACTACACTCTCGCTTGCAGAGCACTGTTGCGAGGGCCGGGGAGATCACTCGGCTGGATTCTGGCAGAGAATTGAAGGCCGCTGCTGACCCAGACGACTCCCAGCTAGATGCGCTCCATGAAACCCCCAGAGAAACTCAGCTGACAGATGCGCTGTGGTGCAGCAGCGGTTGGATACAGGCGCAGGGGCCGCGCAAGACCTCCCCACTGGAGAGGTATGGATTGCATAACATGCTTATTACAGAGGCAGATGGATTCAGAGCCCATGCATTATGTGTGATCGGTGATTTTCAATACAGAAGGGACGCTGTAAGCTGGTGTACATCAATGGGCCTCACACTAAAAGTGCAGTGTACTCCCGGTGACCTGAGAAGAGGCATCGGCTAATCTGGGGCTCCCCATGAATATGCTAGCAGCTCTTGATCTGCAACATATAAGGAAACTGTTTTGAGTCTAAACATTTACCCGCACACTAACTAGTGGGACTGCTTACCGTACTAATACATATATTAAGCCATAAGAAAAACTTTCTGCACAAATACCAGGGGCTTGATTTATTTTTTGATATTGCTACAATCTCACTCTCATGTGTATGGCTCCTTTATCAGGGTTTGTGTCTTATTGGCTTCTCACATGTTATGCCACACTGAGGGACTTGGTCAGTGGTATGTTCCTCCTCCTGATATGTACACGATGGACATATACCCATGGTCTCCACAAGTGCCCGTGCTGTCAGCGGCCGAGATAGCACGGTATACTTTACTAAGGTTTTAAATAATATGTTTGCTGTGTATGTTATAGAGTTACTGGGATATGTTTAGTCCCTCCTCTACTTTGTTACTTTATTATGTGTTCCCTAGTTTTATCCATATGACATCAACACTTCTGCTTCTAGATATAAGTATTTCCTGATTAGCCCCTTTCTGAGACATCATATGTAAATAGACCTTGGACGCTGGCTCCCTAGGTTTTGGTGTTCAGCCCATGTCTAGCCATGTGCTCAGTGTAACATACCTC
The DNA here is from genome assembly GCF_027579735.1 of Bombina bombina. Classification (NCBI taxonomy): domain Eukaryota; kingdom Metazoa; phylum Chordata; class Amphibia; order Anura; family Bombinatoridae; genus Bombina; species Bombina bombina. The sequence continues at coordinate 153,745,583 of NC_069504.1, forward strand.
CGAAATAAGTGTCACCTTGGACTTTCAGGTCCTCCTATGCAACCTTTAGACTTAGTGAAACAACACGAGACCGTTACTCGAGCTATACATTTCTACACAATAGGTCTGCTGCACAATATAGCTAAGTCCCTATACCTTGGCACCCCAGTAGGCACATAATAATCCAAATACCTTTAGATGTCTCGGAGGCTAGCCCTAGAAACATCTGTCCGCCTTTAACAGTTATGCCTATTTGCAATAAATATATATACTAATCCGTGTTGGTGCAATGAATAATATAATACACTATAACAATATGACCCAAATTTACAGATATGGAGAATCTTATAAGCACAAGAACGCACAATATAGCCTTAGCCCATGAGCAATTAGCTAGTACATGTAGTTATGGCGCTCTCTCTAATGTAACATGCTTATTTTAAGTCAGGTCATAGCAGCTTATCTTGCATTCCTTAGAAATGTACAGGTCTCGGATTCATCTTGGTTTACGCACCCATATTTCCACCTCCTTCCCCCCACATTTTCAAATAATATACCTCCTAACTTAGGAGGGTTATCTTAGCGGTGTATCTTGCTTGTACCGCACCCTAACCACTTTCATATTCATATATCCTGCAGTGCAATGTGATAATGACCATATTTTTCCTCCCCAGCTCTGCAGGTTTGTTTAGCACTTTTTGTTAATAATAAAAAATTAAAAGAGAAAAACAGGGTTTCTCATCTGAGATCCAAGAGAGATCTCAATCTATTTGAATTTACCTACTATAGCTATGTCCGTAATACATCACTATAAGGCCCTAGAGTTGGCCTTTAAATTGTTCAGTGGGTTTATAGTTTTAAGGCAATTGTTGTGGATTTTAAGATTACGTTATGTCATGCAATGTTATTATACACTGTATTTGTATTTTTTTCCAACGACATTTTTTGTATGTTTGCCTTATTTGAAACCTAAATAAAGAATATTTAAAAAAAAAAAAAAATTCTAGGAATTCTAAAAGAATGCCAGGAGAATTTATGAGAAGAACACCATGAGTCTTCGAAACTCGATAATAAATCTTCCTAGAAACAGATTTACGAGCCTGTAACATAGTATCAATCACTGAGTCAGAGAAACCACTATGACTAAGCACTAAGGGTTCAATATCCATACCTTCAAATTTAGCAATTTGAGATCCTGATGGAAAAATGGTCCTTGATACAGAAGGTCTTGTCTTAAAGGAAGTGGCCAAGGTTGACAAATGGACATCCGGACAAGGTCCGCATACGAGAACCTGTGAGGCCATGCTGGAGCTACCAGAAACACAAATGAATGTTCCATGATGATTTTGGAAATCACTCTTGGAAGAAGAACTAGAGGCGGGAAGATATAAGCAGGTTGGTAAAACCAAGGAACTGCTAACACATCCACCGACTCCGCCTGAGGATAGGTACCTGGGAAGTTTCTTGTTTAGATGAGAAGCCATCAGATCTATTTCTGGAAGACTCCACATCTGAACAATCTAAAAAAACACATCTGGATGGAGAGACCACTCCCCCGGATGTAAAGTCTGACGACTGAGATAATCCGCTTCCCAATTGTCTATACCTGGGATATGTACCACAGAAATTAGACAAGAACTGGATTCCGCCCAAGCAAGTATCCGAGATACTTCTTTCATAGCTAGGGGACTGCGAGTCCTACCCTGATGATTGACATATGCCACAGTTGTGACTTTGTCTGTCTGAAAACAAATGAAATGAATGGTTCTCTCTTCAACAAACGCCAAACCTGAAGAGCACTGAAATAGCACGGAGTTCCAAAATATTGATTGGTAACCTCGCCTCTTGAAATTTCCAAACCCCTTGTGCTGTCAGAGCTGTAGAGGTCTCATATGAAAACGAGCAAAGGGGATCGCGTCCGATGCTGCAATCATGAGACCTAAAACTTCCATGCACATAGCCACTGAAGGGAACGATAGAGATTGAAGGTTCTGACAAGCTGAAACCAATTTTAATTGTCTCTTAATTGGAACCAGATTCTTTGGGGGAAGGATTGTCTTTCTGTTCCTTATTCTGTCAAAAGGAGCGAAAATGATTAGAAGCCTTAGATTTACTCTTAGATCTTTTATCCTGAGGTAAAAAACTCCCTTCCCCCGGTAACACTTGAAATAATTTAATCCAATTTAAAACCAAATAAATTGTTACCTTGGAAAGAAAGAGATAGTAATCTAGACTTAGATACCATGTCAGCATTCAATAAGCCACAAAGCTCTTCTAGCTAAGATAGCTAAAGACATAGATTTAACATCAATTTTGATGATATCAAAAATAGCATCACAGATAAAATGAGTAGCATGTTGAAGCAAGCGAACAATGCTAGACAAATCAGGATCTGTTTCCTGTTGGATTAAACTTTCCAACCAAAAATTTGATGCAGCTGCAACATCAGCCATAGAAATGGCAGGCCTGAGAAGGTAGCCAGAATATAAATAAGCTTTCCTTAGATAAGATTCAAGTTTCCTATCTAAAGGGTCTTTAAAGGAAGTACTACCTCCCATAGGGATAGTAGTACGTTTGGCAAGAGTAGAGCTAGCCCCATCAACTTTGGGGATTTTTTCCCAAAACTCCAATCTAATTGCTGGCAAGGGATACAACTTTTTAAACCTAGCAGAAGGAATAAAAGAAGTACCAGGCCTATTCCATTCCTTTGAAATTCTATCAGAAATAGCATCAGGAACTGGAAAAACCTCTGGAGTAAATACAGGAGGTTTATAAACAGAATTTAAACGTTTACTAGTTTTAATATTAAGAGGACTAGTTTCCTCAATATCCAAAGTAATCAACACCTCTTTTAACAAGGAACGAATATACTCCATCTTAAAGAGATAAGTAGATTTGTCAGTGTCAATCTCTGAGGTAGAATAATCTGAATGAGATAGATCCTCAACACTGGAGGATAAAACATAATTTATGTAAGAACTTACCTGATAAATTCATTTCTTTCATATTAGCAAGAGTCCATGAGCTAGTGACGTATGGGATATACATACCTACCAGGAGGGGCAAAGTTTCCCAAACCTCAAAATGCCTATAAATACACCCCTCACCACACCCACAAATCAGTTTAACAAATAGCCAAGAAGTGGGGTGATAAGAAAAAAGTGCGAAAGCATAAAAAAATAAGGAATTGGAATAATTGTGCTTTATACAAAAAAATCATAACCACCATAAAAAGGGTGGGCCTCATGGACTCTTGCTAATATGCAAGAAATGAATTTATCACGTAAGTTTTTACAAGTTTTCTTTCATGTAATTAGCAAGAGTCCATGAGCTAGTGACGTATGGGATATAAATACCCAAGATGTGGAACTTCCACGCAAGAGTCACTAGAGAGGGAGGGATAAAATAAAGACAGCCACAACCCAAAAAAGTTAAACAAATTGAAACTATAAGCAGAAGAATCAAACTGAAACAGCTGCCTGAAGTACTTTTCTACCAAAAACTGCTTCAGAAGAAGAAAACACATCAAAATGGTAGAATTTATTAAAAGTATGCAAAGAAGACCAAGTAGCTGCTTTGCAAATTTGATCAACTGAAGCTTCATTCTTAAACGCCCAGGAAGTAGAAACTGACCTAGTAGAATGAGCTGTAATTCTTTGAGGCGGAGTTTTACCCGACTCAACATAAGCATGATGAATCAAAGACTTTAACCAAGATGCCAGAGAAACGGCAGAAGCCTTCTGGCCTTTCCTGGAACCGGAAAAGATAACAAATAGACTAGAAGTCTTTCGGAAATCTTTAGTAGCTTCAACATAATATTTTAAAGCTCTAACTACATCCAAAGAATGCAACGATCTTTCCTTAGAATTCTTAGGATTAGGACATAATGAAGGAACCACAATTTCTCTACTAATGTTGTTAGAATTCACAACCTTAGGTAAAAATTTAAATGAAGTTCGCAACACCGCCTTATCCTGATGAAAAATCAGAAAAGGAGACTCACAAGAAAGAGCAGATAATTCAGAAACTCTTCTAGCAGAAGAGATGGCCAAAAGAAACAAAACTTTCCAAGAAAGTAATTTAATATCCAGCGAATGCATAGGTTCAAACGGAGGAGCTTGAAGAGCCCTCAAAACCAAATTCAAACTCCAAGGAGGAGAAATTGACTTAATGACAGGTTTAATACGAACCAAAGCCTGTACAAAACAATGAATATCAGGAAGATTAGCAATCTTTCTGTGAAACAGCACAGAGAGAGCAGAAATTTGTCCTTTCAAGGAACTTGCAGACAAGCCTTTATCCAGACCATCCTGGAGAAACTGTAAAATTCTAGGAATTCTAAAAGAATGCCAAGAAAAATGATGAGAAGAACACCAAGCAATGTAAGTCTTCCAGACTCGATAATATATCTTCCTAGACACAGATTTACGAGCCTGCAACATAGTATTAATTACGGAGTCAGAGAAACCTCTATGACTGAGAATCAAGCGTTCAATCTCCATACCTTCAAATTTAATGATTTGAGATCCTGATGGAAAAAAGGACCTTGCGCTAGAAGGTCTGGTCTTAACGGAAGAGTCCAAGGTTGGCAAGTAGCCATCCGAACAAGATCCGAATACCAAAACCTGTGAGGCCATGCTGGAGCCACCAGCAGAACAAACGAACGCTCCTTTAGAATCTTGGAGATCACTCTTGGAAGAAGAACTAGAGGCGGAAAGATATAGGCAGGATGATACTTCCAAGGAAGTGACAATGCATCCACTGCCTCCGCCTGAGGATCCCTGGATCTGGACAGATACCTGGGAAGCTTCTTGTTTAGATGAGAAGCCATCAGATCTATTTCTGGAAGTCCCCAGATTTGAACAATCTGAAGAAAAACTTCTGGGTGAAGAGACCATTCGCCCGGATGTAACGTCTGGCGGCTGAGATAATCCGCTTCCCAATTGTCTATACCTGGGATGTGAACCGCAGAAATTAGACAGGAGCTGGATTCCGCCCATACAAGTATTCGAGATACTTCTTTCATGGCCAGAGGACTGTGAGTCCCTCCTTGATGATTGACATATGCCACGGTTGTGACATTGTCCGTCTAAAAACAAATGAACGATTCTCTCTTCAGAAGAGGCCACGACTGAAGAGCTCTGAAAATCGCACGGAGTTCCAAAATGTTGATTGGTAATCTCGCCTCCTGAGATTTCCAAACCCCCTGCGCTGTCAGAGACCCCCATACAGCTCCCCAACCTGTCAGACTTGCATCTGTTGAGATCACAGTCCAGGATGGAAGAACAAAAGAAGCCCCCTGAACTAGACGATGGTGGTCTGTCCACCACGTCAGAGAGTGTCGAACAATCGGATTTAAAGATATTAACTGTGATATCTTTGTATAATCCCTGCACCACTGGTTCAGCATACAGAGCTGAAGAGGTCGCATGTGAAAACGAGCAAAGGGGATCGCGTCCGATGCAGCAGTCATAAGACCTAGAATTTCCATGCATAAGGCTACCGAAGGGAATGATTGAGACTGAAGGTTTCGACAGGCTGAAACCAACTTCAGACGTCTTTTGTCTGTTAGAGACATGGACACTGAATCTATCTGGAAACCTAAAAAGGTTACCCTTGTCTGAGGAATCAATGAACTTTTTGGTAAATTGATCCTCCAACCATGTTCTTGAAGAAACGATACAAGTCGATTCGTATGAGATTCTGCTAAATGTGAAGACTGAGCAAGTACCAAGATATCGTCCAAATAAGGAAATACCACAATACCCTGTTCTCTGATTACAGATAGCAGGCACCGAGAACCTTTGTAAAAATCCTTGGAGCTGTTGCTAGGCCGAATGGCAGAGCCACAAATTGGTAATGCTTGTCTAGAAAAGAGAATCTCAGAATCTCAGAAACTGATAGTGATCTGGATGAATTGGAATTGGAATATACAGATATGCATCCTGCAAATCTATTGTGGACATATAAGGCCCTTGCTGAACAAAAGGTAGAATAGTCCTTATAGTTACCATTTTGAATGTTGGTATCCTTACATAACGATTCAATATTTTTAAATCCAGAACTGGTCTGAAGGAATTCTCCTTCTTTGGCACGATGAATAGATTTGAATAAAAACCCAGCCCCTGTTCCAGAACTGGAACTGGCACAATTACTCCAGCCACCTCTAGATCTGAAACACATTTCAGAAACGCTTGAGCTTTCACTGGATGTAATGGAACGCGAGAAAGAAAAAATCTTCTTGCAGGAGGCCTTATCTTGAAAACTATTCTGTACCCTTGTGAAACAATGTTCTGAATCCAAAGACTGTGAATCGAATTGATCCAAATTTCTTTGAAAAATCGTAATCTGCCCCCTACCAGCTGGGCTGGAATGAGGGCCGCACCTTCATGTGGACTTGGGAGCTTGTTTTGGCTTTCTAAAAGGTTTGGATTTATTCCAGACCGGAGATGGTTTCCAAACAGAAACTGTTCCTGTAGAGGAAGGATCTGGCTTTTGCTCCTTATTCTGACGAAAGGAACGAAAACGATTAGCAGCCCTATATTTACCTTTAGATTTTTTATCCTGCGGTAAAAAAGTTCCTTTCCCCCAAGTAACAGTTGAAATAATAGAATCCAACTGTGAACCAAACAATTTTTTACCTTGGAAAGAGAGGGAAAGCAAAGTTGACTTAGAAGACATATCAGCATTCCAAGTTTTAAGCCATAAAGCTCTTCTAGCTAAAATAGCTAAAGACATATACCTGATATCAACCCTAATGATATCAAAGATGGCATCACAAATAAAGTTATTAGCATGTTGAAGAAGATTAACAATGCTCTAAGAATTATGATCTGTTACTTTTTGTGCTAAAGCCTCTAACCAGAAAGTTGAAGCTGCAGCAACATCTGCCAAAGATATAGCAGGTCTAAGAAGATTACCTGAACATAAATAGGCTTTTCTTAGAAAGGATTCAATCTTCCTATCTAATGGATCCTTAAAGGAAGTACTATCTGCCGTAGGAATAGTAGTACGTTTAGCAAGAGTAGAGATAGCCCCATCAATTTTAGGGATTTTGTCCCAAAACTCTAATCTGTCAGATGGCACAGGATACAATTTTTTAAACCTTTTAGAAGGAGTAAAAGAATTACCCAGATTATTCAATTCCCTGGAAATTACTTCAGAAATAGCATCAGGGACAGGAAAAACTTCCGGAATAACCACAGGAGGTTTAAAAACCGTATTTAAACGTTTAGATTTAGTATCAAGAGGACCAGATTCCTCTATTTCTAATGCAATTAAGACTTCTTTAAGTAAAGAACGAATAAATTCCATTTTAAATAAATATGAAGATTTATCAGTATCAATCTCTGAAACAGACTCCTCTGAACCAGAGAAATTATCATCAGAAACAGAATCAGAATGGTGATGTTCATTTAAAAATTCATCTGAAAATGAGAAGTTTTAAAAGACCTTTTACGTTTACTGGAAGGAGGAATAACAGACATAGCCTTCTTAATAGATTTAGAAACAAAATCTCTTATGTTAACAGGAACACCCTGAGCATTAGATGTTGAAGGAACAGCAACAGGTAATGGAACATTACTAAAGGAAATATTCTCTGCATTAGCAGGTTTATCATGACATTTATCACAAACAACAGCTGGAGGGACAGTTACCACAAGTTTACAACAAATACACTTAACTTTGGTAGATCCAGCATCAGGCAGCGAATTTCCAGAAGTAGCTTCTGATTCAGGGTCAACCTGACACATCTTGCAATATGTAATAGAAAAAACAACATATAAAGCAAAATTTGTCAAATTCCTTAAATGACAGTTTCAGGAATGGGAAAGAATGCCAATGAACAAGCTTCTAGCAACCAGAAGCAAATAAACAATGAGACTTAAATAATGTGGAGACAATAATGACGCCCATATTTTTTAGCGCCAAAAAAGACGCCCACATTATTTGGTGCCTAAATGCTTTGGCGCCAAAAATGACGCCACATTCGGCGACGGCGACATCTTTGGTGCAAAAAACGTCAAAAAAAAAATGACGCAAATACAAAACAACTTCCGGTGACACGTATGACGCCGGAAATGACCAAAAAAAAAATTTTTGCGCCAAAAAAGTCCGCGCCAAGAATGACGCAATAAAATGAAGCATTTTCAGCCCCCGCGAGCCTAACAGCCCACAGGAAAAAAGTCAAATTTTTTAAGGTAAGAAAAATTTAATATTCAAATGCATTATCCCAAATAATGAAACTGACTGTCTGAAATAAGGAATATTGAACATCCTGAATCAAGGCAAATAAATGTTTGAACACATATATTTAGAACTTTATATAAAAGTGCCCAACCATAGCTTAGAGTGTCACAGAAAATAAGACTTACTTACCCCAGGACACTCCTCTACATGTAGTAGATAGCCAAACCAGTACTGAAACGAGAATCAGTAGAGGTAATGGTATATATGAGTATATTGTCGATCTGAAAAGGGAGGTAAGAGATGAATCTCTACGACCGATAACAGAGAACCTATGAAATAGACCCGGTAGAAGGAGATCATTGAATTCAAATAGGCAATACTCTCTTCACATCCCTCTGACATTCACTGCACGCTGAGAGGAAAACCGGGCTCCAGCCTGCTGCGAAGCGCATATCAATGAAGAATCTAGCACAAACTTACTTCACCACCTCCAAGGGAGGCAAAGTTTGTAAAACTGATTTGTGGGTGTGGTGAGGGGTGTATTTATAGGCATTTTGAGGTTTGGGAAACTTTGCCCCTCCTGGTAGGTATGTATATCCCATACGTCACTAGCTCATGGACTCTTGCTAATTACATGAAAGAAATCAGTATGTTGTCGGTCAATTGAAATTTTATCAACTTTATAAGAAGTTTTAAAAGACCTTTTACGTTTATTAGAAGGCGGAATAGCAGACAAAGCCTTCTGAATCACATCAGCAATAAAATATTTTATATTCACAGGGATATCATGTACATTAGATGTTGAAGGAACAACAGGCATCAGTACTAGTACTGATGGATCTGCATGTAAAAGTTTATCATGACAACTGTTACATACTACCACTGGAGATATAATCTCTACTAATTTACAACAGATACACTTATCTTTGGTAGAACTGTTTTCAGGCAGCAGGAATCCAACAGTGGTTTCTGAGACAGTATTAGATTGAGACATCTTGAAAATGTAAGAGAAAAAACAACATATAAAGCCAAAATATAAATTTCCTTATATAGCAGTTTCAGGAACGGGAAAAAACAGCATAGCCCTCTGAGCATAGAGAAAGGCAAGAAGCATATAGGAAGTGGGGTATAAATAATTAAATTATTTGACACCAAGTATGACACGCAATGCAAAATGACATTTTTTGGTGCTAACAACATCCGGAAATGACGCAACTCGCGTCATGGCAGACGCAATTTTGTGCAAGGAACCTGGTGTCAACTAAGACACCGGAAATGGCGAACTTGTGTCAACGAACGTACCTTCATGCCAAAAAAATTTCGTACCAAGAATGACGCAATAAAAAATAGCATTTTGCGGCCTCGCGAGCCTAATTTTGCCCACGAAAGTTAAAGAAAACAGTCAATTTTGAAGAAAAGACTATACCCTAGGTAAGAGAAAATAACTTCCTAAATATGGTTTTCCCAATTTTGAAACTGATGGGCCTCGCTTCCATTGAGTCGTAATTCAGTTTGCGTGCACTTGCAAACTGATAAATATGCTGTCGGAAGCGATATCGTTTATCGACTGTTTCCAATGGCGCGTTATACCTCAATATCGGCAGCCGGACTTCGGCTGCCGAAAAGATCTTCGCGTCCCATAGAAAGTAATAGAAGCCGTTAATCGATAAATTATACCAGGTTTCCAATGAAAGCGCTAACCGTTAATACATTGTCGGAGGCTGTCGATACATTGAGAAATATTACCCCCAGCTCAACTAGGTGTAAAAGAGGAAAATTATGCTTTTTGAGACCTATTTTCTATTGAAATTATAAAACATGCAAATAATGCAAGTGTTTTAATGTAGAAATAAATTGTTATAAGTAATATTTATTGTTGTCTCATGTATAGAAATAGTTGAACTTATATTCTAATAGAAATATCAGTATATATTTAAATATAATAATATATGCAAGAACATATCTACAGAATGCAAACTAGACCTATGCCTAGGGCAGAAATAAATATTACTTATATTTATGAAGTGTTAAATATAATTATATTAGAAAATAGTATTTGATTATTAAAAATATGGATAAGTGTTTTTTTATTTTTCTTGAGAGGCGATCACAGGTAAGAAGCACGGACGTTAAACGTAAATTCTATAGCGTAAGGTCGGGTTACCTTAGCAACTAATTGATTTTCAAGAAATCCGACGTCAGATGGAAGCGTTAACACAACGTTAACTTACAGCTACACGAAAAGAGCGACTGCGCGCAACACGCTAATCTTTTCAATGGAAACCTGGTACTAAAATGCAGCCGTAAATTACTTTTAGCTGTCGGCCGCTTCGGTAGCTTACGGCTCCATTTTTAACGACTCAATGGAAGCGAGGCCATAGTCGGCAAAAGGAAATATACATAAACCTGACTCATGGCAAATATAAGTACAATACATATATTTAGAACTTTATATTAATACATAAAGTGCCAAACCATAGGCGAGAGTGTCTTAAGTAATGAAACAGTTATCAGTAGAGGTAATGGTATATGAGAGTATATCGTCGATCTGAAAAGGGAGGTAGGAGATGAATCTCTACGACTGATAACAGAGGACCTATGAAAAGATTTCCCGCAAGGAAAACCATAGAATTCAATAGGTGATACTCCCTTCACATCCCTCTGACATTCACTGTACTCTGAGAGGAATCGGGATTCAAAATGCTGAGAAGCGTATATCACAGAAGAAAATCAAGCACAAACTTACTTCACCACCTCCATAGGAGGCAAAGTTTGTAAAACTAAATTGTGGGTGTGGTGAGGGGTGTATTTATAGGCAATTTGAGGTTTGTGAGACTTTGCCCCTCCTGGTATGATTGTATATCCCATACATCACTAACTCATGGACTCTTGCCAATTACATGAAAGAAATAATAACAATTATTCCTATTCTAATACCCATTTTTTTTTTTTTTTTAAAAAAACATCCCCAAAATAAAAACCTAATTTATAATAAACTACCAATAGCCCTTAAAACGGCCTTTTGTAGGGCATTTTCCTAAGTTAAACAGCTCTTTTACCTGAAAAACAATTACAAAGACCCACTAACATTACAAACCCCCCCCACACAAAATAAAAAAAAATATCTAAAAACCCTAATCTACCTGAAAAGGACATTTGTATGGGCATTGCCCTTAAAAGGGCATTTAACTCTTTTACATTGCCCTGTAAAGGACATTTAGCTCTTTTATGAAAAAAAAGAAAAATTCTTAACACTAACCCCCGAAGATCCACTTACAGTTGCTGAATTCCTGCTTGAATGATCTTTATCCCGGCGGCTCCATCTTCATCCTGGCGGCGTCTTCTATCTTCATCCCGGCGGTGCGGAGCAGGTCCATCCTGAAGACATCCGGCGCGGAGCATCCTCTTCATACGGTCAAAATTCAAGATAGGCTGAAAAGTAACTTCCTTTTTTTGGTACTTTAATTAATTGGAAAAAATACCTGTTTTATTTCTGAATCTGGGACTGGAGCAATAACTCTCGTAAACCTAGATTACGAGTTTTACATTAGGCTTAAAAAGCAGCGTTGGTCGGTCCCAATGCTGCTTTTTAACGCCCGCTGGTATTACAAGTCTTGCAGGTACAGGTGTACCGCTCATTTTTTTGGCCAGACTTGGAAATACCGCAAATCCACTTACGTAAATTACGTATCCTCTTTTTTCAATGGGACTTGCATAGCACCGGTATTACGAGTCTGACAAAAAGTGAGCAGTAGACCCTCTCCTGTCAAAACTGGTAACATATTATAAAGTCAGTAGTTAAGAGTTTTACACTACAACGCCGTAGCATAAAACTCTTAACTAAAGTGCTAAAAAGTACACTAACACCCATAAACTACCTATTAACCCCTAAATCGAGGCCCCCCCACATCGCAAACACTAAAATAAATTTTTTAACCCCTAATCTGCCGAACCGGACATCGCCGCCACTATAATAATATATTAACCCCTAAACCGCCGCACTCCCGCCTCGCAAACATTAGTTAAATATTATTAACCCCTAATCTGCCGTCCCTAACATCGCCGACACCTACCTACATTTATAAACCCCTAATCTGCTGCCCCCAAAGTCGCCGACACTATACTAAAGTTATTAACCCCTAAATCTAAGTCTAACCCTAACCCCCTCTAACTTAAATATAATTTAAATAAATCTAAATAAAATTACTATAATTAACTAAATTATTCCTATTTAAAACTAAATACTTACCTGTAAAATAAACCCTAAGATAGCTACAATATAACTAATAATTAGAAAATTGAGCTCCATACCGCACTCCAATACCAGCTTAAGTCAGCGGTGAGCTGGTTGTACGTGCTCGTGCACCATTTCCCCATAGACATCAATGGGGAGAGCCGGCTGAAAAAAGTCTAACACCTGCCAAAAAGCAGCGTAAAGCTCCTTAACGCAGCCCCATTGATTCCTATGGGGAAACTAAATTTATGTTTACACCTAACACCCTAACATGAACCCCCGAGTCTAAACACCCCTAATCTTACACTTATTAACCCCTAATCTGCCGCCGCCGACATCGCCAGCACCTACATTATACTTATTAACCCCTAATCTACCGCTCTGGACATCGCCGCCACCTGCATTATACTTATGAACCCCTAATCTGCTGCCCCCAACATCGCCGCCACCTACATTATATTTATTAACCCCTAATCTGCTGCCCACAACATCACCAACACCTACATAATGTTATTAACCACTAATCTGCCGCCCCCAACGTCGCCGCCACTATAATAAACATATTAACCCCTAAACCGCCATACTCCTGCATAACAAACACTAGTTAAATATTATTAACCCCTAATCTGCCGCCCCCAACGTCACCGCCACTATATTATATTTGTTAACTCCTAAATCTAAGTCTAACCCTAACCCTAGCAACCCCTAATTTAAATATAATTTAAATAAATCTAAAGAAAAATTCCTATCATTACCTAAATAATTCCTATTTTAAACGAAATACCTATAAAATAAACCCTATACTAGCTACAATATAACTAATAGGTTTTATTTTTATTTCACAGGCAAGTTTGTATTTATTTTAACTAGGTAGAATAGATACTAAATAGTTATTAACTATTTAATAACTACCTAGCTAAAATAAATACAAATTTACCTGTAAAATAAAACCTAACTTAAGTTACCATAACACCTAACACTACACTACAATTAAATAAATTACCTAAATAACAATTAAATAAATTAAATAAAATTTGCTAAATTACAAAAAACAAACACTAAATTACAGAAAATAAAAAATAAATTACAAGTTTTTTAAACTAATTACACCTAATCTAATAGCCCTAGCAAAATAAAAAAAGCCCACCCAAAATAAAAAAACCTAGCTTAAACTAAACTACCAATAAAAACCCCACCCAATACACCCTTAAAAAATCCTAACACTAACCCTGAAGATTCACTTACCGTGAGAAGTCTTCATCCAAGCGGCAAGATGTCCTCAACGAAGCCGGCAGAAGTGGTCCTCCAGACGGGCAGAAGTCTTCATCCAGACGGTATCTTCTATCTTCAAGACATCCGGCGTGGAGCATCCTCTTCCAACTATGTCTTCTTGCTGAATGAAGGTACCTTTAAATGATGTCATCCAAGATGGCGTCCCTTAGATTCTGATTGGCTGATAGAATTCTATCAGCCAATCGGAAATAAGGTTGAAAAAATCCTATTGGTTGATGCAATCAGCCAATAGGATTGAACTTCAATCCTATTGGCTGATCCAATTTTTAAGGTTGTATTGGGTAGGGTTTTCTTTAGGTTAGGGCTTTGGGCAATGCCCATCCAAATGCCTTTTTCAGGGCAATGGGGAGCTTAGGTTTTTTTAGTTAAGGTTTTATTTGGGGGTTGATTGTGTGGGTGTTGGGTTTTACTGTTGGGGGGTTGTTTGTATTTTTTTTACAGGTAAAAGAGTTGATTTCTTTGGGGCAATGCCCTGCAAAAGACCCTTTTAAGGGCTATTGGTAGTTTAGTTTAGGCTAGGTTTTTTTTATTTTGGGTGGGCTTTTTTTATTTTGATAAGACTATTAGATTAGGTGTAATTAGTTTAAAGATCTTGTATTTTGTTTTTTATTTTCTGTAATTTAGTGTTTGTTTGTTTTTTGTAATTTAGCTAATTTAATTTAATTTATTTAATTGTATTTAATTTAGGTAATATATTTAATTGTAGTGTAGTGTTAGGTGTTATTGTAATTTAGGTTAGGTTTTATTTTACAGGTAAATTTGGATTTATTTTAACTAGGTAGCTAGTAAATAGTTAATAACTATTTAGTAACTATTCTATCTAGTTAAAATACAAACTTGCCTGTAAAATAAAAATAAACTATTAGTTATATTGTAGCTAGCTTAGGGTTTATTTATAGGTAAGTATTTAGTTTTAAATAGGAATTATTTCGTTATTAATAGTAAATTTTATTTATATTTATTTTAATTATATTTAAGTTAGGGGGTGTTAGGGTTAGACTTATATTTAGGGTTTAATAAATTTAATATAGTGGCGGCAACGTTGGGGATGGCAGATTAGGGGTTAATAATATTTCACTAATGTTTGCGATGCAGGAATGCAGTGGTTTAGGGGTTAATATGTTTATTCTAGTGGCAGCGATGTCCGGAGCTGCAGATAAGGGGTTAATAATTTTATTATAGTGTTTGCGATGCGGGAGGGCTTCGGTTTAGGGGTTAATAGGTAGTTTATGGGTGTTAGTGTACTTTTTATCACTTTAACTATCAGTTTTATGTTACAGCTTTGTAGCGTAAAACAGACATATGTGCTTTCATATTTCTAATACATTTTGAATGCATGAAACACCAGATGCAGGTCTGAATTGAAATAAATAATGTTGTTAAAAATATCAAACATTTATACATCTAATTGCAGTTATTCATTTAATCCATTACAAATCTGAAAGGAATTTCTTCTTAGGATATTTATATATATTTATATATATATATATATATATATATATATATATATATATATATATATATATATATATATATATATATATATATGTATATATATATATATATATATATATATATATATATATATATATAAACAGTCTGAGAATCAATTATACTTGAAATTTTAAACACAAGTTGTATTTTAAAATGAATTTTAAAGCAACATGTGTTTCTGTTAGCCAGCATAGATGTTTATTTAACACAGCAGGTACCAACTTGTATTTAGATGAGGACAGCTGTATCCTTTGAACAAGCCTGTATATTCCCTTATTCTTGTAGATGGAGCGACTGTTTCTTTTTAGATAAGGAAAAAAATTCTTTATCCAGGCCTCCTTTGAAATGGATAATTGGGACCTTCTGGCTTGTGATCTGATCTGTTTTAACTTCACACCTTAGGCAGGAAACCTTTGAAAGTAATTCCCTTGTTCTTTAACTCTGTGTTCCAGAATGAGAGGGGGTTTGTTTTACAAACAGTTTCACAAATAAAATGAGTTCTTGGTCTTATCATAAATCTATGTGTAGATAAATATACATACATATATATATTATTTAATAATACTCAGATATCCTGACATAAATCCCCCTTACAATTTTAAATAAATTTAGGACACATGTATTTGAATTGGCTTAAAGTCAGTGATATTTGGTGGGTGTATTAACAGTCTGCATCATAGACAGTCTTTTATGAAGAAAGTCTGTTATTTTTGAGCCCTTATGCTCATTTGCTAGGCATCTTTAAACTACAATATTTCTTTAGTGCATTTGGGGATATGACACTTCATTCTACCTCTATGATTTGTAGTTGGGATCTAACATGGCATGCTCGCAACTGATTAATCTGGACCCATTTATCCATAAAAGTATTATTTTTAGAGATCCTAATTTTATAGGCAACTGGAGATATTTTGTCAGTAACGACAAAAGGACCCTTCCATGATGGAAGAAATTTCTTCTCCTTAACCTGATCTCTTCCAAAGTTATAAAGATAAACTTTATCATTTATTTAATATTCCTTTTTGGATGTTTTGAGATCATAATAGGTTTTAGTGGCAATTGCAGCTTTCTCTAAGTTCCTTTGAGCAAATGCAAATCATATTGCAGGTGCTTTCTTAGGTTCTCCAAATATTGATGCGTATTGGCAGTGTTTATCAAGTTCTGGTCTGGTGTACAGTACAGTAGATGCTGAGGTAGAACCATTCTTCTAAAAGTCATCAGTTCAAAAGGTGACATCTTGGTAGCACCACTTGGAGTTGCTCTTAATGCCATTAGGTCTAGAGGTAGTTTTACATCCCAGTCTTTACCCGTTTTACTCACAAACTTTTTGAGGATTTTCACAATGGACTGGTTGTAACGCTCTACAACACCACTTGAGGCAGCTCTATATGCAATATGGATCTTTCTTTTGACCCCTAGTATTTTCCACATTTTGGTCATCACTTCACTAGTGAAGTGGGTCCCTCAATCGGATTCGATTTGCTGGGGTAAACCAAATCTGAAAAACACGTGGTTGATGAGCAAAGCTGCGCATGTTTCAGCACTATTGTTAGGTGCACTGATGCACTCTACCCATTTAGTGAACAGGCATGTCACTGTTAACGTATTTGTTACCTCTTGATGACCTAGTTACTGGACCAATAAAGTCAATTTGGATATCTGACCATGGCATTACCATCCCCATTCTCTGCAATGGCGCTCTATGCGTTGGCGCAGTGGGTTGGAACTGTGGTCAGATCAAACAACCTTAACAGTAAGTTTGAACATATTTCAACATGTGCGGCCAAAAGGCGTAATCACGCAATATTTCATACGTGAGTTTGGCACCATGATGACCAGATGTGGGGGCATCATGGACATGTTGAAGCATTAGACCTCTGATCTTGGTGGGTACCGCCCATTGCTGGATGCCAGTTTTGGAGGTTCTAATTAACAAACCATCCTGTAACTTGAATTGGGACCTGGATTTCATTAAGATTCTGAGATCTTCCTTGCCAATACAAACATCTTTTGAGATGGGGTTGCTTTCAGGATTTTCTATGTGTTTATAGAAGATGCCTACGATGGAGTCTTCTTTTTGAATAGTGGTCAGGTCCTCAATAGGAGAATCCTGACTCCATTGTACCAGGTTAGGCTCACTTTGTTGTTTAGCCTGGTTTCTGGTAATGGCTTCTACCTGAATTGCACCCATTAAGTGGTCGATATTAAGGAGTTCTCCAGGTATGGCTCCTTGTTTGGCTAATGAATCTGCAAGATCATTGCCTTCCTTATCAGGACCTAGAACCCTGGAATGACCCTTGGTCTTTTTCCAGTGTATGGTTAAGTCATTGGACACCACCAGATTATCAATCTTGCAGAACAACTTGCCATGCTTGACTGGTATGTTGTTACTTTTGTGCATGCCATTTCTTTTCCAAGTTGGCAGGTATTCAACAAAACTGTCACACACGTATTTTGAGTCAGTAATGATCACAAATTCATGAATATCCTGTTCAATAGCCATTTCAATGGTTTTTAGAACAGCAGTGAGTTCTGCAACTTGACTGGATCTTGGTCCAATGTTGAAACCTACAGAAATATTTGGGAATTCATTGGCCCAAGTTATACCAATGCCAGTGACTAGTCTGCACTCATTATCAATAGTTGCATGGTAAGAACAACCATCAACATATACCCAAAGTAATGTTTGACAATGGTCCTCATTGTATATTTTATATGGGGAAAGCAATTGTTCCTCCAGGAAATCATCTTCTAATAATTCTTCCCCATGATCCTTAGCAGTACAGTCGTGGAGCTCAGCAAGCTCCTGTGCGACTGTATTCTTTTTATTCTGCTTGTAGCAAATTTCTAAAGGCCAGCCTTGTAAGGAAAGAGTCCAAGCTGTTATGCGGCTATTAGACAAATTCCCATCTCTTATTCTCTCACTTTGCAGATACAGCAAAGGCTGGTGGGCTGTTTCTACAACAATTTTTTCACCCTTTATATAGCTGCGGAAATTTTGTAGAGCTCATACAGTAGATAAGAGGGCTTTTTCACAATCGCTAAATTTTATTTCTACTGGGGATAGAGTTTTGCTCATATAAGCAATGACTTTGCTTAAATTATCATGCTTTTGGTATAAAACAGCACTCATGCTTATATCTGTGTAACCTGTCTCTAAGAAGAAAGGTTTACCACCTTCAGGGTACGCTAAGCAAGGTGCTTGAGTGAGTTTTCTCTTCAGCTCCTTGATGGCTGTCTCTTGAGTTTCACTCCAGTGCCATTTCACATCCTTCTTTAGAAGAAATAGGGGTTTAGCTAATTCTGCATAATTATCAATGAATTTGCGAGAATAATTCGTCATACCCAGGAATGATCTCAATTCCTTTAAGTTAGTTGGGATTTTGGAATTTATTATAGCTTCCACCTTTTACTTCTGAGGATTCAGCCCTTCAGAAGTAACTTCATGTCCTAAGAAGTTTACACGAGTGCGGCACCATTGAGCTTTTTGTAGGGATAATTTGACGCCTGCCCTTTTAAGTTGGCTGAGGATGCGTTTAAGTTCTGTGATGTGTTTTTCAAAGTCTGTGCTTTTGATTAAAACATCATCAACATAAGATAAGGTCCCCCTTTCCAGTGCATCAGGCATAGCCTTATGCATGAATACTGTAAATTCATGTCCTGAATTTATGTATCCAAATGGGAGTCTCTGGAATGCATACTGGACCTTTTGGAGTGAGAATGCCAGCTTATACTGGTCCTCCTCATGTACCTTTATGGTCCAATATCCCTGTGCTCAATCAATGGCAGTGAATATTTTGGATCCCTGCATCAGCTAGGCACTGGTCAATAAATGGCACAAGCCAGCCAGACATGTACACTCGTTTGTTTAGCTGTCTTAAGTCAGCACACAAACGCCATTATCCATTGGGCTTAAGAACACCTAGAATAGGATTGTTATATGAGCTGTGCACCTGTCAGAAAATACCTCTTTCTTCCAAGTTCCGTATGATTTCTGCAAGAGAATCATATTAGGCTAAAGGAAGTCTGTATTGTTTAACAAAGACAGGTGGTGCATTGGAATCTGTTTGTATTCTTGCAATGTGCAATTCTTTAGTCCCACAGTCATAAGAATCCCTAGCAAAAATATCCTTGTACTCCATCAGGAGTTCTCGTAGCTGTCAGCGTTCATCATCACTGGAACAGACGTCCTTTTTCATAGGCTTCTTCCAACCTAGAGGTGAGGTCCCATTGATTATAATTTACATTGCCCCCATGACTCTGGGTATTGGGGTATTCTTGATCTTTGATCGGCTGATCAAATACTAGAGAACCTTCTTCAATTTTACAGATGCCTTTATGCTGAAGGAATAAATAGACTGAACTGTAAATAGTCCCTCTGGCATAGATGTAAAGGATTGTTCTATTAATTTTTTCTTCAGTTAAGTATCCTTCAGGTATTAGCCCAATTATATTATTCTGGAATCCAAAAATGTAATAACTTGATTCCAGTGCATATCCTATGGTAGTTCCCTTGGATAAGTTTATATCCTGTGGGGTCAAGTTATGCACAATAACATGTATTGGAATATTTCCAATATTTACCATGGGAGTATGGGTCATTGTTATACCCAGATTTTGCATTCTATGGGAGAGTCAAATAAGTGTTTCAGAAGTTTTAAATTTCTGACCTCTTTTTACCTGTAAGGGTAAGAGGAATCTATCAGCCCCAGCAGGGAATATAACATCGTTAGACACCTGCATATTCACAGCATATGGCATTTGCTGGTTTGATTTCAGGGTTGCGGTTTCATCCTGAAATACTTCAGGGTCCCCATTTAACCTGCTCCAGAGGCAAGAGTTAATCAAATCTATTTGTATGGCATATCTATATAAGAGATCATTGCCAATGTATATTTGATTATGGGGAGTATTTAAAACTAAAAACAGGTGATTTGCTGATTTATTACCTATAGAGATAGATAAAAAAAAAGCTGTGATATTATAGCTTTCAGACCTGTCATCCAGGGCGTGGACACAGTGTTCTTGGGGAGAAAGATATTTAATCACTTTATGTTCAGCTATTTGCGCTAATAAGCCTTTGCTTATATAGCTAGCTTCCTGTTTTAAGTTCAATTTAGCATATTTGGTTTTACCAAGGTCATGCACTTGTATAGGGATAAATAGATCATCCTTAACTCTCTTAATTCCTGCGAGGTATTGAGTGTGGCCTCCCCCTTTAGGGATTTTATTATCGCCCTTGTGGAGAGATATGGTTAATATATCGCCGTCTAAAGAAAAATTTGCTATCTTTCCAGGCGAAATTTTAAAAGTATTACCATCAGAGCCACTTAAAGAAGGAGTCTGATCATCTATTTGTATGATAGTGATTTAAGGTATAGAGTCATTCCTGAAATGAATCTCCACAGCATCTGGCTTCTCTTCCACCACGTGACAGTTATGTTGGGTGTGAGATATATCGGATCGCTCATAATTAATAGGCCTTTTTACTTGTGACCAAATTACATTATTTATGCAATCAATTATGGTGCTTAATCGCTTCAGGAGATCACTACCAATTATTAAACGATCAGTTGACAGATCCACTATAATGACGGGGTGTATTATGACCCTGTTCCCCAGTATCAATTTCAACCAGTACCGTAGAATTTTAGAGAGTCACCCCCAACACCTATTAGTGAACCATCAAATTCTTTTATTTTAGGTTTGTGGGGTGTTAGCTTATTTAGCTGTGTGTAGTACCTGTGGGACAAAATAGTTGCCTGAGATCCAGTATCAATTAATCCCATGATAGGGTTGGATACTAAATCCTGGAGCAATACATTATACCTCGTTGCAGTTTCTACCATTTCACACATAAAATTGGCATTATCATACATCTGTGGGCTTTGCAACGTGTTACCTGAATCGGCCACGTTACCTGATGCAGAAGAAACTTCATTCTTACCAGTCCATCCCTTTGTAATAGGATCCATTGGGTTCCTGTGTACTGCATCTGTGGAAATAAGGTTAAGAGAATGCTGCAAAGGAAGAGATTGGTTAGAGCTTTCAGGCCGAGATCGCTCGTCATCACAGCTAAATCGTCCGTTTCCGGTCTGTAGGGAGAGAATATGATTAGTACCATTATTGACATTTATCATTTCATTTGGCATATCTCTCCCCTCTCTTTCAGGCAATACTGCAGTATTTATGACTGTGCCTGTGGCCCACTGCTGCCCATTGGTTGTACCCCTAAAAAAGGATTGTTAGGTTGCTGGGCCATAAAAGCTTGACTCATATAAGTAAATAGCATACATAATAGACTAACTTGCGTACTGAGTTGGCCCACTTGAATGGACAAGCTATCTTTACCCATGGACCGATTTTGGATGTCCCAGGGTATTGATTCCTGGATCCTTGGGATCCTTCAGATTCATAGCTATTGTTGCTATTTTGATGTGCTTGTCTT
Source organism: Bombina bombina (assembly GCF_027579735.1). Classification (NCBI taxonomy): domain Eukaryota; kingdom Metazoa; phylum Chordata; class Amphibia; order Anura; family Bombinatoridae; genus Bombina; species Bombina bombina. Next base: position 153,767,221 of record NC_069504.1, read on the forward strand.
TGGGGTTCAACTTGTTCAGCGTTATAACCCCCTGTTCACAGGACTGCTGCATAGAGTATAACTTTGTACTCTCTTTGATCAGCCAGTCCAATGAGCAGTGCTCATCAAAATCTCTAGCTAAATTAACTTTGATGCGCGTGGGCAATGCTTCGAAAAATAAATTCACAAATTCTGAGCATTCAAATATGGGATAATCTTCAGCCATACTGTACGCACTTTTCAGTACAGAAAGGAATTCTATAGGGCTTTGATTAGCACTACATTTTAAACCGTATACAGCTATTTTTGCTGCAGTTTTAGTGCAATATTTTCCGAACTCATTTTGTCTCATTCCAGGAATGAATATTCATATCCTTTATTGAAGCAAATAATTTGTGATATTTACCTTCAAATTCCCAGGGCAGAAAGTCAATTTTTGACTGCTCACTTGTAACATTTATTATGGATAAAGCATTTTCAAAGGCCTCTAAGTGGTCAATTATAGAATTGGTTCCCTTGTTGGAGAACTTAGGTACTGCATAACTTAAACATTTAATTATTTTATGGGTGTCATATACCATATTAGACGTATCTCGGGCTTTCCTAGGTGTCTTATTTTTGGGGTTGGAGCGTTCCCTATCTTCCCTTTTACTATGGGGAGAACCCTTATGCATATTAGTATTATGGGGGCTATTTGGGTAGCTAGCTCCACCCTCTGACTCACTATAATCACTGTCCTCCCCCTCTGAAGTGTAGCAGTTTAAAACATGAGGTGACTGTCTATTTGGGAAATGTACTTCTGACCCAATAGAGGTCCTTTGTTCAAATTCTTCCATAAATTTCTGTAGTTCATCCCTGATATATTCTTTAAGAGAGTTAGAATTATCTGCATTATTCTTATTGCTAATAGAATGGTTTTCATTATGACGATACAACCTTTTAAAACCACATAATTCTCGCTGGCTTTGTGCAAGTTGTTTATGCAAATCTTCTATCTTGGCAAGTAGATTTAGGTTATGCTTATCTAAGGTGGCCATGTCTTGGACAAACTCATCAATTTTATTTTCGCTATATTTAAATTCTCTTCGCATCTGCGTGAGGAGCGAATTCCATCTTCTAGCACCTGTATTTGCAACTCATTTTCTATGAGGTATAGCGACATTTCGTCAATAATGCATATTACCAGAGGCCAATATTTGTAGTATTAGTTCATTGTGTTTTTTTAGATTTTTGCATTGATTCATTTTTAATAATTCTTGGAATAATTCACTTTTTTCATTCCACCTTCCATCATCAATAGCATTATTTTTAGCCTTAATTTCAAGCATATCCATATAATCATTTAAATCACCCGCAATATTACACCTCTTTTTAATGTGGCCTATAATGTTCATCTTAAGAACATCACCCTGATAATTTCAGGGAACAAATTTCAACACTATGTATAGAAATAATTGATTCACTTCTAGTAACTGACATTATTATATTGGCTTAGTATTTAGTTAATTAAAACGCTAATACAATTTTGACCAATAAAAAGAAAAAAAAATATTTTCAAAAATATTAATATTAATTTTGAGATATGAAAAATTAAAAAAAAAATTTTTATCAATTTTTCAAAAATTAGTTTTTAATATTTTTTTTCCTAATAATAATTTCTATTTACTACAAATATATAATATCAATGTGATAAATATTAATAATATCTAAAGCAGTGCCTTCAAATAATATGTATATGGCCGGGTTCTAATACAATATATTTAATATATAACAAACCCCCAATAAAATGCATATACGAAACAATTAAAATTAATGTAAATTCCTAAATTCTATATATTAGTTAAAATTTATAGACACAATGAATTATATTTATAGAAAACTAGATATGAATCAAACTATACAATGTTTAAACTGTTACAATATTCTTTACCAAGCAAACCAAATATACCTTTAGAATTAATCTTAATCACAATTGAATTGCATTAAAATACCACAATGAAATATCGCAGTATGGGTCCCTAGCTTCCAGACAACTATTTTTAAGCTATTAAGCCCACAAATGATTCTATACAACCCTAATTAAAACACCATATATATTCTGAAAGATTTACTTACAATAATGGGCCTGACTAAGAAATATGCAACACAAAGGATATTTATCTAGCAACTAAATTAATTACTTAGCATACAAGAGTGACTACACAGGACTAAAGGACTATGAATGCAAGCTAAAATACAAAATGCCCTTTATCAGTCCAGAGTTCAGCAAAAAGTCAGCAGCCTCTTCTCTCCTCTTGCATTCAGCTTATATTATCTTAAGTTGTGTGTGCAGAAGAATGCGCTGGCAATACAGAGTGATTATAGGCCTACAGATAGGCCTACAGATATAGGTGATTATCTACTAAAATACACCTTGGAGAGACTATTGGGGGAATTATTTAGGTTGTTGGGAGTCCCTAGAGACACTCAAACAATGCTAAAAGAATCTGTGGCGCTGAAAGTACAGCTAAAATAATCACTATATAGCTATATGAGTAGTTATCCCAATTATATATGGAGATAAGATTGCTAAAAGTAAATGTTAATTTTAATGTTCACAATTCATATATATTATTCTTATATTATCTTAATCATTGGTGAAACTATATGATAGGCCCTTCGAAAGCTTGTCTGTGATTCGCTCCTTGGATCTGAACATCTCATAGATTATTTTGGGAAATGCCTCTCTGAGCAGCCAAATGCCTTTTGGCTGTGATACCGTTCCTGATCCATAGGTGGCAGCAGACACCCAGGAATGCAGATCTCATCATCAATATTGCTAACAATTTAATACATCCTTATAAAGTGATCATTCAACACACCCTGATTCATAGTACTAATAAGTTACATGTTCAAGTACACATGGATCACACAGTACCATTTTATCTGATAATTTTAAGACCAAATGTGAATATATTCCACTTATAATATATAAAAATGCGTTTAAAATCATATTTTCCATGAAATTATTTAAAAAGATTATAATATCTTAATCATGGATTCACTTACACTCTCAGCCATCAGCTTAATATCTCATACATACCTTGAGGTCAGCAGACATATGTGGTTCCATATTTCTAATAAATTTTGAATGCATGAAACACCAGATGCAGGCCTGAATTGAAATAAATAATGTTGTTAAAAATATCAAACATTTATACATCTAATTGCAGTTATTCATTTAATCCATTATAAATCTGAAAGGCATTTCTTCTCAGGATATATATATATATATATATATATATACACAGTCTGAGAATCAATTATACTTGAAATTTTAAACACAAGTTGTATTTTAAAATGAATTTTAAAGCAACATGTGTTTCTGTTAGCCAGCATAGATGTTTATTTAACACAGCAGGTACCAATTTGTATTTAGATGAGGACAGCTGTATCCTTTGAACAAGCCTGTATATTCCCTTATTCTTGTAGATGGAGCGACTGTTTCTTTTTAGATAAGGAAAAAAATTCTTTATCCAGGCCTCATTTGAAATGGATAATTGGGACCTTCTGGCTTGTGATCTGATCTGTTTTAACTTCACACCTTAGGCAGGAAACCTTTGAAAGTAATTCCCTTGTTCTTGAACTCTGTGTTCCAGAACGAGAGGGGGTTTGTTTTACAGACAGTTTCATAAATAAAATGAGTTCTTGGTCTTATCATAAATCTATATGTAGATAAATATACATACATATATATATATATATATATATATATATATTATTTAATAATACTCAAATATCCTGACAATACACACTGTGAATAATTCTTTGTTTCAAAGGAATTTTTTAAAGAAGTATGTGTATACATGTGTGAGTATATATATCTGTATAGACATACAGTAATTTTACATCATTTGCAATTACTGATATGATTGTATAGTCCCCTTGTTAATTAGCCCTGGTTGGCTTGGTTATATTACTAGCACCCCTATTAGAAATGAGCCTGTATCGGCCTCTCCTGTTAATGGTAAGAGTGGATATAGCTACATTCTTAGGAATAATTTTCCATACCTATGTATTTGCAGAAGGAAGAGGGAACATCATTTTGAACTTGTCAGATGGAATAAAAGGGATGTCTGGCTTATTGTATTCCTTAGAAATAAGAACAGAAACTAAATCAGGCAAGGAAAAGAACATGGTTGTTTGTCAATTAATTGCCTGTAGCTGGAAAATCCTCTAGTCCAAACCAAATAAAACCCCTCACAACAGAGCATGAATATGTTCAACCATATGGCAGGGTCCTGAGTTTCAGTAAATCTGTCCTCAGAAGAGTAATCTTCATATTCATAAGTACTTTTCTTTATGAACAAACAAATCATGCAACACGTTTCACGGTTAACACCGTTTCATCAGGCATGTATTATGATACAAAGTCAACCCTTAAATAAGGCTACGCTACCTCCACCCAAAAGTAATGGGCACTCCCCCCACAACGAACAAGCCAATCATTGAGCCCTTTGCCTGGTTAGTAATTAAGTTGTAACACCTGAATTCCTGGTACTAGATGTCTATTTGACAAATATATCTATCGATCAGGAGGATTGATGTCCGCAGCCTCAGAGGCAGCGGACGAGTTAAGGAGCAGCGGTTTTTAAAATTATTATTGTTCTTTTTAAATTAGTTTTTATTTTTAAATAGCAATATATATTTTTTAGTGCATATATTTGTCAAATAGACATCTAGTACCAGGAATTCAGGTGTTACAATTTAATTGCGTTGCATGATTTGTTTGTGCACATAATATTGTTTTTATCTTTATTTTAAAACATATTTTTAATCATATATTCTCATTGCTGAGTGCATTATTCTACGATACTTTGGGGTGCAGCCTCTCCTGGGAATCCAGCAACTGCCTGTATCAGCTAGCTGGTCTGCTGTTGAAAACCAGCCTGCTTATATTGGCAGTTGGCACATTGGAGTGCCTTCACAGAATGTGAGTACCCTGTACTATCCTTGTGCTTCTCTACAGTTGTTGATTGATTCACACATACGGCACCTCTTTCCTTTCCTTGTTGTTTTCAAAGTTAAAGGTGGATGGCTTCAAGCTGAGGTGATACACGGCAGAATTATTTTTAAATTTATAAAGACAGTGGCCTCAATCCGATATAGAGCGTCGCCCGCAGAAACCGGACGACGCCATAATTTGTGCGGGTTTGGTATCCTATATACGGCGTAACTTAGAAGTTACGCGCGTATATTTCTGCCTTCGCCCGTCGTTTTTTGGCCCATAGACTGACATACAAAACACGCGCAGTTTGGTATCCAATATATGGCGTAAGGACTTACGCGTGCAGATTTCAGAAAATCTACTCCATTCTCATCTCGCGCAGCAACCCTTGCACTGACTTAGAAACCAACGTAACTCTCTGAAGGCCTAACAAATGCATGCTCAACAACATACATATCAGCAGCTTGATCACAAATAGTTAACCTCTTCAAAGCATTTATTATTCCTGCCCCTGCAAGTTTGTCAAACCAATCACAAAGGGGTGCATCATGGGGCACAAGGGGTCATCATGGGGCACAAGAGGTCATCATGGGGCACAAGGCGTGCTGGAAGCCCTACAATCCCCTGTTGTTCCGTCTACACATGCTGATTTTATAGTTACTGCTGAGGTCCATGGTGATGGTGCTGCCCCTGCTGCAGCTGGTCATCGAATTACATACTGCGGATTTCCACTGCATGTAAGTGAAACTACTACATCCCACCCCCATTCCCTTAACCACCCTAATTACTGAAAATATATCATTAGTTCAATTCATGTTTTGGTCACTATGATTTATTGACTATCATTTCGAGGAATGAAAATGGATGTTTATACCTTATGTTCACACCTTCTGTAAAAACATTATTATTTAGATATATATACCCATGTGCAGGGATAGGCAAGGTGTCCTTCACTAAAAGTCTTTACCTTAGAAAATGTCCGCCACAGCCTTGGCTCGTGCCTATCCCTGCACATGGGTCAATTTCTATTGGATGTGAGAAACCTTGATTTACATCTTAAAAGTGAATATCACTATATGTACCCTTCATACACAACTATGTGATGTGGTTTATAGAACATGAATATGTCATAAACATGTTGATATTAACTTTTTTGGGCCATTTCCACACAGGCCTTATTATATTTTTCAACAATATTAGTGTACTAAAACACCCCTCACATGGATGTGGATGACAATTATATGGTAAATAACAGAGGACAAGATTTAGGATGAAATATAACAATATTTTTTTTTTTTAGGCTTCTTAGGTGAGGGGGCTGAGGTGCCTGGAGTGGCCCTCCTGCCTCTCCTGGGTTGTGTGGATTCAGAGGATTCTGCAGAAGTGCTGGCCACAGATGAGAGGCTGGAGGCAGTGTCCTGCTGGTGTGTGATATGCTCCACCAACACACTCAACAGTTGGTTTTGTTCCCGCCATCTGTTGTCAGTCTGCATCTGCATGTCCGAAATAACTCTCATCATCTGAGATTGGTTCTGGACTATAGCACTTAAACATGCTGCCATGTCCCGTTGCAGCTCAATGGAACGCTGGAGTAAAGTCTGTTTGCTCCTGTAAAACCTGCGTTGGTCTCTCTGCATTCTCTCGCAGGTTGATGTGAGCCTCCTCTGGAGGGCAATGTATTTGTCGCCCAGGGCAGAAGTCAGAGGATCTAAAGGCTGTTCACCAGCAGGGATTATAGGCGCAGGTTCACCTCTAGCTGCTGTTGCATCTGGAACATGCTAGGGCCTATACTCATTCTCATGTCAAACTCTATAACATGCATGTGCACATTGTGATTTGTGATATGAGGGATTTTAACGTATACATGTATGTGTTTCATACAATAGTTCTGTGTACATGTCAGTGATGGAGAAAATGTGTTCTTTAAGTGACACTATGGTCACACAATTTCCTTTAGCCTGATGTAGGCACATAACGTGCTTTCTTGAGCTAAACGTATTGTGATGGCTATAGTGTCCATTTACTGAAAACTCTACATGTGGCTTGTGGCCTGTGTTACTCCGAGACATGTTAGTATTTAACTATTCCACCTCATATCAGGAATTTAAATGTGTTAAGTAGCATTAAATGGACATTAAAACCATTTTTATTCTTTCATGATTCAGCTAGAGCATGCAATTTTAAACAACTTTGTAATTTACTTCCATTACCTAATTTGCTTCATTCTCTTGATATTCTTAGCTGAAAAGCATATCTAGATAGGCTCAGAAGCTGCTGATTGGTGGCTGCACATCAATGCCTCATGTGATTGGCTCACCCATGTGCATTGATATTTAATAAACAAAGAATAACAAAATAATGAAGCAAATTAGATAATAGAAGTAAATTGGGATGTTGTTTAAAACTGTATTATCTATCTGAATAATGACATAAAAAGCTTTGGTTTAATGTCCCTTTAATGTGAAATCTAATTGTAGATATTTTTGTTAGTAGGCCAAATACCATGCTCCTCATTGTGTACATGAATGTGTGACATTAAAGGATGTTATATCTCAAATACATATAATACTGGTGTGTGGGATGTTACTCACCAGCATGCTGTGCTGATGTTGCAGTCCCTGAGTCACGAGCCCCTGGAAGTCCACGGACTGCTATGACGCTCAGGGACCTGCGAATGATCTCCTGCCACTCATTATATTCCGCCTCCTGGGGAGGACCACCGCCTGTTCCCCTCTGGTGCATGGCTTCTTGGCCCATTTTCTCCTTGACCCGCCTCTTGCAGTCATTCCACCTTTTCTTGAGCCCATCCACATTCCTCCTCTGATGGGCCACGCTGTTGACTGCCTCCTCGACCCTCAGCCATGCATCTTTACGCCTTCGGGCAACTCCTTTGCCCTTCTCTTGGCCAAAGAGGGCAGTGTGGTTCTCCATGACGGCCTGGACTAGCCTGGCTCCCTCCCTGGGATGTCCCTGGTGTGGGTTCTTCCCTATCCTCTCCCTCCTCCCCCCTTCTATCCCGATGTGCACCCTCTGTCCCTCTTCTGAGTGTGCCTGGCCTTGGGGCAACCCCACTCCCATCCTCCCTTCGAAGTCTCCCTCTCCCCACTCCACTCACTCGCTTCCCTCCTCCACCTGCCCTATCTCTCCCTGTCATCCTCAAACTACACACACTCACACTCACTCCCACTTCAATCACACACAATCACAACCAAACACTCAGCCTATCACACTGTAAAAGATAAATAAAATGTGTGAGGTGTTAGAAAAAAAAGTGTTGTGCATTTTGTATATGTGTGTATGCAAAATGTGTGCAATATGTTAAAAAAAGTGTAAGTAAATGTATAGGCTTAAGAATCCAACAATCCTCTCTCACTACTCTTACCACTAATCTCTACTCACTGTAGCGTGCTGTAGCTCCAAGAACCAACCAAACACACTAAAGAAAATGGCCGCTGCGCATGGGTTTATGTATGAATTTTGAATGGCGTAATTACGTGTCGCATCTTTTAGAACTGGCCGTTGTATTTTACAATTTGTAGCCTAATTTGCATAAAACTACACTTTATTGAGACTTTACGTGAACAAAATACTGGCGTGAGTACTTGAGACGACTAAAATGTGTATTTGCGCACATTTTAGTTGATCGGCGGTTTTTCCTACTTACGCCAGTTTAGCACCTGACGGCGCAGTATATTGGATAGGTCGAGTTGCAAGGTGAAATTATGGGCGGCGTGTGTTCTCTCGCTTGCGCCGAAAACTACGACCTATATCGGATTGTGCCCAGAAACTTCATATTATCTCAAATTTAAAAAGTGCTTTAAAACTGCTATAGAATATGTGTGTTGTATAAATGTATGTCCCTCAAGTGCACATTTTTATGCTAATAGCTGGTGGATGTACTTACAGCACCTTCCTTTACAGTGCTTTCCTCAGCTGCCGACAACTGCTTCCAGTAGATGAGACCATCAGAGGCAGTGCACGCACAGTGTCAAGGATCTCACAAGGATCAGCATTCTGCAACCCAGGGGATTGGCAGATAACTCTGCATTTCACCTGGGAGTCCTGTGACACTTCCACACTGGGAAAAGATTTTCCACTGCCCGGCCGAAAACTCCTTATCCATCCCACTGTCCTTCGTAGCCAATCTAAAGAGGAAATGTGTCTCAGAACAGTATGAGAAACCCTTTCAATGAAGTGTAAACAGTACTTTAGAATTCAACTCACTCAAAAAAAAAAAAGGCAAAAAAAAAGAGAATTCGGGGTGAGTGGGAGGGCTCTGGTATATTGATGTGTTTTTTCCTCCTCCTAGTGGTCTGGAGGGTGATTTCTGTCTTTGAATTTGAGACTCCTCTGGACTCTTACCATCTGATGAAAGAAGAGCCATTGGGGCCGATTTATCAATGTCTGGCGGACATGATCTGCAGACATGATTCAGTCGGCAATGCCGCCCCCTGCAGATTGACCACTAGCAGGGGGTGTCAATCGATCGGGCGGATTGATGTCCGCAGCCTCAGACGCATGAAGATATCAGTAACTGTTTAAAATTATTATTGTTCTTTTTAAATTATTTTTTATTTCTAAATAGCATTACAAATACAAATAAATATATTGTTATATTGTTAAAAAGGCATATTCATATTTTCATGTTATTCAACTAGATCTAGTGAGCTAAAGTCTAAACACAACTAATTATAGAATTTATTCTCACATATCTAAATTTATTTTGACATAATTGTATTTCAGCTTTGTTTAGCATTACATTTTCCATTACTAAGATGATAATGTCCATTGGGATGGAAAAAAGTGTATGGTTACCATATTGTGGATAAATTGACCTGACATAATGATAGGAATAAATATAAAGAGAAGAAAAAATCTAATTTTCTTTTTCATTGCTGCTGGAAGCACAGTAGCATGTAAAATGATTGTGCTTGATTCTTTAGGCAGACACATATGCTGAATCAATGGATGGTACACACACTAATTGCTAGCAAGAAATGGTTAGGCACTTATATTCAGCATTTAAAACTGTAACAAAGATGAATGATGCTTAGTTTAATTGAGGAGGATGAAAATGACGTTGCGTTTTATTGACTGAAATTTATGATTTTTTTTTAATTCTGCTAATATAACAATCGGACCTGGAGATTCTAAAACTAATGTCTGTTGTATTAAAAAAAAACGAGTCAAGAGCTGGCTGTGTATTAGTATAAACAAACCTTAAAGCTATTACTCTGTTTCAAGAAATCCTTATGTAGGATCTCAGGGTTTTTTTTTTATTATTTATTTATTCTGTGTCCCCTGTATTTTCTATTGCTATTTACAACTCAGAACCCTATCTAAAAAGTCAAACTTTTGGGAAAAATTATTTTTATTACCTACATCTGGTGAACCAGATACAGGGTGCAATGCACTCTTCTCTGGAGACTGATCTTTATCGGCCAAGCTGTCAACACAGTGACAGAAGATAGTGCTCTCCATAATGACACCGAGCTGATGTCAGTTAGAGTTGACACTCTTGGATATCTCAAGATATGTTTTGATAATTTTTATTTTACTGGGTGACCAAATATAACAGACATTTTAAGTTTGGTATTAAAATAATCTGCATGGTGTCAATGGGATTGATTATGGTACTGTATACATCTAATTACAACTAAAATGTATCCTATAACTTCAGCCAGTGCTTGGGATCTGGTTTATCGCCTTCTTGTAAAAAGGGGTGGCTACCTTCCCTGACCATACTCTGGAAGAAGCCTGGCTGGAAGCCTGACCTCAGGAAAACAGAGACAGTGACAAGCCACATTTCTGATAGCCCAATAAAGGAATAGATTACAAGTGGAGTGCTAATTATTTCACTGTGCTCAACTTCTGTTATTTGTGCGCTGTGTATACCAAGCTTACTTGGTTGAAAGTAAACAGTTTTCCCTTGCGTGCTAAACCGACACATGCAAAAAGCCGAAGTTACAATATTGTGATCACGTTAACATATTCCCCCATAGACTTCAATAGCATGTGAAAAGTGTGTGTGTGTGTGTGGGGGGGGGGAAATAAAACCTACTCGCACACAATCCCGATCGCATTTTCTCAAGTGCTCTTACCTTACATGAAAATATTAATATTTCACATTTCAATGTTCTTCACATAGCAGAATATGTTCTATTTATTCATAAATACATATTTCCACGTATTTCTGATGTGTTTTTCGTTAAATATATATCTATGCCTTTATATATATATATATATATATATATATATATATATATATATATATATATATATATATATATATGATTATACAGGGAGTGCAGAATTATTAGGCAAGTTGTATTTTTGAGGATTAATTTTATTATTGAACAACAACCATGTTCTCAATGAACCCAAAAAACTAATTTATATCAAAGCTGAATAGTTTTGGAAGTAGTTTTTAGTTTGTTTTTAGTTATAGCTATTTTAGGGGGATATCTGTGTGTGCAGGTGACTATTACTGTGCATAATTATTAGGCAACTTAACAAAAAACAAATATATACCCATTTCAATTATTTATTTTTACCAGTGAAACCAATATAACATCTCAACATTCACAAATATACATTTCTGACATTCAAAAACAAAACAAAAACAAATCAGTGACCAATATAGCCACCTTTCTTTGCAAGGACACTCAAAAGCCTGCCATCCATGGATTCTGTCAGTGTTTTGATCTGTTCACCATCAACATTGCGTGCAGCAGCAACCACAGCCTCCCAGACACTGTTCAGAGAGGTGTACTGTTTTCCCTCCTTGTAAATCTCACATTTGATGATGGACCACAGGTTCTCAATGGGGTTCAGATCAGGTGAACAAGGAGGCCATGTCATTAGATTTTCTTCTTTTATACCCTTTCTTGCCAGCCACGCTGTGGAGTACTTGGACGCGTGTGATGGAGCATTGCCCTGCATGGAAATCATGTTTTTCTTGAAGGATGCAGACTTCTTCCTGTACCACTGCTTGAAGAAGGTGTCTTCCAGAAACTGGCAGTAGGACTGGGAGTTGAGCTTGACTCCATCCTCAACCCGAAAAGGCCCCACAAGCTCATCTTTGATGATACCAGCCCAAACCAGTACTCCACCTCCACCTTGCTGGCGTCTGAGTCGGACTGGAGCTCTCTGCCCTTTACCAATCCAGCCACGGGCCCATCCATCTGGCCCATCAAGACTCACTCTCATTTCATCAGTCCATAAAACCTTAGAAAAATCAGTCTTGAGATATTTCTTGGCCCAGTCTTGACGTTTCAGCTTGTGTGTCTTGTTCAGTGGTGGTCGTCTTTCAGCCTTTCTTACCTTGGCCATGTCTCTGAGTATTGCACACCTTGTGCTTTTGGGCACTCCAGTGATGTTGCATCTCTGAAATATGGCCAAACTGGTGGCAAGTGGCATCTTGGCAGCTGCACGCTTGACTTTTCTCAGTTCATGGGCAGTTATTTTGCGCCTTGGTTTTTCCACACGCTTCTGCCGACCCTGTTGACTATTTTGAATGAAACGCTTGATTGTTCAATGATCACACTTCAGAAGCTTTGCAATTTTAAGAGTGCTTCATCCCTCTGCAAGATATCTCACTATTTTTGACTTTTCTGAGCCTGTCAAGTCCTTCTTTTGACCCATTTTGCCAAAGGAAAGGAAGTTGCCTAATAATTATGCACACCTGATATAGGGTGTTGATGTCATTAGACCACACCCCTTCTCATTACAGAGATGCACATCACCTAATATGCTTAATTGGTAGTAGGCTTTCGAGCCTATACAGCTTGGAGTAAGACAACATGCATAAAGAGGATGATGTGGTCAAAATACTCATTTGCCTAATAATTCTGCACTCCCTGTATATATAGGTATAGATATATACAGATATATGTAGGAATGTCTATTTATAAATACTTAGAACATAATCCCCTGTGTGAAGAACATTGGCATGTAAAATATTAACAGTAAATACAGTTAAACACTTTATTAGATATAATATTGCATAATAATGAGTTTACAAGTTTTCAGCTACTTAACTGCATAGGGCTCTAATGCTCTATATATATATATATATATATATATATATATATATGTATGTCTATATATGTAATTATATGTGTGTTTTTTGTTTTTGTTTTCAATTTTTTTTTTTAGGTTTCAAAAGTACAGTACATGCATCAAAAGATAAAACAGTACATTTTGTGTACATAATAAGATCAAGAGGCCTATTTATCAAAGCGTTAACTATGTTGCATTCTCAGGCGTCAATACGCTCGCCAAACATTGCGGCCGCGGATCTCAATGCGATCTCCAGATTTATTATAAAAAAGTAAAAAAAGTCAATAACGGCGCGATGAGCATTGGACTGAGCAGCGTATTTTTGATAAATTAGAGTATTCGATGTTGCGCATTTCCATACTTAACTAATTTTTCCACTTGCATGTATATTATAGAAGACTTTCGGCTAGAATACGAGTTTTGCATTATGAGCGGCTTGCTGCTAACTTGCAAGTTATTTCCACCGCACACCTCTCTATAGCGCTGCTATTACAGGTTTTCAAAAACCCGTTGTTAGCAGGCAATATAGCAGCGTTGAGCTCCATTGAGCTCCATACCGCACCCAAATACCAGCACTGCTTTGAGCTGGTTTTACATGCTTGTGCACGATTTCCCAATAGACATCAATGGGGAGAGCCGGCTAAAAAAAAGCCTAACACCTGCAATAAAGGATCGTAAAGCTCCATAACGCAGCCACATTGATTCCTATGGAGAAAGAAAATGTATGTTTACACCTAACACCCTAACATAAACTCCGAGTCTAAACACCCCTAATCTGCTGCCCCCGACATCACCGCCACCTACATTATACTTATTAACCCCTAATCTGACGCCCCTAACATCGCCGCCACCTACCAACATTTATTAACCCCTAATCTGCCGTCCCCAATGTCGCCGCCACCTACCTACACTTATTAACCCCTAATCTGCTGCCCCAATGTCATTGCTACCTACATTATACTTATTAAACCCTAATTTGCAGCCCCCAACGTCGCTGCAACTATACTAAATTTATTAACCCCTAAACCTAACCCTAACCTTAACACCCACTAGCTTGAATATAATTAAAATAAATCTAAATAAAAATTACAATTAATACCTAAATAATTCCTATTTAAAACTAAATACTTACTTATAAAATAAAACCTAAGATAGCTCAAATATAAGTAATTGTTACATTGTATCTATCTTAGGCCTAGATTTGGAGTTTGGCGTTAGCCGTGAAAACCAGCGTTAGAGGCTCCTAACGCTGGTTTTAGGCTACCGCCGGTATTTGGAGTCAGTGATTAAAGGGTCTAACGCTCACTTTTCAGCCGCGACTTTTCCATACCGCAGATCCCCTTACGTCAATTGCGTATCCTATCTTTTCAATGGGATCTTTCTAACGCCGATATTTAGAGTCGTTTCTGAAGTGAGCGTTAGAGCTCTAACGACAAAACTCCAGCCGCAGGAAAATAGCAGTAGTTAAGAGCTTTCTGGGCTAACGCCGGTTCATAAAGCTCTTAACTACTGTACCCTAAAGTACACTAACACCCATAAACTACCTATGTACCCCTAAACCGAGCTCCCCCCACATCGCCGCCACTCGATTAAAATTTTTTAACCCCTAATCTGCCGACCGCCACCTACGTTATACTTATGTACCCCTAATCTGCTGCCCCTAACCCCGCCGACCCCTGTATTACATTTATTAACCCCTAACCTGCCCCCCACAACGTCGCCGCCAGCTACTTAAAATAATTAACCCCTAATCTTCCGACCGCAAAGCGCCGCCACCTACGTTATCCCTATGTACCCCTAATCTGCTGCCCCTAACACCGCCGACCCCTATATTATATTTATTAACCCCTAATCTGCCCCCCTCAACGTCGCCGACACCTGCCTACACTTATTAACCCCTAATCTGCCGAGCGGACCTGAGCGCTACTATAATAAATGTATTAACCCCTAATCCGCCTCACTAACCCTATAATAAATAGTATTAACCCCTAATCTGCCCTCCCTAACATCGTCGACACCTAACTTCAATTATTAACCCCTAATCTGACGACCGGAGCTCACCACTACTATAATAAATGGATTAACCCCTAAAGCTAAGTCTAACCCTAACTCTAACACCCCCCTAAGTTAAATATAATTTAAATCTAACGAAATAAATTAATTCTTATTAAATAAATTATTCCTATTTAAAGCTAAATACTTACCTGTAAAATACATCCTAATATAGCTACAATATAAATTATAATTATATTATAGCTATTTTAGGATTTATATTTATTTTACAGGCAACTTGGTAATTATTTTAACCAGGTACAATAGCTATTTAATAGTTACCTAGTTAAAATAATAACAAATTTACCTGTAAAATAAATCCTAACCTAAGATATAATTAAACCTAACACTACCCTATCAATAAATTAATTAAATAAACTACCTACAATTACCTACAATTAACCTAACACTACACTATCAATAAATTAATTAAACACAATTCCTACAAATAAATACAATTAAATAAACTAGCTAAAGTACAAAAAATAAAAAAGAACTAAGTTACAAAAAATAAAAAAATATTTACAAACATAAGAAAAATATTACAACAATTTTAAACTAATTACACCTACTCTAAGCCCCCTAATAAAATAACAAAGCCCCCCAAAATAAAAAATTCCCTACCCTATTCTAAATTAAAAAAGGTAAAAGCTCTTTTACCTTACCAGCCCTGAACAGGGCCCTTTGCGGGGCAGCTCTTTTGCCTGTAAAAAAAAACATACAATACCCCCCCCCAACATTACAACCCACCACCCACATACCCCTAATCTAACCCAAACCCCCCTTAAATAAACCTAACACTAAGCCCCTGAAGATCTTCCTACCTTGTCTTCACCATCCAGGTTCACCGATCCGTCCTGAAGAGCTCCTCCGATGTCCTGATCCAAGCCCAAGCGGGGGGCTGAAGAGGTCCATGATCCGGTCAAAGTCTTCATCCAAGCGGGGCAGAAGAGGATCTTCCATCCGATTGAAGTCTTCATCCAAGCAGCATCCATCCGGAGCGAAGCGGCAGGATCCTGAAGACCTCCAGCGCGGAACATCCATCCGGCCCGACGACTGAACGACGAATGACTGTTCCTTTAAGGGACGTCATCCAAGATGGCGTCCCTCGAATTCCGATTGGCTGATAGGATTCTATCAGCCAATCGGAATTAAGGTAGGAATTTTCTGATTGGCTGATGGAATCAGCCAATCAGATTCAAGTTCAATCCGATTGGCTGATCCGATCAGCCAATCAGATTGAGCTCGCATTCTATTGGCTGATCGGAACAGCCAATCGGATTGAACTTGATTCTGATTGGCTGATTCCATCAGCCAATCAGAAAATTCCTACCTTAATTCCGATTGGCTGATAGAATCCTATCAGCCAATCGGAATTCGAGAGACGCCATCTTGGATGACGTCCCTTAAAGGAACAGTCATTCGTCGTTCAGTCGTCGGGCCGGATGGATGTTCCGCGCTGGAGGTCTTCAGGATCCTGCCGCTTCGCTCCGGATGGATGCTGCTTGGATGAAGACTTCAATCGGATGGAAGATCCTCTTCTGCCCCGCTTGGATGAAGACTTTGACCGGATCATGGACCTCTTCAGCCCCCCGCTTGGGCTTGGATCAGGACATCGGAGGAGCTCTTCAGGACGGATCGGTGAACCTGGTATGGTGAAGACAAGGTAGGAAGATCTTCAGGGGCTTAGTGTTAGGTTTATTTAAGGGGGGTTTGGGTTAGATTAGGGGTATGTGGGTGGTGGGTTGTAATGTTGGGGGGGGGGTATTGTATTTTTTTTTTACAGGCAAAAGAGCTGAAATTCTTGGGGCATGCCCCGCAAAGGGCCCTGTTCAGGGCTGGTAAGGTAAAAGAGCTTTTACCTTTTTTAATTTAGAATAGGGTAGGGAATTTTTTATTTTGGGGGGCTTTGTTATTTTATTAGGGGGCTTAGAGTAGGTGTAATTAGTTTAAAATTGTTGTAATATTTTTCTTATGTTTGTAAATATTTTTTTATTTTTTGTAACTTAGTTCTTTTTTATTTTTTGTACTTTAGCTACTTTATTTAATTGTATTTATTTGTAGGAATTGTGTTTAATTAATTTATTGATAGTGTAGTGTTAGGTTAATTGTAGGTAATTGTAGGTAGTTTATTTAATTAATTTATTGATAGGGTAGTGTTAGGTTTAATTGTAACTTAGGTTAGGATTTATTTTACAGGTAAATTTGTTATTATTTTAACTAGGTAACTATTAAATAGCTATTGTACCTGGTTAAAATAATTACCAAGTTGCCTGTAAAATAAATATAAATCCTAAAATAGCTATAATATAATTATAATTTATATTGTAGCTATATTAGGATGTATTTTACAGGTAAGTATTTAGCTTTAAATAGGAATAATTTATTTAATAAGAGTTAATTTATTTCGTTAGATTTAAATTATATTTAACTTAGGGGGGTGTTAGTGTTAGGGTTAGACTTAGCTTTAGGGGTTAATCCATTTATTATAGTAGCGGTGAGCTCCGGTCGTCAGATTAGGGGTTAATAATTGAAGTTAGGTGTCGGCGATGTTAGGGAGGGCAGATTAGGGGTTAATACTATTTATGATAGGGTTAGTGAGGCGGATTAGGGGTTAATAACTTTATTATAGTAGCGCTCAGGTCCGCTCGGCAGATTAGGGGTTAATAAGTGTAGGCAGGTGTCGGCGACGTTGTGGGGGGCAGATTAGGGGTTAATAAATATAATATAGGGGTCGGCGATGTTAGGGCAGCAGATTAGGGGTACATAGGGATAACGTAGGTTGCGGCGGTTTACGGAGCGGCAGATTAGGGGTTAATAAGTGTAGGCAGGTGTCGGCGACGTTGTGGGGGGCAGATTAGGGGTTAATAAATATAATATAGGGGTCGGCGATGTTAGGGCAGCAGATTAGGGGTACATAGGGATAACGTAGGTTGCGGCGGTTTACGGAGCGGCAGATTAGGGGTTAATAATAATATGCAGGGGTTAGCGATAGCGGGGGCGGCAGATTAGGGGTTAATAAGTGTAAGGTTAGGGGTGTTTAGACTCGGGGTACATGTTAGAGTGTTAGGTGCAGACGTAGGAAGTGTTTCCCCATAGGAAACAATGGGGCTGCGTTAGGAGCTGAACGCTGCTTTTTTGCAGGTGTTAGTTTTTTTTTCAGCTCAAACAGCCCCATTGTTTCCTATGGGGATATCGTGCACGAGCAAGTTTTTGAGGCTGGCCGCGTCCGTAAGCAACTCTGGTATCGAGAGTTGCATTTGCGGTAAAAATGCTCTACGCTCCTTTTTTGGAGCCTAACGCAGCATTTGTTTGAACTCTCGATACCAGAGTTAAATTTATGGTGCGGCCAGAAAAAAGCCTGCGGAGCGTTAACAGCCCTTCTACCACCGAACTCCAAATCTAGGCCTTAGTTTTTTATTTTTATTTCACAGACAAGTTTGTATTTATTTTAACTAGGTAGACTAGTTAGTAAATAGTTATTAACTATTTACTAACTACCTAGCTAAAATAAATACATATTTACTTGTAAAATAAAACCTAACCTGTCTTACACTAACACCTAACCTTACACTACAATTAAATAAATTACATTAATTAAATACAATTAATTAAATTCCTGTTCCAATCAGCCAATAGAATAAGAATATGAGCTCAATCCTATTGGCCGTTTGGATCAGCCAATAGGATTGAAGCTTAATCCTATTGGCTGATTGCATCAGCCAATAGGATTTTTTCACCTTTAATTCCGATTGGCTGATAGAATTCTATTAGCCAATCGGAATTCAAGAGACACCATCTTGGATTAAATCATTTAAAGGTACCTTCAGTGTACGGCTGGGACTGTATGAAGAGGATGCTCTGCGCCGGATGTCTTGAAGATGGAGCCGCTCCGCATCGGAAGGATGAAGATAGAAGATGCTGTCTGGATGAAGACTTCTGCCCGCCTGGAGGACCACTTCTTGCTGCTTGGATGAAGACTTCTCCCGGCTTTGTTGAGGACTTCTGCCCGCTTGGATGAAGACTTCTCTCTGCTTCGTTGAGGATGGATGTCCGGTCTTCAAAAACTGTAAGTGGATCTTCGGGGGTTAGTGTTAGGTTTTTTTAAGGTTTTATTGAGTGGATTTTATTTTTAGCTTAGGGTTTGGACTGAAAAAGAGCTAAATGCCCTTTTAAGGGCAATGCCCATCCAAATGCCCTTTTCAGGGCAATGGGGAGCTTAGGTTTTTTAGATAGGATTTTATTTGGGGGATTTGGTTGTGTGAGTGGTGGGTTTTACTGTTGAGGGGGTTGTTTGTATTATTTTTTACCAGTAATGCCCCACAAAAGGCCCTTTTAAGGGCTATTGGCAGTTTAGTTTAGGCTAGGGCTATTAGATTAGGTGTAATTAGTTTAAATATTTGATAATTAATTTTTTTGTAATTTAGTTAATTGTATTTAATTAATGTAATTTATTTAATTGTAGTGTAAGGTTAGGTGTTAGTGTAAGACAGGTTAGGTTTTATTTTACAGGTAAATGTGTATTTATTTTAACTAGGTAGTTAGTAAATAGTTAATAACTATTTACTAACTAATCTACCTAGTTAATATAAATACAAACTTGCCTGTAAATACAAACTTGCCTGTAAAATAAAAATAAAACCCAAGATATTAGTTATATTGGAGCTAGCTTAGGGTTTAATTTATAGGTATGTATTTAGTTTTAAATAGGAATTAGTTAGGTAAAGATAGTAATTTTTATTTAGAGTTATTTTAATTATATTAAAGTTAGTGGGTGTTAGGGTTACACTTAGGGTTAGGGGTTAATAACTTTAGTATAGTGGCAGCGATTTTGGGTGAGCAGATTAGGGGTTAATAACAGTAATGTAGGTTGCGCCGATGTTAGGGACAGCAGATTAGGGGTTAATAATATTAAACTAGTGTTTGCTATGCGGGAGTACAACGGTTTAGGGGTTTATATGTTTATTATAGTGGCGGCGATGTCCAGAGCGGCAGATTAGGGGTTAATAATTTTATTTTAGTGTTTGCGATGCAGGAGGGCCTCGGTTTAGGGGTCAATAGGTAGTTTATGGGTGTTGTACTTCTATGATGTTAAGACAAAAAACAAAAACAGAGGCGCCACATGTGTAGGTCAAAAAAGATAAATGAATCCAAAAAGCAGCAGATTAAGGGTACTCACAAAATTGGCGGCACTCTATTGTGCCAACAGGAGCAGGCTGGTATTCTACAGTGAACCAGCTGGCTGTATGGAAGATCCCTACCGGATGTGTGCAGTGTTGGAATTTTGCTGCCTGCAGGGCTTCTGAATACTACCCAATGGCAATCCTTCCCTTCGACTGGAACTGCAGGTGGAATGGAGAAATGGGTATAATAATAATCGCCAGGTCCGTATGAGAGCCAAGCCCGGTGTGTGCAGTGAACAGGTGCGGATCAGTCCAATCTGACGTTTGTAGGTTGCACCGATGTTAGGGACAGCAGATTAGGGGTTAATAATATTAAACTAGTGTTTGCTATGCGGGAGTACAACGGTTTAGGGGTTTATATGTTTATTATAGTGGCGGCGATGTCCAGAGCGGCAGATTAGGGGTTAATAATTTTATTTTAGTGTTTGCGATGCAGGAGGGCCTCGGTTTAGGGGTCAATAGGTAGTTTATGGGTGTTAGTGTACTTTCTAGCACTTTAGTTATGAGTTTTGTGTTACGGCTTTGTAACATAAAAGCCATAACTACTGACTTTCAGTTTACGGTATGGATCTTGTAGTTATGGGCTGTACTGCTCACTTTTTGGCTGGACAAGCAAACTCGTAATACCGGCACTGTGGAAGTCCCATCGTTACGGCAAAAAAAGTGTGTGGTACAGATATACCTGCAAGACTCATAATACCAGCGGTAGTGAAAAAGCTTCGTTATGAAGCTTTTTCACTCATAACGCAAAACTCGTAATCTAGCCGTTTGTTACTCTTCTTATTGCAACTCTATTCATACCATTTTTACATATCTTTGTTAATATACTCATTGATATATATATATATATATATATATATACATACAGGGAGTGCAGAATTATTAGGCAAATGAGTATTTTGACCACATCATCCTCTTTATGCATGTTGTCTTACTCCAAGCTGTATAGGCTCGAAAGCCTACTACCAATTAAGCATATTAGGTGATGTGCATCTCTGTAATGAGAAGGGGTGTAGTCTAATGACATCAACACCCTATATCAGGTGTGCATAATTATTAGGCAACTTCCTTTCCTTTGGCAAAATGGGTCAAAAGAAGGACTTGACAGGCTCAGAAAAGTTAAAAATAGTGAGATATCTTGCAGAGGGATGAAGCACTCTTAAAATTGCAAAGCTTCTGAAGTGTGATCATCGAACAATCAAGCGTTTCATTCAAAATAGTCAACAGGGTCGGCAGAAGCGTGTGGAAAAACCAAGGCGCAAAATAACTGCCCATGAATTGAGAAAAGTCAAGCGTGCAGCTGCCAAGATGCCACTTGCCACCAGTTTGGCCATATTTCAGAGATGCAACATCACTGGAGTGCCCAAAAGCACAAGGTGTGCAATACTCAGAGACATGGCCAAGGTAAGAAAGGCTGAAAGACGACCACCACTGAACAAGACACACAAGCTGAAACGTCAAGAATGGGCCAAGAAATATCCAGATGGATGGGCCCGTGTCTGGATTGGTAAAGGGCAGAGAGCTCCAGTCCGACTCAGACGCCAGCAAGGTGGAGGTGGAGTACTGGTTTGGGCTGGTATCATCAAAGATGAGCTTGTGGGGCCTTTTCGGGTTGAGGATGGAGTCAAGCTCAACCCCCAGTCCTACTGCCAGTTTCTGGAAGACACCTTCTTCAAGCAGTGGTACAGGAAGAAGTCTGCATCCTTCAAGAAAAACATGATTTTCATGCAGGACAATGCTCCATCACACGCGTCCAAGTACTCCACAGCGTGGCTGGCAAGAAAGGGTATAAAAGAAGAAAATCTAATGACATGGCCTCCTTGTTCACCTGATCTGAACCCCATTGAGAACCTGTGGTCCATCATCAAATGTGAGATTTACAAGGAGGGAAAACAGTACACCTCTCTGAACAGTGTCTGGGAGGCTGTGGTTGCTGCTGCACGCAATGTTGATGGTGAACAGATCAAAACACTGACAGAATCCATGGATGGCAGGCTTTTGAGTGTCCTTGCAAAGAAAGGTGGCTATATTGGTCACTGATTTGTTTTTGTTTTGTTTTTGAATGTCAGAAATGTATATTTGTGAATGTTGAGATGTTATATTGGTTTCACTGGTAAAAATAAATAATTGAAATGGGTATATATTTGTTTTTTGTTAAGTTGCCTAATAATTATGCACAGTAATAGTCACCTGCACACACAGATATCCCCCTAAAATAGCTATAACTAAAAACAAACTAAAAACTACTTCCAAAACTATTCAGCTTTGATATTAATGAGTTTTTTGGGTTCATTGAGAACATGGTTGTTGTTCAATAATAAAATTAATCTTCAAAAATACAACTTGCCTAATAATTCTGTACTCCCTGTATATATATATATATATATATATATATATATATATATATATATATATATATATATATATATATATATATATATATATATATATATATCTTGATATCGATATATTTTAGATAGATATATTTTATATTGATATATTCAATATCCATATATTTTATATAGATAGATTTTAGATATCTAGATAGATAGAAACCAAGTGCATATTTAGGTTTTGTGCTGCCCTAGGCACTCAAAATTCTGCTGCCCCCCATTTCCATGACAATTCAAAAGACAATGGCTAGCAAAACACTTGCATACAGGTGGGTTGAATTGCATGCATCGCATACCATTTTCTCCCTGAGAGAAAGGAGAGAAAAGAAGGGGGGGGGGGGAAAGGAGGGGAAGGAAAGAAGGAAGGGAGGGAGAGAAAAGAGAAAAGTGGGTAGGGAGAGGAGTGAATGTGGGAGGGAAAGAAGGGAGGGATAGAAAGGGATAGAAGGGAGCAAGGGAGGGAGTTGAGAGAAAGAAGGGAGGGAGGGAGGGAGGGAGGGAGGGAGGAAGGAAGGGAGGGAGTTGAGGGAGTGAGTTGAGGAAGGGAGGGAGGGAGAAAGGGAAAGAAGGGAGAGATGAAGGAAAGTAAAGAAGAATACACTTTGAAAACTATTACTGCCCTTTACGAGCAACAACATACAGTAATTACCATCATTAAAGAAATGAAACGTTTTAAGTGTCCGTTTACTATTTACTTTGTGGGCTCATGAATGCAGAGAAAGCTAGTTATTAGTAGCTAACATACATTAGCACTGAGAGTTTATGATTAGACATCACAAGCTGATCTAAGCAGTGCACAGACACATCTAGTCTGTTAGTTACTAAGACCTGCAATAAGCACTGCGGTCCCAGATCCACCACAGCTGACAAGGGGAGGCAGCATATCGGCACAAGGTCTTCTCTAGCCTCACCTTGTAAGCATATCCCATGGCAAGTTTCTCACCAAGAACGCTTCCACTGCAAGAATTCCGGCCGCTCTAAATGAAGCAACGGTTTTAGGCCTTTTTGCCTGTGAAGAGCGACCTTAATCAGCGCACGTACCTCGTCTTCTCTGTAAAAACCTGCACTTTATCGCTCACTGTACTGTGTGCTGGCTTTTAGAGAGAGTATAGGGCAGATGTGCTGCCCCTCCCAAATCTGCTACCCTAGGCACCGGCCTTGTTGGCCTAGTCCATAATACGCCCCTGATAGAAACATAGATATAGAAATATAAATATAGAAATATAAATATATACATAGATATAGATATATAGAGAGAGAATTATTCTCTCTCTCTCTCTCTCTATAAGTATATATAGATAGATAGTTATAGATATATCTATATTTTATATATATATATATATATATATATATATATATATACAGGTTAAGATATTCAATCTATCCACTAAGATATTTACTACTGTTGAGAATGAGATCCTTATGAAAGGACTATCCTTCGCCCCATACAAAGGGCCAGATTCTTTTAAATTATTCATAGATACTCACAATTTCAAAAGAACATATAAAAAATATGGATGATACCACAGTGACTAAATTTAATGATCAGGATTTAGATATACTAATTACCATGGAGGCTTTTAGAAGGTGACACCACTAGGGACAGCATTGAAACTATAATTGAGAATCAAGACAATAAGGTTATGTTTAAGCCCCACACTAATTTTAAACCTACATCCACGTTTTTCTCTACTCAATCAAAAGGGAATTATATTCCAGTTTTCTCAAAATTGGTACAGGGAGATCTAAACAATCTTTGAGTTAATTATAAAGCAAAAAAGGATAACCTAACCAGGAAAGAGAAAATTGAACTGAAACAACTTAAAGATAATAAAGCCACAAAGGTGGCAGCATCATAGTTCAGGACAGAATAGATTATATTAAAGAAGCTGAAAGACTACTAATGGATGAGAAGACCTATAGAAAAATTCCAGAGGATCCAACTAATATATTTTTTAAAAGTATATAAATGTCTTCTTGACACTGCTAAACATGAAGGTGTTCTGAATGAACAAGAACAAAAATTTTTGGATCAAAATACCCCTAAGGTAGCAACTTTCTACAACCTACCAAAGATCCATAAGGACCAACAGAACCCACCGGGGAGGCCGATTATTTTGGATATTGGATCTTTGATTACTAAATTGTCTGAATATGTTGACTCCTTTTTACAACCTATAGTCCCCACGTTAAAAGCTTATGTTAGGGATACTCCACACATCATAGAGAAACTCTCACCCCTGAAATGGAAAAACAATTATAAGTGGCTCACTTTAGATGTGAGTGCACTGTATACAAATATACCTCATCAATTGGGGCAGGAAGCAATTAAATACTGGTTAAACAAATCCACTAATCTTACTGTTTTTTAAACATTTTTTATTTCTGAAGTTTATTTTGGAAAAAAAATATTTTAAATTTAATGAGGAATTCTATATACAGATTGGCAGTACTGCTATGTGGACGAAATTCGCCCCCAGCTACGCCAATCTGTATATGGGCATGTGGGAGGAATTCCACATCTGGAACAACAACCCGTATCAATCACAAATAATATAATGGTCTAGATTCATCGACGGTATTATAGTGATATGGGAAGAAGACGATAAGGAACTAAGTAATTTTCTAACATATAATTAAAAATGATTTTAATCTGAGTTTCACTGATAAATCCAGTGAAATAGAAATTGAATTCTTAGACTTAATATTCTTCTCAGAAGAGGATAAGATTTTGAGTAGACTTTACAAGAAACCCACCGACAGTAATGGATACCTAAACGCAACAAGCGGCCATCACCCAAATTGGATCCAAAATATCCCTTATGGCCAATTCCAGAGATTAAAAAGGAATTGTTCCAAAATTAGTGACATAGAGTCACTTTAAATTTATACTGCTCTAACACTAATTTCACATCTATTTACTCTCACGATTGAATATAATTTTTTGCCTTACATAAACAAGGAGAAATTAGCATGTTTTAACTTTTATTAACACTTTCACTAAGTAGCTTTCTACGCAGCACACATTATATTATCACTGAAAAGATAGTAGATTATTATACTATTTTATTTTTATCATCACACCTGAACCTTATATTATTGGTATCCTCTACCCTAACTAAAAGATTAACACTTTCACTAACACTTTCACTAAGTAGCTTTCTACGCAGCACACATTGTATTATCACTGCAAAGATAGAAGATTATTATACTAATTAATTTTATCATCACACCTTGAACCTCATATTATTGGTATTCTCTACCCCAAATAAAAGATAGAAGATTATTATATTATATTATTTTATTTAACCATCACACCTCATATAAGATTTAATATTGGTATCCTCCTGGAACCGATGGTAGATGACAGAATTCCGGAGGATGAAGGAATCATGGTTGCAGCCAGGGAGTCCAGAGTGTACGCTCATGATCCTCAACCTGGCATCACAGATGACCTGGATATTTAGCAAGTGGTTGTGTTTCCTGTCCCAGTATGGCGCCTTTGTCCCCCTGGGAGGCTGCACCAATACATGCGTGCAATCTATGGCCCCCAATACCCTTGGCAATCCAACCCTTAGATAGAACTGGAGCTGGACAGCATTCCACTCCTCAGGTGTATTTGGGAAGTGGACATGATGGACTAGGCATTGGTGCAAAGCATTCAGGACAACCTTCAGATGACGTGAGAAGGTTGCCTGCCACAGCCTTCAATGATTCAGTTGCCAAGAAATAGAGGACCGATAGCAATTTCACCATCCCAGGAATTGCCCTAGTTCTTTCAGTGAGTGGCTTGAGAGAGTCCTTGATTTCGACATAGAGCCTCTCAATAGAGGCCCTATCTAGTCAAAATCTACGGATCACCTCTTGGTCACTGAGGGCATGAAGACCAACCCTAGGCAGGAACACCCTCTGCACCCGCGTCTTCTTAAGAACAGGACAAACTGTAAAGCATTTAGGATGTCCATGCTCAAAATAATAATTAAATAAAGTGATTGAAGAGCCCCTTTTATAATGCCAAGTTTGATAGCTGTGAATGATTTCATTAATTGAATTAATGATGCGCCACACATTACAAACAAATGACTTACACAATTTGATTATTCTCGCGTCATTTTACGAGCAATTAATTGAATCATTTATTCAAGATTTTCCGATTTTCTGTATTATTGCGTCATTTGATGAGCACATTGACATTGACAATGGTGTGTCAAAATGAATGTCTGCTTAGGTCATCCAGGTGAGTTTAGCAGCTGTAAGAAATGCAAGGTGTATTGTTTGTGCAATTAACTAAATTAATTATGAAAATCACATGAGTATTTAACTTAAGTTTAAAGCATATTTCAGATTTTCTGTGTTTGGATGGCAGCATTGTGGAGGTTAAAAAGGTCAGTAATTACTGTGTTTTTTAAATAACATTGAAGAACAATGTGGTGTATTAACATTTGCAAACCAAAGTATTTAGCTATAGTTTAAAGCATATTTCAGATTTTATGTGTTTGGATGGCAGCATTGTGGAGGTAAAAAAGGTCATGGATTACTGTGTTTTTGAGATAACATATTAAAGAACAATGTGGTGTATTAACATTTGCAAACCTAAGTTACAAAAAGAATGCAATGTCGAACATTATGATATTAAATATTTTTTTATATCCTTTATGTGATTCATAATGCCATTTTAAATTCATTTCAATGTATTTCGCAAGCGCAAAGTAAAACAGTGCCATGAACTTGAGCAAAATACATATAAATAACTTTAAAATGGCATTCTACTTCCAAAAAAGCATAGCAACAGAATGAAAACAGTGATAATATTTGATTTTGAGAACTAATATGAGTGACTGACCTTTTAAGCCTCCACAACGCTGCCATACAAACAGAAAATAAGAGTTCAGATTTCATCCCTATATAATTAGGCATGTGTTGTGCATAAATAATTGATAGCATAATTTCATTCTCTTGCTATCTTTTTTTTGTATGAATTTTATTTTCTATAAAAAATCTTTAAAATTTCTGTGCACTGTTTTCATTCTCTTGTTATCCTTTGTGTGAATTTGATTTTCTTTTTAAAATATTTAAAATTTCTGTGCACTATTTTCATTCTCTTGCTATTCTTTGTATGAATTTGATTTTCTTTTTTAAAATCCTTTAAATTTCTTTGCACTGTTTTCATTCTCTTGCTATCCTTTGTAAAATATTTTTGATGAAGAGTGAATTACAGAAAGGGGATGCTATTTAATAATTTTTTTGTGTTGCTAACATTTTTTCAAAGCCTACATACAACAGTAATAAACATGGTGAAAAGAGTTATAAAAAAATATATATATATTTTAAATTTTTACAATTATTTATCTATATAGACCCCAAAATGTGTAGCAAGAATATTGATTGATTTATAAAAGGGTATACATATTTAATAATGTTTTAAATTGAGTTTTATTAGGTGATATGCTTTACTCTCTCGCAGCATTGAACATAAGATTTCAGTGTTTTTCGATTCCCATTGACTTCTATAGCATCCGCGACCTCAAGGGTGGCGGATTGAAAACTAGGTACGCTGCGTTGGATAAGATGCGAGCGTAACTTTCATTCTTTGATAACTTCTTGACAGCTTCTGTGTTGAATAGGAGGGCAAATACAAATAATTACGCTTAAATTCAATGGGTTTTCAATTCGCATCGATCTGCGTCGAATTGAGACCAACGAATCGTATGTTACGTCACAAATTCCTAATTATAATATTATATATTAGATAACTACGGCGCATCAATCTCGCAACAACTACAACGCGGAATTCAAGCTCATTTTCAGTTGACGCTTTGATAAATAGGCCTCCAAGACTAGACATTTCAAGATTTTAACTAATTAGGATAAACAATTAGGTTTCTCTGACAATTTGAAGTAAAATGTTGCAGTGTGTAATGATAAATATGGTTAGGTATATTTTTTGAATTGAGGAGAGGAGAGGAAGACCCTGGATCAAATATATAAATGAGGGGGTTATGAGTGGTTCTCAGAGAAAATTATAGTACTTTACGTATTTAAATATTCTTCCCAGAGAAAACATATGGAGTGATAGTCATCTATATTTTTGTGACGCATGAAGTGGTATTTTTCCATTTGAAGTGAGTATCTCACAGTTTCTTTACATTGTTGAGTGGAGGGTAGCTTTGTTTTTTTCCAGTTTTTAGGCATGTGCTTTTTCGCAGTTAACCATTGTAGTTAGCAGGGTGTACCATTAATTACATTTTATGCTGGGAAATTTGTTGAATAGCAATGTCCATATATCAAATGGAATAGGTATGGAGTGTACTGTTTCCATTTATTTTTTAATCGATTTCCAATAAGTTTGAGCAACAGGGCAGGACCACCATATGTGTGTAGGTGTGCTGGTTTCTATGCAGCCTCTCCAGCAATTTGGTGGTGTAGAGGGAAATAGGTTGTGTAATCGGACTGGTGTGTAATACCACCTGTATATAAATTTAGAATTAATTTCTAGGATATGTATAGATGATGTGGCTTTGCTCATGGAGAAGAATATTTTTAACCAATCTCCATGTGGGGGGGGGGGGGGAATAGCAGATTTCCTCCTCCCATTTGCAAGTATATGAAGGTTGAAATATTGTGTATATTTGTAAAAGTTGTTTATGTGTTAAGGATAGTAGTCACTTATCCGAGGTAGAGTTATAGCAAAGATTCTGAAATCAGCCAGTGATTGCAGGATTTGTGTTTTGAGTGGGTGAGTTGATATAAAATGTGTATGTGTACCAGTGTGTAGGCGCGGGTCCTAGTATTGTTATCAGTTCAGTTAGAGGTTTAAGTTTTCCATCAATCAGTAATGTATAGCAGGGAACTGAATTGTGGATGGTGAATTTAGGGTCATTATGTAGGGGTGGTCACAAGGAGAGGATAGGGTTTCCTATCAATGGGGTATCAATGGGGTCGAGAGGGTATGGTAGAGATATGGGGGTATTTCTCTATGTGTATATCCCACACTTTGAGTGCTTCTTTTGTCATCAGGGGGAGGAGTTTTAGAAAGTGTCTTTGGTTTTGAGGGAGCCAGCATTTGCTACCAAGGTGGTCTGTAAAAGTTAATTGATGTTCTAGTTGTGTCCATTCTTTGTGAGTTATATGTTTACACCAATTAACAATTCTGGTTAGGAAAGTCGATATTCAATAATGTATTAAATTGGGTATTCCCAATCCACCTAGTTCTTTTGGGCGTAATAATGTGGCTGTAGCTACACGGGGGTGTTTATGAAGCCAAATAAAAGAGATAAGCAATTTTTGTAGGTTATGTATCAGTTTATCTGTGAGCGGTATTGGGAGGGCCTGGAATAGGTAAAGAATTTTTGGTAATATAACCATCTTTACCGCGTTGATCCTACCTAGCCAGGAGAGAGGTTTGGCGCTCCATGTTCTTAAGGTGTTTTGAATGTTATTCCTCATATTGTTGTAGTTTAGGTCTATCAAAGCTGTTAGGTATGGCGAGATATGGATGCCTAGAAATTTTATTTCGACAGCTTGTGTGCGGAAATGAAATTGGTTTTGTATTGTGCGTATATCGTCCATAGGTAGAGCAATACTAAGTAATTTGGGTTTTAAGAATATAAATTTTAAAATTTGAGTATGTTCCATAGGTGTTTAAAGTTTGCATTATGGGGGTTATTGATGTGGTGGGGTTAGTGAGTGTTAGGAAAATGACATCTGCGTAGAGTGTGATTTTTTTAGTCATGGTTCTTTATTTTATTGCCTGTTATGTCGGGTGTGTTTCTAATGACAGATGCAAGGGTTTCCATAGCTAGAATGAATAAAATTGGAGAAAGAGGGCAGTCCTGTCTTGTACCGTTCTTGGTATAAAATGGTTGAGATATTGAATCGTTTAATTTAATTGATGCTTGAGGATTATTATATAGGGAGAAAATGTTTCCGACAAAATCTTGGGTAAAGCCAAATTTAATGAGAGTATTTTTCAGGAAAAGCCAATCTAGCTTATCAAAGGCTTTCTCTGCATTCATTGAGATGAACAAAGAGGGAAGTTGGTTGTGGGTGGCATATTCCATTAGATTGATAATTTTGGTGTTATTGTCTCTGGTCTCTCTATGGGGTGTGAATCCTGCTTGGTTGAAATGCATCAGAGTTGGGAGGACAGTGTTTATGCGCGTTGCAAGTATTTTTGCATATATTTTAATATCTACGTTCAGTAGGGAGATTGGACGGAAATTTGCTGGCATTGTGGGAGGTTTGCCAGGTTTGAGGATTACTACTACTTGGGATTCTAGCATGGATGGTAGGAAAGGGTTGTCTGTGGAACTTTCATTGAATATTGTGGTGAGGTTTGGGAATAGTAAGGAGGAAAATATCTGATAGTGTTTTGTTGAAAATCCATCTGGACTTGGGCTTTTCCCTTTTTTTAATGTTTTGATCGCATTTTTCTTGGGTTGTAATTGGTTTATTCCAGATTGTAGTTGTTCTGTGCTAAGGGGTGGTAAATGGCATTTATTAATATACTATATCATGTTGGAATGATGATCTGGAGCAAGGGTTTCATCTTGTTGGTTATATAATAATGTTTAGTATTCATGAAAAGACTGTAGAATATCTTTTGTGGTCTTTAGAGTTATATTATGTGGTTGTTTGAGTTTGGAGCATATATGTTAATGAGGGTGATTGGTCTACCATAGAGAAGACCCTTTAATCCTAGGAATCTGCTGTCTGTATCTTATATGACTGTGATAGTGAAAGACAGCACCTATTTACCTTCTGGGGCACAGGAAAAGGGTTAGCCAGACCCCAATGTGTATCCAAAAGAAGTATTTTTCCAGCCACCAGTTAAACTTTAAAAAGACCTTTATTCATTTCTTACAGGGTCCATCATATCAACAACGTTTCAAACCTATGCCAGGTGATTAAGAACCTGGCATAGGTTTGAAACGTTGTTGATATGATGGACCCTGTAAGAAATGAATAAAGGTCTTTTTAAAGTTTAACTGGTGGCTGGAAAAATACTTCTTTTGTATCTTATATGACCTCTGTGTAAGGGTGAATGGTAGGGATTTATTGAGAAGTATGCTAACTCCTCCTATTTTGGTTGTTCTTGAGCTATGGTAATGAGTAGTAAAGATTTTGCCAAAATACTTCGGTTCCTTATATTGTCTAAAGTGGGTTTCTTGTATAAATAAGATATCGGATTGTCTTTTAGAAAAATCAAGAAAGGCTTTAGAGGGTTTATGAGAGGAGTTCAGTCCTTTTGCGTTTTGGGTGATGAGGGTTATGGGGTGTGGTTTGTTTATGTTAGTATGGGTCATTATGGTGTGTAGGGGGGAAGATATCTGGCAGGGGGAGATATGGGTATGTTTTAATTGGTGGTGTGTCAGAGTGTTTTAATAACAACAGTGAAAACAAGTCTCTCTTCCTAATATTGGGAATAATAAGAGAAAAAACTGGGGGCATTCACTATGTGCCCTGTTGCAGAAGAAATAAAGAAATTGGGTTATATTAATTTGACAGTAAATCTTGGCAATTGAGTAGGAGCTAAGGGTATTATGGTAAGGGTATGGTTGGAGCTAAAAAGTTTATATCTCACTATTAAGAAATTACAGGTAAAGTGAAATAAAGCTAGGCAGATATAGCAAGTCTAAATAATATTGAGTATGGGGCATGTTGAGGGTACTTGCCCATCAGATGGATGAGTGAGACACGTTTTTGTCGGTTACTGTGAAAGAGGAGCATAGTCTTTTCAAGATGAGTGGGTTGAAACAGTCAGGCTGAGGGTTGCATGTCTTGAGGGTGATGTTTCTGGTGGTTCATTTTTCCTAGAGTTCACTGTGTGCCAGGATTAAATGGTTCCACTGATGTTTTTCTTCTTTGGTGTGGTGGGTCTAGTGGATGGCACATGTTCTGGGAAAACATCTATTCCTAGGGAGGTGCAGAATGAAGGAAAGTCTTCAGGAGATTTACATATGTAGCGAGTATTGTTTTGAATGGTCCACAGATGAGTAGGGAACCCCCACCTATACTGGATTTTGTGTTTCTCAGCATGGTGGTAAGGGCGGAGAGTTAATTTCTTCTCTGTAATGTTTTAGTAGATAAGTCTTGATAGAACTGTAGTACATTGTCCCTGAACCGGACTGGTTGGTTTTCCTGTGATTGGGCCAGGAGCATTTCCTTGTCTTGGAAATTTTTAAAATGAATAACAATGTCTCTTGCGGGAGCAGTTTCAGGAGGTTTAGGTCTTAGGGTTTTGTGCGCTCTCACCCAGGGTTAGTCAGTCGGAGGTCAGGAATCTTGTAGGTTGGGAAATAGAGATTGTAGGAAAACTGGAAAGTCTCTGGGCAATACTGATTCAGGCACGCCTCGGATTCTCTTGTTTTTACGTCTGCTTCGGTTTTCCAGGTCCTCTAGTTTCTCTTGGAGTGTATTTGTAGCTTCTTGCTGTGAGACCACTTGGTTTGTTAGTTGTTGAATTGCCTTCTAATGATTCAACCTGGAAACCAGGGGTATGGATGTCTTATTTTATAGTGGCTAACTCTTTCCTGATGCACTTTCGTACAATATCTGCTATGTCTTGCTTTGAAGGAACATTTTGTAAGATAGATGCTAAAAGTTGGGTTTCTTCTCTTGGGATATTTTGTGAGTTAGGATCTTGTTGTGTACCAGCTGCAGATTTGGCACCCTGAGGTGAAGTGCATCAGGAGGTATCCATGGATTCTGAACTCTGAAGAAATTATGACATTGTAGTTTTAGTGGTTTTATCCTTTTTTTTTATCAGGGTTTTTCTGGAAGTCATCTTGTGTCTGTGTAAATGAACAGACTAGTGTATAAGAAGATGGCTTGTAGGTGTTTTGCAAAGTTAAATCAAATGTGTCTCTTCGACCAAAACTTTTAAATTTTAAATAATGCTCTGTATTTAGGGCTCAGATGTGGCAGTAGTTGTTTGCAGGAGATAGAGCTGCATCAGGTGTTAGCAGTCTCTTGGGTCAGGCCTGAGGCCTACTTTCTAATGTGAGGCTTAATGCTGTGAGAAGGGTCCTGCAAGCAAGGTCTGCAGTTTTATATTCTGTAGGGTCTTTATTAGCTTTGACTCTTATGTTTTATGGGCTATAGAGTGTTTTTTTTTTCGGTATGCTTACCGTGATAGGTATATATATGTCACTGCCTTCATGATCCGGTCAAGCCCTGCAGCCTGATGTAGCCGTTATTGCAGTAGATGCGCCACAGGCCGTCTGGTGTGTCTGCTACCGTTTCTGTATGGCTCTGCAGGGCCTCTTATTGAGCGTTAGCTGGTGGTAAGGTGAACGGATTCACTGATCACTCCGGTGTTCCGGTGTTCGAAGACCCTTGATAGAGTGGTTGTGACCTGTTCTGGCAGGTTTTAAGGGCTCTCTGTTAGGTCGTCTTGCGGCGTGGTCTCCAAGTATGCGTCGGAAAGGCTGTAAGCGCTTCAGTGGAGATTAGGCAGGTTTCCCACAGGTTTTGTGCATATGCATGAGGGTTGATGGCCAAGATTTTACTGCAAACTTGGGGCTAAATAAAGCAGAGCTCCCGAGTTATGCTGCACTTATGGCGGCTGCTGTCCCCGTCCCCCGTAATTATGTGTTTTACTGTATATTTACTTTACATATTTCACATTCCAATGTTCTTCACTTGCAGGATAATGTACTTTATATTCCTAAATACATATTTCTATATATGTGTGTATTTACCTAGACCTGCATATCTATTTTTATAGCTATATGGATATATATAGATATAGATATGTATTTTAAATGAACAGTATCAGATGTAAACTATGAGTTTTGCGCATCACGTTTCTCAATTAGTTCTTAATGAGGTACAGTTAGCGCACATGAAAATGGCATATGCACATATCCTGTGAGGGCCTGTGCACCAGTATTCAAACACTATGCTTAATCAGAGAGCTGTCAGTGGTGTGTATTGCTTCTGAAGACAAAATCTGTATCATATAAGCAACTGCTGACTCTCTGAGTAGGTGTGGTGATTGAATACCGGTGCATGGGCCCTCACATAATATGTGCGCATGCCGCAGAAAAACAGTGATAACTTTTATTAGAAGCATTTTTGTTAATGGAAGTATATTGAAAAAATGATTAAACATACTGTAAAATATATAGATATACTCTCTGGATTATTTAAAATATTTTACACTATGTTTAATACTTTTTGTAATAATATATATTAATTTCTTTTAATATTTTATATGTAATATTTCCATAACACGGCCTTAGGAATACTAACTTTACATGTGTGCTAACCCGACCATATTAAAAATTGAGAAACGTGATGCGCAAAAGCATATTTTACAGATCAGATACGCAAACCATATCCTGCAAGACCATGCCTTAGAAATTAAAATTGCTGAGGCATGTTCCTGCTTAAAGGGACAAAAAACCCAACATTTTTCACTTGTGATTTAGGTAGAAAATACAATTTTAAACAACTTTGCAATTTACTTCTATTAATTTATTTTCTTCCTTCTCTTGTTATCTTTTGCTGAACTTTTTTTCGATGAAAGCTCAGGAACGGCAAATAACCTAGGTTCTAGCTGCTGATTGGTGGCTGCATATATATATACCAATTGTCATTGACTCAACCAGGTGTTCAGTCAGCAACCAGTAGTGAATTGCTGGTCCTTCAAAAAAGCATACCAAGAGAATGAAGAAAAATTGATAATAGAAATGAATTAGAGAATTGCTTAAAATTGCATGCTCTGTCTGAATCATGAAAGAAAAAAAATTGGGTTTCATATTCCTTTAATTCTGGCTATAACTTTGGATAGCAATACAAATGGGCAAAAGATCTAAATCAGGTTGAACAACCAGGGAACCACTAGGGCATCTATTAGACTAGCCTGAGGGTCCCAAGACCTGGCGCAATACTGTGGCAAAAGAAGAAACCATTGGTAATTGCTCCATAACTGCACTCAGATGGTTTTATGTATTGGTTATATGATGTGAAGCATTTTACTATATAGTACTGAAGGGGTTTAGTATCACTGGTGGGATTTGTTTTTGAGATTATATATATAGATATATATACACATTTATTTAAATCTATATTATTTTTTTAAGTTTAAAAGAATAACAATAATACAAAATATCCAATAACAGTATCAGTTGTCACGGTCAAATAATTGATCAACTTTGTGTTTCATCCTACAGCTTGAAGAACAAAATAAATTATCTTAAGTTTGGCTGTACAAGTGTTTAAATGGTTCCCAATAAAATCTAATATTGCAAAACATATCTGCTTTTTGTTTTCTGTAAAAACCGTAACCCTCTAGGAGCAATAATTTCTCTGATCTAGACATCCACAGTTTTTTTTAGAGGGGAGGGGGTGAGGGTTAGAGTATTTTTCCAGAGCCTAGCAATTACGGATTTTGCTCTATTAATGGCAATTTGAAACAATTTTAATCGAGATTATATAATTTTTAATAGATTTAATTATTTTATTTTTGTCCCCATATATTTAGTAAGTTTTGATATTGTGTTGCGGTTTATGACAGTGCAATGGCGTGGCAATAAATGTAATATATGTCTTCAAATAACCTATCCAAAGATTTTCGCAAAAGACAGAAAGAAAGGTTGCAGGAAATAGAGAAAAACTTTGATTCCTGGGGAGAAGATGCCAGTAGCCACACAAAATAATTTGAACATAGATGAATGGGAACATGGTTTAAAAATTGTGGGGGGTCTAATTAGGAAACTCACCGTATCATTTTGGAATAAATGTACATATTGGGCCAGATTACAAGTGGAGCACTAATTGACGCTCCCGCTCGAGCATTAGTTGCACTAGAAGTAAGCTTTTTGCACTCTTCGGGTAGCGCTTGTATTACGAGTTGAAAGTAAACTGTTTTTGTTCAAGCGCTAACCTGACAAGCGTAAAATGAATATCACATGCGTATTCACATATTCATCCATAGAAGTCAGCAGAGGAAAAAAACACTACACTCTCGCGCTACACTCTCTCACTACACTCTCATGTGCGTTAACAATACATGAAAATATTAATATGTCACATTCCAATGTTCTGCACATAGCAGAATATGTTCTATTTATTAATAAATACATATTTCTACATATAGCTGATATTTTTTGGTTTTATATATATATATATATATTATATATACATATATACATACCTACATGATTATATATAGGTATAAATATATACAGGAATATCTATTTAGAAATACTTAGAACATATTCCCTTATGTGTTTGTTCATGTTTTCATCTACTTAATTGCAAAGGGCTCCAATGCACTTATATATATACACCCTCTTATAACTGTGGATGTAGCCGTGTTTAGAATTAAGAAATCACATTCAAAATCATGTTAAATAGGAGTCAGTACACACTTGTCATCATTTAAAGTGCCTCTGATTAACCTCAAATAAAGTTCAGCTGTTCTAGTAGGTCTTTACTGACATTTTCTTAGTCGTATCCTACAGCAAAAGCCATGGTCCGCAGAGAGCTTCCAACGCATCAGAGGGATCTCATTGTTAAAAGGTATCAGTCAGGAGAAGGGTACAAAAGAATTTCCAAGGCATTAGATATACCATGGAACACAGTGATGACCGTCATCATCATCATCAAGTAGAGAAAATATGGCACAACAGTGACATTACCAAGAACTGGATGTCCCTCCAAAATTGATGAAAAGACGAGAAGAAAACTGCTCTGGGAGGCTTCCAAGAGTACTACAGCGACATTAAAGGAGCTGCAGGAATATCTGGCAAGTACTGGCTGTGTGGTACATGTGACAACAATCTCCCTTAGTCTTCATATGTCTGGGCTATGAGGTAGAGTGGCAAGATGGAAGCCTTTTCTTATGATGAAAAACATCCAAGTCCGGCTAAATTTAGCAAAAACACATCTGAAGTCTCCCAAAAGCATGTGAGAAAAGGTGTTATGGTCTGATGAAACCAAGGTTGAACTTTTTGGCAATAATTCCAAAAGATATGTTTGGCGCAAAAACAACACTGCATATCACCAAAAGAACACCATACCCACAGTGAAGTATGGCGGTGGTAGCATCATGCTTTAGGTCTGTTTTTCTTCAGCTGGAATTGGGGCCTTATTCAAGGTAGAGGGAATTATGAACAGTTCCAAATACCAGTCAATATTGGCACAAAACCTTCAGGCTTCTGCTAGAAAGCTGAACATGAAGAGGAATTTCATCTTTCAGCATGACAACGACCCAAAGCATACAACCAAATCAACAAAGGAATGGCTTCACCAGAAGAAGATTAAAGTTTTGGACTGGCCCAGCCAGAGCCCAGACCTTAATCCAATCAAAAATCTGTGGGGTGATCTGAAGAGGGCTGTGCACAGGAGAGTGGGCACATCTTGCCAAGTCAAGATGTGCCATGCTGATAGACTCATACCCAAAATGACTGAGTGCTGTAATAAAACAAAAAGGTGCTCCAACAAAGTATTAGTTTAAGGGTGTGCACACTTATGCAACCATATTATTTTATTTTTTTATTTTTACTTCCCTTCTCATAAAAGATTTCAGTTTGTTTTTCAATTGAGTTGCATAGTTTATAGGTCACATTAAAGGTGGAAAAAGTTCTGAAATAATTTATCTTTGTCTAATTTTTTTACATCACAGAAACATGCCATTTTAACAGGGGTGTGTAGACTTTTTATATCCACTATATATATATATATGCAGCAAAAAGTTTAAACATAGAGGTGCACTTCTCAATTCCAATCCGTATACCAAAACAGTGCTAGCAGTCCTAAAATACTACAAAACTATACTTGCTAAGAAAGGATTGATTAAATACCAATATCAATCAAAGAAGGACAAAGGCACAGTGGTTTCTAACGCTTTATTAGTACTTGTGGGTGTGACTTAACAAATCAGACAGTCTATCCTCCACCCAAATTTCAAATGGTATACTCTTGCATTAAATAAAGTACAAACACCACAGACTATAAGTACACATTATTCAGGATATCTCTTGAAACAAACATGTTAACTGCAAACGGTTACTAAACTGGACCAGCATTAATCATAGTGTGCAAAGAAACAAACCGTTGTAAAAGACGACACAATGATAATCTGCAGTATAGAAAATTTTCAACAGTTGCTAAGTAAGAACATGGGGCCCCAATGCTTAAAGTAGAGCGAGTGAAGTCTCCAAAACCAGGCACACAAGTGTAAAAAACACGCTCTGGTATAGACGCTCAAAAAAGTGACTACATCAAGTAGGGCTAAACGCAGCAAAATATTTTTTGGAACTGAGGGGGGAACAATATAGAGAAAACACAACTTGGATCCTTAAACTATTAGGGTTAATTTTGAAAAACAACATTTTTTCTTTTGATGGTAAACTCTATAGACAAGTACGTGGCACAGCCATGGGTGCTACATGTACGCATGTCTGCATCTAGGCTTCTGGGATATTAAATATGTTTTTAATGAACTTTCTGTGTGGGTTGAAAAATATGTCATCCTCTGGCTTCGGTTTGTGGACGACATTTTAATCCTATGGAAAGGTGATGAAAAAACAGTAGCC
The DNA here is from genome assembly GCF_027579735.1 of Bombina bombina. Lineage (NCBI taxonomy): Eukaryota > Metazoa > Chordata > Amphibia > Anura > Bombinatoridae > Bombina > Bombina bombina. The sequence goes on from NC_069504.1 coordinate 153,806,423, forward strand.
GACTTTGTTGACATTTTGAATAAAAATGTTCTCAATTTATTCATAACATATAATGTCAGCAAGGATCAGGCTACTTAGATTTAAACATTATTAAACACGATAATGAAATCCATACCAATGTTCATCGCAAAAAAAACAGCAACAAATAGTCTGTTACATGCGATGGGTCACCACCCAGACGCTCAAAAAAATGGCTTACCTACAGGCCAATTTTTGAGGTTAAAAAGATGTTACTCCTCAACAAAGGCATTTGAAGATCAAGCTAAGCTAATGTCTGAAAGATTTATAGCAAGAGGCTACGCAAAGAAAAAAGTTAAAAAAGCGTGGGTTAGAGCTCGTAAAACCTCTAGATATGATCTGCTATACAGCAGGAGAGATGCATCAAAAAATGATACACAGGCCAGATTGGTTACACAGTATATCTCGCATTGGAAGAAATTACGAAGTATTCTCAATGCCCACTGGCATATTCTATTTGAAGATGCATCACTCTTGGGCTGTATTTCAGAGTATCCCTTGCTAACAGCCAAGAGAGCACCAAGCATTAGAGATATGTTGGTACATAGCGAATTTAAAAGAGAGTCGACCAGTAATTGGTTATCAGCAACACAGAATCAAGTTGGCAGTGTACCCTGTGGGCACTGTGTATATTGTACATACATCAAGAGATCGGCCTCATTTTACACACCCACTAGAAGTAAGCCACATTATGTGAAAGATAGAATATCCTGCACTTCCAAGAATGTCATGTATCTGCTCAACTTACCGTGTCCCAAGTTTTATGTCGGTAAATCGACGAGGGAACTGAAAAACAGAGTACGTGAGCATAGGGACGACATTAAAAATGAAAATATGGACAGTCCAGTAGCAAGACACTTTAAATCCTGCCACAACTCGGATCATACCAAATTGAAAATTATGGGCATTGAACAGTTGAAACAAAGTAGACGTGGTGGGAACCTTGATAGAATAATTTTGCAATATGAATCCAGATGGATTTTTAGGTTAAACACCCTTAGTCCTATAGGCCTAAATGAGAAAATCAAATATGTATCTTTACTGTAGAACAGCATAAGCCTTGTCATAATAAATTTATTAGGAATTATAGCTATATCTATCTAAATATGCCTCTATACATATAATAAAATGTTGCTTAGCATAAGGGATGTAACCCCCAATGATGGAAAACTATGCATTAAGCATAATGGCTACAATTATGAAGCATTTGTTATTAAGGTTTACATTATTTGTATCATTAGGTAAAAAATGGACCTTTATTTATTTAAGATCATCTGATATTTGGACAAATAAGTATATCTTTGGAAAATCATCTGGGTTACTTATCCAATATTACATGAATTAATACAGGCTTAAAATTTCACTGAAACTCCCATTAAAATATGTTTAAATGATTTGTTGTATCAAATGAACCAATATACCAATACTGTGTGAATGTAAATAGTCTAAAATGTAAATATTCAGCAATCAGTTTCATGTTTGGTAACGGAAGCATAATATAATTAGAGCACCCGAGGAATATCTGATATACAGTGATCGTACAGGATGAGGGGGGGGGGTATTATGGACCAGTGACTGGATAAATAGCAAGCACACCCCCTTAGAGACACATCTGATGAGGCCGTGATACTCAGCCCTTTGTGGGAGGGGAGAAACGGGTCATGACTGAAGATTAACACTGACGTAACAGCTATCATACAGGCTGTGTGAACACCGTACCAGGAGAGGTCAACATTGCAGTTTTGAGCCAAGCAAGTGAAGACGCCAACCTACCAAGTGAACTCTCAAGTCAGACAGCCTCTATAACAAGGTACCCGGTGTGCTGTTTAGCGGTGAATTAATATATTGAAATCACAGTAAGGTTTGGCTTTAAAGTCTTGCAAAAACTCTCCAATAGTCCGGATTTACGGTATTTCCACACTGCACGGACTGTTAACCCCCTGGTGGGATATCTGATGTAACAGATTCTTACAAATCTAAGTTTTGATTGGCCTACACCGGCTTTAAGTGACTGCCTACTACAATAATTACACAGGTTGCAAGGAAGGAAAAAGTTGCTTTGATAAATCCGTGCCTGTTGGGAATTAGTAGTCACCTTTTTGAGCGTCTATACCAGAGCATGTTTTTTACACTTATGTGCCTGGTTTTGGGGACTTCACTTTCTCTACTTTAAGCATTGGGGCCCCATGTTCTTACTTAGCAACGGTTGCTAATTTTCTATACTGCAGATTATCATTGTGTCGTCTTTTACAACTGTTTCTTTGCACACTATGATTAATGCTGGTCCAGTTTAGTAACCGTTTGCAGTTAACATGTTTGTTTCAAGAGATATCCCGAATAATGTGTACACATAGCCTGTGGTGTTTGTACTTTATTTAATGCAAGAGTATACCATTTTAAATTTGGGTGGAGGATAGACTGTCTGATTTGTTAAGTCACACCCACAAGTAGTAATAAAGCGTTAGAAACCACTGTGCAGCCTTTGTCCTTCTTTGATTGATATTGGTATTTAATATTAACTATGTATTTCACAGTGCTACAACCAGAGTTAGTCCTTCTAGATCCTAGGAGTTTGGGTACCTAGCTAACCCTAAATAGATGCAATTAAATTGTTAAAAAATCCAAGGAGCGCCTAGTGAGGAAGGCTAAGGATATATATATAAAATAATGTCATTTAATTAACAACTTAAATTCCAAATAAAATACATATATTCACAAAAAATACAATAAATACAATTGAATTAAAAATAAAAAAAAATGTATAAACATGGATCCATGTGATTAAATAAATGAGGAAAATACAATATGGTTCTGATTGTACAATCTGTTACAATTGATTATAATCGCAATTGGTAATGTCCCATTCTGATTGATTCCTTATAGAGTAGAAAAAAACATAATTTATGTAAGAACTTACCTGATAAATTCATTTCTTTCATATTAGCAAGAGTCCATGAGCTAGTGACGTATGGGATAAACATTCCTACCAGGAGGGGCAAAGTTTCCCAAACCTCAAAATGCCTATAAATACACCCCTCACCACACCCACAAATCAGTTTAACGCATAGCCAAGAAGTGGGGTGATAAGAAAAAAGTGCGAAAGCATAAAAAATAAGGAATTGGAATAATTGTGCTTTATACAAAAAAATCATAACCACCACAAAAAAGGGTGGGCCTCATGGACTCTTGCTAATGTGAAAGAAATGAATTTATCAGGTAAGTTCTTACATAAATTATGTTTTCTTTCATGTAATTAGCAAGAGTCCATGAGCTAGTGACGTATGGGATAATGAATTCCCAAGATGTGGATCTTCCACGCAAGAGTCACTAGAGAGGGAGGGATAAAATAAAGACAGCCAATTCCGCTGAAAATAATCCACACCCAAAATAAAGTTTAAATCTTATAATGAAAAAAAATGAAATTATAAGCAGAAGAATCAAACTAAAACAGCTGCCTGAAGTACTTTTCTACCAAAAACTGCTTCAGAAGAAGAAAACACATCAAAATGGTAGAATTTAGTAAAAGTATGCAAAGAAGACCAAGTTGCTGCTTTGCAAATCTGATCAACCGAAGCTTCATTCCTAAACGCCCAGGAAGTAGAAACTACCTAGTAGAATGAGCTGTAATCCTTTGAGGCGGAGTTTTACCCGACTCAACATAAGCATGATGAATTAAAGATTTCAACCAAGATGCCAAAGAAATGGCAGAGGCCTTATGACCTTTCCTAGAACCGGAAAAGATAACAAATAGACTAGAAGTCTTTTGGAAATTTTTAGTAGCTTCAACATAATATTTCAAAGCTCTAACTACATCCAAAGAATGCAAAGATCTCTCCTTAGAATTCTTAGTATTAGGACACAATGAAGGAACCAAAATTTCTCTACTAATGTTGTTAGAATTCACAACCTTAGGTAAAAATTTAAAAGAAGTTCGCAACACCGCCTTATCCTGATGAAAAATCAGAAAAAGAGATTCACAAGAAAGAGCAGATAATTCAGAAACTCTTCTAGCAGAAGAGATGGCCAAAAGAAACAAAACTTTCCAAGAAAGTAGTTTAATGCCCAGTGAATGCATAGGTTCAAAAGGAGGAGCCTGAAGAGCCCCCAGAACCAAATTCAAACTCCAAGGAGGAGAAATTGACTTAATAACAGGCTTTATACGAACCAAAGCTTGTACAAAACAATGAATATCAGGAAGATTAGCAATCTTTCTGTGAAAAAGAACAGAAAGAGCAGAGATTTGTCCTTTCAAGGAACTTGCAGACAAGCCTTTATCCAAACCATCCTGAAGAAACTGTAAAATTCTCGGAATTCTAAAAGAATGCCAGGAAAAATGATGAGAAAGACACCAATTAATGTAAGTCTTCCAGACTCGATAATATATCTTCCTAGATACAGATTTACGAGCCTGTAACATAGTATTAATCACAGAGTCAGAGAAACCTCTTTGACTAAGAATCAAGCGTTCAATCTCCATACCTTCAAATTTAAGGATTTGAGATCCTGATGGAAAAAAGGACCTTGCGATAGAAGGTCTGGTCTTAACGGAAGAGTCCACGGTTGGCAAGAGGCCATCCGGACAAGATCCGCATACCAAAACCTGTGAGGCCATCCTGGAGCCACCAGCAGAACAAACGAGCATTCCTTCATAATCTTGGAAATTACTCTTGGAAGAAGAACTAGAGGCGGAAAGATATAGGCAGGATGATACTTCCAAGGAAGTGACAATGCATCCACTGCTTCCGCCTGAGGATCCTTGGATCTGGACAGATACCTGGGAAGTTTCTTGTTTAGATGAGAAGCCATCAGATCTATTTCTGGAAGTCCCCACATTTGAACAATCTGAAGAAAAACCTCTGGGTGAAGAGACCATTCGCCCGGATGTAAAGTTTGGCGACTGAGATAATCCGCTTCCCAATTGTCTATACCTGGGATATGAATTGCAGAAATTAGACAGGAGCTGGATTCCGCCCAAACCAGTATTCGAGATACGTCTTTCATAGCCAGAGGACTGTGAGTCCCTCCTTGATGATTGATATATGCCACAGTTGTGACATTGTTTGTCTGAAAACAAATGAACGATTCTCTCTTTAGAAGAGGCCATGACTGAAGAGCTCTGAAAATTGCACGAAGTTCCAAAATATTGATTGGTAATCTCACCTCCTGAGATTCCCAAACCCCTTGTGCTGTCAGAGACCCCCAAACAGCTCCCCAACCTGTCAGACTTGCATCTGTTGAAATCACAGTCCAGGTCGGAAGAACAAAAGAAGCCCCCTGAACTAAACGATGGTGATCTGTCCACCACGTCAGAGAATGTCGTACAATCGGTTTTAAAGATATCAATTGAGACATCTTTGTGTAATCCCTGCACCACTGGTTCAGCATACAAAGCTGAAGAGGTAGCATGTGAAAACGAGCAAAGGGGATCGCGTCCGATGCAGCAGTCATAAGACCTAGAATTTCCATGCATAAGGCTACCGAAGGGAATGATTGAGACTGAAGGTTTCGACAAGCTGAAACCAATTTCAGACGTCTTTTTTCTGTCAGCGACAGAGTCATGGACACTGAATCTATCTGGAAACCTAAAAAGGTTACCCTTGTCTGAGGAATCAACGAACTCTTTGGTAAATTGATCCTCCAACCATGTTCTCGAAGAAACAATACAAGTCGATTTGTATGAGATTCTGCTAAAAGTGAAGACTGAGCAAGTACCAAGATATCGTCCAAATAAGGAAATACCACAATACCCTGTTCTCTGATTACAGACAGAAGGGCACCGAGAACCTTTGTAAAAATCCTTGGAGCTGTTGCTAGGCCAAACGGCAGAGCCACAAACTGGTAATGCTTGTCTAGAAAAGAGAATCTCAGAAACTGATAGTGATCTGGATGAATCGGAATATGCAGATATGCATCCTGTAAATCTATTGTGGACATATAATGCCCTTGCTGAACAAAAGGCAGGATAGTCCTTATAGTTACCATTTTGAATGTTGGTATCCTTATATAACGATTCAATATTTTTAAATTCAGAACTGGTCTGAAGGAATTCTCCTTCTTTGGTACAATGAAGAGATTTGAGTAAAACCCCAGCCCCTGTTCCAGAACTGGAACTGGTAAAATTACTCCAGCCAACTCTAGATCTGAAACACATTTCAGAAATGCTTGAGCCTTCGCTGGATTTACTGGGACACGGGAAAGAAAAAATCTTCTTGCAGGAGGCCTTATCTTGAAGCCAATTCTGTACCCTTCTGAAACAATGTTCTGAATCCAAAGATTGTGAATTGAATTGATCCAAAATTCTTTGAAAAATCGTAATCTGCCCCCTACCAGCTGAGCTGGAACGAGGGCCGCACCTTCATGTGGACTTGGGAGCTGGCTTTGGTTTTCTAAAAGGCTTGGATTTATTCCAGACTGGAGATGGTTTCCAAACTGATACCGCTCCTGAGGGTGAAGGATCAGGCTTTTGTTCCTTATTGTGACGAAAGGAACGAAAACGATTATTAGACCTAAATTTACCTTTAGATTTTTTATCCTGTGGTAAAAAAGTTCCTTTTCCTCCAGTAACAGTTGAGATAATAGAATCCAACTGTGAACCAAATAATTTATTACCCTGGAAAGAAAGGGAAAGCAAAGTTGACTTAGAAGACATATCAGCATTCCAAGATTTAAGCCATAAAGCTCTTCTAGCTAAAATAGCTAGAGACATATACCTGACATCAACCCTAATGATATCAAAGATGGCATGACAAATAAAATTATTAGCATGTTGAAGAAGATTAACAATGCTATGAGAACTATGATCTGTTACTTGTTGCGCTAAAGCTTCTAACCAAAAAGTTGAAGCTGCAGCAACATCCGCTAAAGATATAGCAGGTCTAAGAAGATTACCTGAACATAAGTAAGCTTTTCTTAGAAAGGATTCAATTTTCCTATCTAAAGGATCTTTAAAGGAAGTACTATCTGCCGTAGGAATAGTAGTACGTTTAGCAAGAGTAGAGATAGCCCCATCAACTTTAGGGATTTTGTCCCAAAACTCTAATCTGTCAGATGGCACAGGATATAATTGCTTAAAACGTTTAGAAGGAGTAAATGAATTACCCAAATTATTCCATTCCCTGGAGATTACTTCAGAAATAGCATCAGGGACAGGAAAAACTTCTGGAATAACTACAGGAGATTTAAAAACCTTATTTAAACGTTTAGATTTAGTATCAAGAGGACCAGAATCCTCTATTTCTAATGCAATTAAGACCTCTTTAAGTAAAGAACGAATAAATTCCATTTTAAACAAATATGAAGATTTATCAGCATCAACCTCTGAAACAGTCTGCGCCATCGCAATAAAATGAAGCATTTTCAGCCCCTGCGAGCCTAACAGCCCACAGGGAAAAAAGTCAAATTTTAAGGTAAGAAAAAAATTGATTTATTCATATGCATTATCCCAAAAATGAAACTGACTGTCTGAAATAAGGAACGTTGAACATCCTGAGTCAAGGCAAATAAATGTTTAAACACATATATTTAGAACTTTATATAAAAGTGCCCAACCATAGCTTAGAGTGTCACAAAAATAAGACTTACTTACCCCAGGACACTCATCTACATGAAGTAGAAAGCCAAACCAGTACTGAAACGAGAATCAGCAGAGGTAATGGTATATATAAGAGTATATCGTCGATCTGAAAAGGGAGGTAAGAGATGAATCTCTACGACCGATAACAGAGAACCTATGAAATAGACCCCGTAGAAGGAGATCATTGAATTCAAATAGGCAATACTCTCTTCACATCCCTCTGACATTCACTGCACGCTGAGAGGAAAACCGGGCTCCAACCTGTTGCGGAGCGCATATCAACGTAGAATCTAGCACAAACTTACTTCACCACCTCCATAGGAGGCAAAGTTTGTAAAACTGATTTGTGGGTGTGGTGAGGGGTGTATTTATAGGCATTTTGAGGTTTGGGAAACTGTGCCCCTCCTGGTAGGAATGTATATCCCATACATCAATAGCTCATGGACTCTTGCTAATTACATGAAAGAAACTAAGTTTATGCTTACCTGATAAATTACTTTCTTTTACGATATGACGAGTCCACGGATTTCATCCTTACTTGTGGGATATTAACCTCCTGCTAACAGGAAGTGGCAAAGAGCACCACAGCAGAGCTGTATATATATAGCCCCTTCCCCTCCACCCTCAGTCATTCGGCCGAAGGTATAGGAAGAGAAAAAGGAAAGGCTAAAAGGTGCAGAGGTGACTGAAGTTTACAAAAAATATAAAGAAAAACTGTCTTAAAAAGAACAGGGTGGGCCGTGGACTCGTCATATCGTAAAAGAAAGTAATTTATCAGGTAAGCATAAATTTAGTTTTCTTTTACAAAGATATGACGAGTCCACGGATTTCATCCTTACTTGTGGGAAACCAATACCAAAGCAATAGGACACGGATGAAAGGGAGGGACAAGACAGGAACCTAAACGGAAGGCACCACTGCTTGAAGAACCTTTCTCCCAAAAATAGCCTCAGAAGAAGCAAAAGTATCAAATTTGGAAAATTTGGAAAAAGTGTGAAGGGACGACCAAGTCGCAGCCTTACAAATCTGTTTAACAGATGCATCGCTTTTAAAAGCCCATGAGGAAGCCACAGCCCTAGTAGAATGAGCCGTAATTCTTTCAGCAGGCTGCTGTCCGGCAGTCTCATATGCCAGGCGGATGATACTTCTCAGCCAAAAAGAAAGAGAGGTTTCTGACCCCTACGCTTTCCAGAATAAACAATGAATAAAGAAGAAGATTGACGGAAATGCTTAGTTGCCTGAAAGTAAAACTTTAAGGCACGGACCACAACCAAATTATGCAACATACGCTCCTTCTTAGAAGAAGGGTTAGGACATAAGGAAGGAACAACAATTTCATGATTAATATTCTTATTTGAAACAACCTAAAAACAGAACTTTCCAGGATAATAATTTGATATCCATGGAATGCATGGGTTCAAACGGAACCCCTTGAAGAACTCGAAGAACTAAATTCAAACTCCAAAGAGGAGTAATGGATCTAAATACAGGCTTAATTCTAGATAAAGCCTGACAAAAAGACTGAACATCTGGTACATTTGCCAAACGTTTGTGAAACAGAATTGACAAAGCTGAAATGTGTCCCCTTAAGGAACTTGCTGATAACCCTTTCTCCAATCCTTCTTGGAGAAAAGACAGAATCCTAGGAATCCTAACCTTACTCCATGAGTAACCCTTGGATTCACACCAATAAAGATATTTACACCATATCTTATGATAGATTTTTCTAGTGACAGGCTTTCTAGCCTATATCAAAGTATTGATGAGCGAATCAGAGAATCCTCGCTTCGATAAAATCAAGCGTTCAATCTCCACGCAGTCAGCTGCAGAGAAATTAGATTTGGATGTTGGAAAGGACCTTGAATGAGAAGGTCCTGTCTCAATGGAAGTTTCCACGCTGGCAGAGAGGACATGCCCACTAGATCTGCATACCAAATCCTGCGTGGCCACGCAGGCGCTATCAGGATCACTGAAGCTCTCTCCTGTTAGATTCGAGCAATCACGCGTGGAAGGAGAGGAAATGGCGGAAACACATAAGCTAGGCTGAACAACGAAAGCACTGCCAAGGCATCTATCAGTTCGGCCTGAGGATCCCTTGACCGGGATCCATATCTTGGAAGCTTGGCATTCTGTCGAGATGCCATCAAATCCAATTCCGGTCTGCCCCATCTGAGAATCAATAAGGCAAATACCTACGGGTGAGGTTCCCACTCCCCCGGATGAAAAGTCTGCCGACTTAGAAAATCTGCTTCCCAGTTCTCTACTCCTGGGATGTAGATTGCTGACAGATGACAAGAGTGGGCCTCCGCCCAACTGATTATCTTTGATACCTCTATCATCGCTAAGCAACTCCTTGTTCCCCCCTGATGATTGATAAATGCCACAGTCATGATGTGATCCGACTGGAATCTGATGAATTTGGCCAAAGCCAACTGAGGCCATGACTGAAGCGTATTGAATATTGCTCTCAGTTCCAGAATATTGATTGGAAGTAGAGACTCCACTTGAGTCCAAACACCCTGAGCCTTCAGGGAGTTTTAAACTGCACCCCAGCCCAGAAGGCTGGCATCTGTTGTCACTATCACCCACGAGGGTCTGCGGAAACAAGTCCCTTGGGACAGATGATCCGGCGACAACCATCAAAGAAGAGAGTTTCTGGTCTCTTGATCCAGATTTATCTGAGGAGATAAATCTGCATAATCCCCATTCCACTGTCCGAGCATGCACAGTTGCAGTGATCTGAGATGAAAGCGAGCAAATGGAACGATGTCCATTGCCGCTACCATAAATCCAATTACCTCCATACACTGAGCCACTGATGGCCGAGGAATGGACTGAAATGCTCGGCAAGTATTTAGAATCTTTGATTTTCTGACCTCCATCAGAAAAATATTCATGGCTACCGAGTCTATCAGAGTTCCCAAGAAAGGAACCCTTGTCTGTGGGACAAGTGAACTCTTCTCTATGTTCACCTTCCAGCCGTGGGTTCTCAGAAAAGACAACACTGTGTCCGTGTGAGAGTTTGTCAGATGATATGTTGACGCCTGAATCAGAATATCGTCCAGATAAGGCGCCACCGCTATTCCTCACGGTCTGAGAACCGCCAGAAGAGACCCTAGAACCTTTGTGAAGATTCTGGGTGCTGTGGCCAACCCGAAAGGAAGAGCCACGAACTGATAATGTTTGTCCAAGAAGGCAAACCTTAGAAACTGATGATGATCTTTGTGGATTGGAATATAAAGGTAAGCATCCTTTAAATCCACGGTAGTCATATATTGACCCTCCTAGATCATTGGTAAGATTGTTCGTATAGTCTCCATCTTGAACGATGGGACTCTGAGAAACTTGTTTAGACACTTTTTTGGGAACCACAAATAGGTTTGAGTAAAACCCCTGTCCTTGTTCCAATTTTGGAACTGGACAAATTACTCCCATAGTAGAAAGGTCTTTTACACAGCGTAAGAACGCCTCTCTTTTTATCTGGTTTGCAGATAACTTTGAAAGATGAAATCTCCCTCTTGGGAGAAAGTCCTTGAATTCCAATTGATAACCGTGGGTCACTATTTCTAGTGCCCAGGGATCCTGAACATCTCTTGCCCAAGCCTGAGCAAAGAAAGAGTCTGCCCCCTACTAGATCCAGCCCCTTCATGCTATCTTAGGAGCAGCAGCGGGCTTTTTGGATTGTTTACCCTTATTCCAGTTCTGATTAGGTCTCCAGACTGACTTAGATTGGGTAAAATTCCCTTCCTGCTTTGAGGAAGAAGAAGTGGGAGGTCTGCCTTTAAAGTTCCGAAAGGAATGAAAATTATTCTATTTACCCCTCATTTTAACCGATTTATCCTGAGGTAGGGCATGGCCTTTACCTCCTGTAATATCAGAAATGATTTCCTTCAATTCTGGCCCGAAAAGGGTCATACCTTTAAAGGGAATAGCTAAAAGCTTATGTTTTGATGACACATCAGCAGACCAAGATTTGAACCACAATGCCCTACGTGCTAAAATAGCAAATCCTGCATTTTTTACCGCTAATTTAGCAATTTGAAAAGCAGCATCAGTAATAAAAGAATTAGCTAGCTTGAGAGCCTTAAAGGGACAGTTCACCCAAAAATTTTCTCCCCTTTAAATTGTTCCCAATAATTCATTTTACCTGCTGGAGTGTTTTAAATTGTGTACAAGTAGCTCCTTTACCCCTATTATGGCATTTGAAATAGCTGATTTAGCCTGTGGGAGCCCAACCTATTGTGAAAGTTTCTATACTGGAGTATATTCTATTGAATAGCCTAAGTAAACACAGCCAGCAGAAGAGATTACACTCTCAGTGGGTTGCAGGATAGTTAAGTAATAAAATGATAATTTTCCATTGTTCTCTCTATGTATTGAGCTTTAGTTTTCCAGACAAATATAAGATAAAGAAGCAAGTCTGTGTTCATAAAGTGATAACATAATGAGATCTGATATAACCTGAAGCTCAACCCATTGTAATAGGCTGTGGTTTAAAAGCACAAAACCAGCTACTTCATATACACAAAAAAACCTGAGAATGTAATTTCTCATAAATGTTATACTCTGCAGCTGGTATAACAAGTTATTGACAATACATTCATATAAAAACAAGTTTACAGTGTACTATCCCTTTAATTCTATCTAAGATGTCATCTAATTGAATTTCAACCTTAAGAGACTCTTCTAGAGCCTCAAACCAAAAAGCTGCTGCAGTAGTTACTGGAACAATGCAAACCGTAGGTTGTAAAAGAAACCCCTGATTAACAAATAATCTCTTTAGAAGACCCTTTAATTTCTTATCCATAGGGTCTTTGAAAGCACAACTATCCTCAATGGGTATAGTAGTATGCTTAGCTAGGGTAGATATAGCTCCCTCTACCTTAGGGACCGTTTACCATGAGTCCCGAATGGTCTCTGATATGGGAAACATTTTCTTAAAATTAGGAGGGGGAGAAAACGGTATACCTGGTCTATCCCATTCCTTTCTAACAATTTCCGAAATTCTCTTAGGAACCGGAAAAACATCAGTGTAAGTAGGTACTTCCAAATATTTATCCATTTTACACAATTTCTCTGGAGGAATCACAATAGGGTCACAATCATCCAGAATCACTAAAACCTCCCTAAGTAACAGGCGGAGGTGTTCAAGCTTAAATTTAAATGACATAGCATCCGAATCTGTCTGAGGCAAAACATTCCCTAAATCAGAAATTTCACCCTCATACAGTAATTCCCTGATCCCCAACTCAGAGCACTGTGAAGGAACATCGGAAATAGCTAATAAAGCATCAGAGGATTCATTATTTACATTTATACTTGACCTACTGCGTTTACCCTGCAACACTGGTAATTTAGACAATACCTCTGTAAGGGTAGTTGACATAACTGCAGCCATCTCCTGCAGAGTAAAGGAATTAGACAAACTAGAAGTACTAGGCGTCGCTTGTGTGGGCGTTAAAGGTTGTGACACTTGGGGAGAATTGGATGGCATATCCTGATTCTCTTCAGACTGAGAATCATCCTTAGGAACACTTACTTTATTTAAAATATGCTTTTTACATTGTAAAGCCCTTTCAGTACAAAAGTTACACAATGTTAGAGGGGGTTGCACAATAGCTTCTAAACACATAGAACAATGAGAAACCTCAATGTCAGACATGTTAAACAGACTAGTAATACCACAAAAGTCGTTTAAACACTTATTTATAGCATAAAAAAAAACATTAGAAAAAACGTGTACTGTGCCTTTAAGAAAAGAAAAAGTGAACAATTTTTCCGAAATGCACAAAAAAAACGTTAAATTATTCCCACTTTTAACTTAAATATCGTTGGTTAATCCAAAAATTACTGCACCCAGAAGCAAGGGCAGAAATAAGGCTTTAGAAGTACTTATATCAACATCTAGTCAAAAGATAGATAAAAATACCCTCTACACCTCCTCTGCTGTGGTGCCTACCTGCCCCCAGAATACTTTGAATCAAGTTTACAACCCTTCAGACCAGCTACACAGTCCAGGAGCCACCGAGTTACCGTTTGCTGCTGCTAAGCCTGAAGGAAATGCGCCAAAATAGGCTCCGCCCCTTAAGGTCAAAAGTTGGAGTAGGCCCAAACACCGCATGGGAATGCAGTTTTACACTAAAGTAGAAATACACACACAATACAACCCTCAAGCATAAAACCAATAAGTTTTAAGTGCCAAAAATAAAAAACATAAAAACATAATTTATGCTTACCTGATAAATTTATTTCTCTTGTAGTGTGTTCAGTCCACGGGTCATCCATTACTTATGGGATACCAATACCAAAGCTAAAGTACACGGATGATGGGAGGGACAAGGCAGGAACATTAAACAGAATGAACCACTGCCTGTAGAACCTTTCTCCCAAAAACAGCCTCCGAAGAAACAAAAGTGTCAAATTTGTAAAATTTGGAAAAAGTATGAAGTGAAGACCAAGTTGCAGCCTTGCAAATCTGTTCAACAGAGGCCTCATTCTTAAAGGCCCAGGTGGAAGCCACAGCTCTAGTGGAATGAGCTGTAATTCTTTCAGGAGGCTGCTGTCCAGCAGTCTCATAGGCTAAGCGTATTATGCTACGAAGCCAAAAAGAGAGAGAGGTACCCGAAGCCTTTTGACCTCTCCTCTGTCCCGAGTAAACGACAAACAGAGAAGAAGTTTGTCGAAAATCTTTAGTTGTCTGTAAGTAGAACTTCAGAGCACGGACCACATCTAGATTATGCAAAAGACGTTCCTTCTTTGAAGAAGGATTAGGACATAAGGATGGAACAACAATCGTTTGATTGATATTCTTGTTAGAAACAACCTTAGGTAAAAACCCAGGTTTAGTACGCAGGACTACCATGTCTGAATGAAAGATCAGATAAGGAGAATCACAATGTAAGGCAGATAACTCAGAGACTCTACGAGCCGAGGAAATAGCCATCAAAAACAGAACTTTCCAAGATAAAAGCTTAATATCAATGGAATGAAGGGGTTCAAACGGAACACCCTGGAGAACTTTAAGAACCAAGTTTAAGCTCCACGGAGGAGCAACAGCTTTAAACACAGGCTTAATCCTAGTCAAAGCCTGACAAAAAGCCTAGACGTCTGGATTCTCTGCCAGACGCTTGAGTAAAAGAATAGACAGAGCAGAAATCTGTCCCTTTAGTGAACTAGCGGATAAGCCCATTTCTAAACCCTCTTGTAGAAAAGACAATATCCTAGGAATCCTAACCTTACTCCATGAGTAACTCTTGGATTCACACCAATATAAATATTTACGCCATATCTTGTGGTAAATTTTTCTGGTAACAGGTTTCCGAGCCTGTATTAATGTATCAATAACCGAATCCAAAAACCCACGCTTTGATAGAATCAAGCGTTCAATTTCCAAGCAGTCAGCCTCAGAGAAATTAGGTTTGGATGGTTGAAAGGACCCTGAATTAGAAGGTCCTGCCTCAGGGGTAGAGACCATGGTGGACAGGACGACATGTCCACTAGGTCTGCATACCAGGTCCTGCGTGGCCACGCAGGCGCTATCAGAATCACTGATGCTCTCTCCTGTTTGATCCTGGCAATCAGTCGAGGAAGCAACGGAAAAGGTGAAAACACATAAGCTATGTTGAAAACCCAAGGGGCTGCTAGTGCATCTACCAGCACCGCTCCCGGGTCCCTGGACCTGGATCCGTAACAAGGAAGCTTGGCGTTCTGGCGAGATGCCATGAGATCCAGATCCGGTTTGCCCCAACGAAGAATTAGTTGGGCAAATACCTCTGGGTGAAGTTCCCACTCCCCCGGATGAAAAGTCTGGCGATTTAAAAAATCCGCCTCCCAGTTCTCCACGCCTGGGATGTAGATCGCTGACAGGTGGCAAGAGTGAGACTCTGCCCAGTGAATTATCTTCGAGACTTCCAACATCGCTAGGGAACTCCTGGTTCCCCCTTGATGATTGATGTAAGCCACAGTCGTGATGTTGTCCGACTGAAATCTGATGAACCTCAGTGTTGCCAACTGAGGCCAAGCTAGAAGAGCATTGAATATTGCCCTTAATTCTAGAATGTTTATTGGGAGGAGTTTCTCCTCCTGAGTCCACGACCCCTGAGCCTTCAGGGAGTTCCAGACTGCTCCCCAGCCTAGTAGGCTGGCATCTGTTGTTACAATCGTCCAATCTGGTCTGCGAAAGGACATTCCTTTGGACAGATGAACCCGTGATAACCACCAGAGAAGAGAATCTCTGGTCTCCTGGTCCAGATTTAGCAAAGGGGACAGATCTGAGTAATCCCCGATCCATTGAGATGTAGGCGAGCAAATGGCACTATGTCCATCGCCGCGACCATTAAGCCGATCACTTCCATGCACTGAGCTACTGATGGGCTTGGAATGGAGTGAAGGACACGGCAAGCATTGAGAAGTTTTGATAGCCTGGACTCCGTCAGGTAAATCTTCATCTCTACAGAATCTATAAGAGTCCCTAGAAAAGGGACCCTTGTGAGTGGTAACAGAGAACTCTTTTCCACGTTCACTTTCCACCCATGCGACCTCAGAAATGCTAGAACTAACTCTGTATGAGACTTTGCATTTTGAAAACTTGACGCTTGTATCAGAATGTCGTCTAGGTACGGAGCCACCGCTATGCCTCATGGTCTTAGTACAGCCAGAAGAGAGCCCAGAACCTTTGTAAAAATTCTTGGGGCCGTAGCCAACCCGAAGGGAAGGGCTACAAACTGGTAATGCCTGTCTAGAAAGGCAAATCTTAGGTACCGATAATGATCTTTGTGAATCGGTATGTGAAGGTAGGCATCCTTTAAATCCACTGTGGTCATATATTGACCCTCTTGGATCATGGGTAGGATGGTTCGAATGGCTTCCATCTTGAACGATGGAACCCTTAGGAATTTGTTTAAGATTTTTAAATCTAAGATTGGTCTGAAGGTTCCCTCTTTCTTGGGAACCACAAACAGATTTGAATAAAACCCTTGCCCCTGTTCCATCCGCGGAACTGGGTGGATCACTCCCATCACTAAGAGGTCTTGTACACATTGTAGAAATGCCTCTTTCTTTACTAGGTTTGTTGATAACCTTGACAGATGAAACCTCCCTTGTGGAGGAGAAGTCTTGAAATCCAGAAGGTATCCCTGAGATATAATCTCCAGCGTCCAGGGATCCTGTACATATCTTGCCCAAGCCTGGGCGAAGAGAGAGAGTATGCCCCCCACTAGATCAGTCTCCGGAAAGGGGGCCCTGACTTCATGCTGTCTTAGGGGCGGAAGTAGGCTTTCTGGCCTGCTTGCCCTTGTTCCATGACTGGTTGCTTTTCCAACCCTGTCTGTAACGAGCAGTAGTTCCTTCCTGTTTTGGAGCGGAGGAAGTTGATGCTGCTCCTGCCTTGAAATTACGAAAGGCACGAAAATTAGACTGTTTGGCCTTTGATTTGGCCCTGTCCTGAGGAAGGGTGTGGCCCTTACCTCCAGTAATGTCAGCAATAATTTCCTTCAAGCCGGGCCCGAATAAGGTCTGCCCTTTGAAAGGAATGTTTAGCAATTTAGACTTAGAAGTTACATCTGCTGACCAGGATTTAAGCCAGAGCGCTCTGCGCGCCTGTATGGCGAATCCGGAATTTTTAGCCGTAAGTTTGGTTAAATGCATTACGGCATCCGAAACAAACGCATTAGCCAGCTTAAGGGTTCTAATCTTGCTCAGAGACTCATCCAATGGTGCTGTGCGAATCGTCTCTTCCAGAGACTCAAACCAGAATGCCGCTGCAGCAGTGACAGGCGCAATGCATGCAAGAGGCTGTAATATAAAACCTTGTTGAATAAAAATTTTCTTAAGATAACCCTCTAATTTTTTATCCATTGGATCTGAGAAAGCACAGCTATCCTCCACCGGGATAGTGGTACGCATGGCTAAAGTAGAAACTGCTCCCTCCACCTTAGGGACCGTCTGCCATAAGTCTCGTGTGGTGGCGTCTATAGGGAACATTTTTCTAAATATCGGAGGAGGGGAAAAAGGCACACCGGGTCTATCCCACTCCTTACTAATAATCTCTGTAAGCCTCTTTGGTATAGGAAAAACGTCAGTACACACCGGCACTGCGTAGTATTTATCCAGCCTACATAATTTCTCTGGGATTGCCACCGTGTCACAATCATTCAGAGCCGCTAACACCTCCCCTAGCAACACGCGGAGGTTCTCAAGCTTAAATTTAAAATTTGAAATTTCTGAATCCGATCTCCCCGAATAAGAACCGTCACCCACAGAATGAAGCTCTCCGTCCTCATGTTCTGCAAATTGTGACGCAGTATCAGACATGGCTCTCGTGTCATCGGCACGCTCTGTCCTTAACCCAGAACTGTCGCTCTTGCCTCTTAACTCTGGCATATTGTATAACACTTCTTTCATAACATTAGCCATATCATGTAAAGTGATTTGTAAGGGCCTTGATGTACTTGGCGCCTCAATCTCACGCACCTCCCGAGCGGGAGACGAAGGTACTGACACGTGAGGAGAGTTAGACGGCATAACTGCCCCCTCGTTGTCTGGTGATAATTTTTTAAGCGGTACAGATTGATTTTTCAAAGTAACATCAATACAATTGGTACACATATTTCTATTGGG
The DNA here is from genome assembly GCF_027579735.1 of Bombina bombina. Classification (NCBI taxonomy): domain Eukaryota; kingdom Metazoa; phylum Chordata; class Amphibia; order Anura; family Bombinatoridae; genus Bombina; species Bombina bombina. The sequence goes on from NC_069504.1 coordinate 153,824,631, forward strand.
CTCCACAACGGCTTTTAAACATAATGAACAAGCAGATTCCTCTGTATCAGACATGTTTAAACAGACTAGCAATGAAGCTAGCAAGCTTGGAAAATACTTTCAATAAGTTTGCAAGCAATATAAAAAACGCTGCAGCGCTTTTAAAAAAGACAGTTGAGTAACTAAAGAATAATTCAGTTATAGTCAACAATTCTTTAAATGTATTAATTAGCAGAGAATTGCACCCATTAGCAACCGGATGATTAACCCCTCAGTACCCAAAAAAACGGATATCAAATTAATATTAAACGTTTTTATCACAGTCTAACACACTGTCACAGGTCTGCTGTGACTGATTACCTCCCTCAAAAAACGAATTTTGAAGACCCCTGAGCTCTCTAGAGACGTCCTGGATCAAGGAGGAAGAAGCAGGAAGACTGTGCTAGAATTTTAACTGCGCAACAAGGCGCTAAAAAGAGGCCCCACTCGCTCATTTACAACAGTGGGAGACCTGATATAACGGTTTCTATGCAGAAATATATGTTAGCCATGTGTAAAAAAATTCATGCCCAAAGGATTTATCACCAAAGTACCTCACAAAACGAATAACATGCCAGTAAACGTTTTGAAAATAAACTTCTTTAAATGTCATGCAAAGTTATTACTAAGCCTGCAACCAGGAAAACGCAGGCAGTTTCTTCTTCCAAATACTGCCTGAGATAGAAAAACAGCACACTCCGGTGCCATTTAAAATAACAAACTTTTGATTGAAGAATAATTAAGTAAAAACTCCAACTCCTCCCGCGACCTCCTTCTTTGTTGAGGGTTGCAAGAGAATGACTGGGTATGACATGTGAGGGGAGGAGCTATATAGCAGCTCTGCTTGGGTGATCCTCTTGCAACTTCCTGTTGGGGAGGAGAATATATCCCATAAGTAATGGATGACCCGTGGACTGAACACACTTAACAAGAGAAACATTGTTTTTTACATTGTCTCCCATGTCACATAATGCCCAAATATCAACTAATGATAAATATAATATAGGGACTCCAGTAATACCCCTCTTATTAAAATAGGTTTTACTGCTTACCCCATCCCCATACAGGGAAATAATGCCAGCCAGTTCTGATACACCAAGTCTCCTCAGAAAAAAAAGCTGAAGATGCCTTGTGGGAACCAGCGTGGATCTTAGTTACAAATGCTAAGATCATCAAACCTCAGGGCAGAAATCTTCTTCCATATCCCCCTGAGGAAAATAGTATGCACCGGTACCATTTAAAATAAAAAACTTCTTGATTGAAGAAACTAAAACTAACACCTCACTTTACCATGTCTTCCTAGTATAACACAGGCAAAGAGAATGACTGGGGTGGAGGGCTATATATATATATATATGCCACTTCCTGTTAGCAGGAGGTTAATATCCCACAAGTAAGGATGAAATCCGTGGACTCGTCATATCTTTGTAAAAGAAAATATCCTTGAGGGATAGTGAATTTTCAAAATGAGCAAATGTGCCAATAAATCCAAAAAAAGGCAAAAATATGTGATGAGAAAAACAAAAAGTAAAAAATCTTAAAATGTGGTGAAAAATTGGTGAAAAATGTGAATAAAAAAGTATATCCAAAGAGTAATGTGTTGTTAAGTGGCGTGGTTGTGTTCAATGTTGGTAATAGAAAATAATAATCCTCCTGTTAGTGTATCCTCAGAGGGTGAATGAAAAAACTAAAAAATACAGATGAAAAGGATATCCGGTCTCTATCCAAGACTCCCTATTAATCCTGTGAACAAAATAAATATAAAAGTGCAATATTGCTAGTAGAATCGTAAGTGAAATTAGAATGAAGCTCACCTTATAATGTCAATGCATTTCGACCCTTCCTTAGGCCTTTATCAAGACTATACTGTGGTGTGCTATGGTGGCTTCTTTTATTATTGTAGGTGGCCAATCACTGTTATCGTTATTTTGGCACCAAACTGTATCTATTATCAACTGAAAGTAATACCTTCCTTTTATTTACCTTCCATTCTGAGCCTGACATCTTTCAGTATCTTATATACCTTCTTTATATTTATTTAGCCTGTTTATTCAGTCTGCTAGACTGATTGAAATGTGTGATTACCCTTAATGTCAGGAATCTCATAACGTGTATGTCATTATTTACTTGTGACCTTAGATTCGCCAAACCGGAAGTGACGTCACTCTTTATTGCATCACATCCAGTATCGATAATGTAATTTCCGGTTTCGTGTTCTAACGGTTAGCTATTATGTTAGCCAACTCGATTTCCGGTTTCACAATTAAGTATATCGCTACCATGTTCCAGACTCAGCTGGGTATACATTCGCCAAATAGGCTACTTCTTACAAAGGTAATAGGGATTCCAGGATTTGCAATGCTGCCTATATTAAGCAAAAACATAATTTATGCTTAACTGATAAATTTATTTCTCTTGTAGTGTGTTCAGTCCACGGGTCATCCATTACTTATGGGATATATTCTCCTTCCCAACAGGAAGTTGCAAGAGGATCACCCAAGCAGAGCTGCTATATAGCTCCTCCCCTCACATGTCATATCCAGTCATTCTCTTGCAACCCTCAACAAAGAAGGAGGTCGCGGGAGGAGTTGGAGTTTTTACTTAATTATTCTTCAATCAAAAGTTTGTTATTTTAAATGGCACCGGAGTGTGCTGTTTTTCTATCTCAGGCAGTATTTGGAAGAAGAAACTGCCTGCGTTTTTCTATGATCTTAGCAGGCGTAACTAAGATCCACTGGCTATTCTCGACATTCTGAGGAGTGGGGTAACTTCAGAACATGGGAATAGCATGCGGGGTCCCCCGCAAATGAGGTATGTGCAGTACAATATTTTCTGGGAATGGAATTGACTAAGAAAACACTGCTGTTACCCGTATGATGTAAGTACAGCCTTAAATGCAGTAGAAGTGACTGGTATCAGGCTGATGAATGTATGCACAGTAGAGTTATTTTCTAGGGACTAGAATTTGACTGAGAAAATACTGTTAATACTGAAATAATGCTTAAGCCTTATCTGCAGTGGAAGCGACTGGTAGCAGGCTTAGTGATAACTTTGCATGACATTATAAGAAGTTTGTTTTTAAAAAACGTTTACTGGCATGTTATTCGTTTTGTGAGGTACTTTGGTGGTAAATCCTTTTGGGCATGAATTTTTTCTTTTTTTCCACATGGCTAACGTATATTTCTGCATAGAAACCGTTATATCAGGTCTCCCACTGTTGTAAATGAGCGGGAGGGGCCTTTTTTAGCGCCTTGTTGCGCAGTTAAAATTCTAGCACAGTCTTCCTGCTTCTTCCTCCTTGATCCAGGACGTCTCTAGAGAGCTCAGGGGTCTTCAAAATTCGTTTTTGAAGGAGGTAATCAGTCACAGCAGACCTGTGACAGTGTGTTAGACTGTGATAAAAACGTTTAATATTAATTTGATATCCGTTACTGAGGGGTTAATCATCCTTTTGCTAATGGGTGCAATCCTCTGCTAATTAATACATTTAAAGAATTGTTGACTATAACTGAATTAGTTCTTTGTTATTCAACTGTGTTTTTTAAAAGCGCTGCAGCGTTTTTTATATTGCTTGTGAACTTATTGAAAGTAATTTCCAAGCTTGCTAGCTTCATTGCTAGTCTGTTTAAACATGTCTGATACAGAGGAATCTGCTTGTTCATTATGTTTAAAAGCCGATGTGGAGCCCAATAGAAAACATAATTTATGCTTACCTGATAAATTTATTTCTCTTGAAGTGTGTTCAGTCCACGGGTCATCCATTACTTATGGGATATATTCTCCTACCCAACAGGAAGTTGCAAGAGGATCACCCAAGCAGAGCTGCTATATAGCTCCTCCCCTCACATGTCATATCCAGTCATTCAACCGAAACAAGACGAGAAAGGAGAAACTATAGGGTGCAGTGGTGACTGGAGTTATAATTTAAAATTTAGAACCTGCCTCAAATAGACAGGGCGGGCCGTGGACTGAACACACTACAAGATAAATAAATTTATCAGGTAAGCATAAATTATGTTTTCTCTTGTTAAGTGTGTTCAGTCCACGGGTCATCCATTACTTATGGGATACCAATACCAAAGCTTAAAGTACACGGATGATGGGAGGGACAAGGCAGGAACATTAAACAGAAGGAACCACTGCCTGTAGAACCTTTCTCCCAAAAACAGCCTCCGAAGAAGCAAAAGTGTCAAATTTGGAAAATTTGGAAAAAGTATGAAGTGAAGACCAAGTTGCAGCCTTGCAAATCTGTTCAACAGAGGCCTCATTCTTAAAGGCCCAGGTGGAAGCCACAGCTCTAGTGGAATGAGCTGTAATTCTTTCAGGAGGCTGCTGTCCAGCAGTCTCATAGGCTAAGCGTATTATGCTACGAAGCCAAAAAGAGAGAGAGGTAGCCGAAGCCTTTTGACCTCTCCTCTGTCCAGAGTAAACGACAAACAGAGAAGAAGTTTGTCGAAAATCCTTAGTTGCCTGTAAGTAGAACTTCAGAGCACGGACCACGTCTAGATTATGCAAAAGACGTTCCTTCTTTGAAGAAGGATTAGGACATAAGGATGGAACAACAATCTCTTGATTGATATTCTTGTTAGAAACAACCTTAGGTAAAAACCCAGGTTTAGTACGCAGGACTACCTTGTCTGAATGAAAGATCAGATAAGGAGAATCACAATGTAAGGCAGATAACTCAGAGACTCTTCGAGCCGAGGAAATAGCCATCAAAAACAGAACTTTCCAAGATAAAAACTTAATATCAATGGAATGAAGGGGTTCAAACGGAACACCCTGAAGAAATTTAAGAACCAAGTTTAAGCTCCACGGAGGAGCAACAGCTTTAAACACAGGCTTAATCCTAGCCAAAGCCTGACAAAAAGCCTGGACGTCTGGATTCTCTGCCAGACGCTTGAGTAAAAGAATAGACAGAGCAGAAATCTGTCCCTTTAGTGAACTAGCGGATAAGCCCTTTTCTAAACCCTCTTGTAGAAAAGACAATATAGAAACATAGAAACATAGATATTGACGGCAGATAAGAGCCATAGGCCCAGCAAGTCTGCCCGACCTTACCTAACAGTATAAACTTATCTAGTTCGTAGGATAGCCCTATGCTTGTCTCATGCATTTTTAAAGTCCCCCACAGTGTTTGTTGCCACTACCTCTTGAGGAAGTTTATTCCATAAATCAATCACTCTTTCTGTAAAGAAGTGCTTCCTCAAATTACTCCTGAATCTACTACCCTAGCTTGAGCTCATGACCCCTCCTAGGAATCCTAACCTTACTCCATGAGTAACTCTTGGATTCACACCAATATAAATATTTACGCCATATCTTGTGGTAAATTTTTCTGGTAACAGGTTTCCGAGCCTGTATTAATGTATCAATAACCGAATCCGAAAACCCACGCTTTGATAGAATCAAGCGTTCAATTTCCAAGCAGTCAGCCTCAGAGAAATTAGGTTTGGATGGTTGAAAGGACCCTGAATTAGAAGGTCCTGCCTCAGGGGTAGAGACCATGGTGGACAGGACGACATGTCCACTAGGTTTGCATACCAGGTCCTGCGTGGCCACGCAGGCGCTATCAGAATCACTGATGCTCTCTCCTGTTTGATCCTGGCAATCAGTTGAGGTAGCAACGGAAAAGGTGGAAACACATAAGCTATGTTGAAAACCCAAGGGGCTGCTAGAGCATCTACCAGCACCGCTCCCGGGTCCCTGGACCTGGATCCGTAACAAGGAAGCTTGGCGTTCTGGCGAGATGCCATGAGATCCAGATCAGGTTTGCCCCAACGATGAATCAGTTGGGCAAATACCTCCGGGTGAAGTTCCCACTCCCCCGGATGAAAAGTCTGGCGACTTTAAAAATCCGCCTCCTAGTTCTCCACGCCTGGAATGTAGATCGCTGACAGGTGGCAAGAGTGAGACTCTGCCCAGCGAATTATCTTCGAGACTTCCAACATCGCTAGGGAACTCCTAGTTCCCCCTTGATGATTGATGTAAGCCACAGTCGTGATGTTGTCCGACTGAAATCTGATGAACCTCAGTGTTGCCAACTGAGGCCAAGCTAGAAGAACATTGAATATTGCTCTTAATTCTAGAATGTTTATTGGGAGGAGTTTCTCCTCCTGAGTCCACAATCCCTGAGCCTTCAGGGAGTTCCAGACTGCCCCCAGCCTATTAGGCTGGCGCCTGTTGTTACAATCGTCCAATCTGGTCTGCGAAAAGTCATTCCTTTGGACAGATGAACCCGTGACAACCACCAGAGAAGAGAATCTCTGGTCTCCTGGTCCAGATTTAGCAAAGGGGACAGATCTGAGTAATCCCCGTTCCATTGACTTAGCATGCATAGTTGCAGCAGTCTGAGATGTAGGCGCGCAAATGGCACTATGTCCATTGCCGCGACCATTAAGCCAATTACTTCCATGCACTGAGCTACTGATGGGCTTGGAATGGAGTGAAGGACACGGCAAGCATTGAGAAGCTTTGATAACCTGGACTCCGTCAGGTAAATCTTCATCTCTACAGAATCTATAAGAGTCCCTAGAAAAGGGACCCTTGTGAGTGGTAACAGAGAACTCTTTTCCACGTTCACTTTCCACCCATGCGACCTCAGAAATGCTAGAACTATCTCTGTATGAGACTTTGCATTTTGAAAACTTGACGCTTGTATCAGAATGTCGTCTAGGTACAGAGCCACCGCTATGCCTCGTGGTCTTAGTACCGCCAGAAGAGAGCCCAGAACCTTTGTAAAAATTCTCGGGGCCGTAGCTAACCCAAAGGGAAGCGCTACAAACTGGTAATGCCTGTCTAGAAAGGCAAACCTTAGGTACCGATAATAATCTTTGTGAATCGGTATGTGAAGGTAGGCATCCTTTAAATCCACTGTGGTCATATATTGACCCTCTTGGATCATGGGTAGGATGGTCCGAATGGTTTCCATCTTGAACGATGGAACCCTTAGGAATTTGTTTAAGATTTTTAAATCTAAGATTGGTCTGAAGGTTCCCTCTTTCTTGGGAACCACAAACAGATTTGAATAAAACCCTTGCCCCTGTTCCGTCCGCGGAACTGGGTGGATTACTCCCATCACTAAGAGGTCTTGTACACATTGTAGAAATGCCTCTTTCTTTACTAGGTTTGTTGATAACCTTGACAGATGAAACCTCCCTTGTGGAGGAGAAGTTTTGAAATCCAGAAGGTATCCCTGAGATATAATCTCCAATGTCCAGGGATCCTGTATGTCTCTTGCCCAAGCCTGGGCGAAGAGAGAGAGTCTGCCCCCCACTAGATCCGTCTCCGGAAAGGGGGCCCTGACTTCATGCTGTCTTAGGGGCGGAAGTAGGCTTTCTGGCCTGCTTGCCCTTGTTCCATGACTGTCTGTAACGAGCAGTAGTTCCTTCCTGTTTTGGAGCGGAGGAAGTTGATGCTGCTCCTGCCTTGAAATTACAAAAGGCACGAAAATTAGACTGTTTGGCCTTTGATTTGGCCCTGTCCTGAGGAAGGGTGTGGCCCTTACCTCCAGTAATGTCAGCAATAATTTCCTTCAAGCCGGGCCCGAATAAGGTGTGCCCTTTGAAAGGAATGTTTAGTAATTTAGACTTAGAAGTTACATCTGCTGACCAGGATTTAAGCCAAAGCGCTCTGCGCGCCTGTATGGCGAATCCGGAATTTTTAGCCGTAAGTTTGGTTAAATGCACTACGGCATCCGAAACAAACGCATTAGCCAGCTTAAGGGTTCTAATCTTGCTCAGAGACTCATCCAATGGTGCTGTGGGAATCGCCTCTTCCAGAGACTCAAACCAGAATGCCGCTGCAGCAGTGACAGGCGCAATGCATGCAAGAGGCTGTAATATAAAACCTTGTTGAACAAACATTTTCTTAAGATAGCCCTCTAATTTTTTATCCATTGGATCTGAGAAAGCACAGCTATCCTCCACCGGGATAGTGGTACGCTTGACTAGAGTAGAAACTGCTCCCTCCACCTTAGGGACCGTCTGCCATAAGTCTCGTGTGGTGGCGTCTATAGGGAACATTTTTCTAAATATCGGAGGAGGGAAAAAGGCACACCGGGTCTATCCCACTCCTTACTAATAATCTCTGTAAGCCTCTTTGGTATAGGAAAAACGTCAGTATACACCGGCACCGCGTAGTATTTATCCAGCTTACATAATTTCTCTGGGATTGCCACCATGTCACAATCATTCAGAGCTGCTAACACCTCCCCTAGCAACAAGCGGAGGTTCTCAAGCTTAAATTTAAAATTTGAAATTTCTGAATCCGGTCTCCCCGAATCAGAACCGTCACCCACAGAATGAAGCTCTCCGTCCTCATGTTCTGCAAATTGTGACGCAGTATCAGACATGGCTCTCGTGTCATCGGCGCGCTCTGTCCTTAACCCAGAACTGTTGCGCTTGCCTCTTAACTCGGGCATATTGTATAATACTTCTTTCATAACATTAGCCATATCATGTAAAGTGATTTGTAAGGGCCTTGATGTACTTGGCGCCTCAATCTCACGCACCTCCCGAGCGGGAGACGAAGGTACTGACACGTGAGGAGAGTTAGACGGCATAACTGCCCCCTCGTTGTCTGGTGATAATTTTTTAATCGGTACAGATTGATTTTTCAAAGTAACATCAATACAATTGGTACACATATTTCTATTGGGCTCCACAACGGCTTTTAAACATAATGAACAAGCAGATTCCTCTGTATCAGACATGTTTAAACAGACTAGCAATGAAGCTAGCAAGCTTGGAAAATACTTTCAATAAGTTTGCAAGCAATATAAAAAACGCTGCAGCGCTTTTACAAAACACAGTTGAGTAACAAAGAAATAATTCAGTTATAGTCAACAATTCTTTAAATGTATTAATTAGCAGAGGATTGCACCCATTAGCAACAGGATGATTAACCCCTCAGTACCCAAAAAAAAACGGATATCAAATTAATATTAAACGTTTTTATCACAGTCTAACACACTGTCACAGGTCTGCTGTGACTGATTACCTCCCTCAAAAACGAATTTTGAAGACCCCTGAGCTCTCTAGAGACGTCCTGGATCAAGGAGGAAGAAGCAGGAAGACTGTGATAGAATTTTAACTGCGCAACAAGGCGCTAAAAAGAGGCCCCTCCCGCTCATTTACAACAGAGGGAGACCTGATATAACGGTTTCTATGCAGAAATATACGTTAGCCATGTGGAAAAAAATTCATGCCCAAAAGGATTTATCACCAAAGTACCTCACAAAACGAATAACATGCCAGTAAACGTTTTGAAAATAAACATCTTTAAATGTCATGCAAAGTTATCACAAAGCCTGCAACCAGTCTCTACCACTGCAGATAAGGCTTAAGCATTATTTCAGTATTAACAGTATTTTCTCAGTCAAATTCTAGTCCCTAGAAAATAACTCTACTGTGCATACATTTATCAGCCTGATACCAGTCACTACTACTGCATTTAAGGCTGTACTTACATCATACGGGTAACAGCAGTATTTTCTTAGTCAATTCCATTCCCAGAAAATATTGTACTGCACATACCTCATTTGCGGGGGACCCCGCATGCTATTCCCATGTTCTGAAGTTACCCCACTCCTCAGAATGTCGAGAACAGCCAGTGGATCTTAGTTACGCCTGCTAAGATCATAGAAAACGCAGGCAGTTTCTTCTTCCAAATACTGCCTGAGATAGAAATACAGCACACTCCGGTGCCATTTAAAATAACAAACTTTTGATAGAAGAATAATTAAGTAAAAAACTCCAACTCCTCCCGCGACCTCCTTCTTTGTTGAGGGTTGCAAGAGAATGACTGGATATGACATGTGAGGGGAGGAGCTATATAGCAGCTCTGCTTGGGTGATCCTCTTGCAACTTCCTGTTGGGAAGGAGAATATATCCCATAAGTAATGGATGACCCGTGGACTGAACACACTTAACAAGAGAAATATGTGTACCAATTGTATTGATATTACTTTGAATAAAAGCCAATCTGTACCGATAAAGAAATTATCACCAGACAACGAGGGGGCAGTTATGCCGTCTAACTCTCCTCACGTGTCAGTACCTTCGTCTCCCGCTCGGGAGGTGCGTGAGATTGAGGCGCCAAATACATCAAGGCCCTTACAAATCACTTTACATGATATGGCTAATGTTATGAAAGAAGTATTATACAATATGCCCGAGTTAAGAGGCAAGCGCGACAGCTCTGGGTTAAGGACAGAGCGCACAGATGACACGAGAGCCATGTCTGATACTGCGTCACAATTTGCAGAACATGAGGACGGAGAGCTTCATTCTGTGGGTGACGGTTCTGATTCGGGGAGATCGGATTCAGAAATTTCAAACTTTAAATTTAAGCTTGAGAACCTCTGCGTGTTGCTAGGGGAGGTGTTAGCGGCTCTGAATGATTGTGACACGGTGGCAATCCCAGAGAAATTATGTAGGCTGGATAAATACTACCCGGTACCGGTGTGTACTGACGTTTTTCCTATACCAAAGAGGCTTACAGAGATTATTAGCAAGGAGTGGGATAGACCCGGTGTGCCTTTTTCCCCTCCTCCGATATTTAGAAAAATGTTCCCTATAGACGCCACCACACAAGACTTATGGCAGACGGTCCCTAAGGTGGAGGGAGCAGTTTCTACTTTAGCCAAGCGTACCACTATCCCGGTGGAGGATAGCTGTGCTTTCTCAGATCCAATGGATAAAAAATTAGAGGGTTATCTTAAGAAAATGTTTGTTCAACAAGGTTTTATATTACAGCCTCTTGCATGCATTGCGCCTGTCACTGCTGCAGCGGCATTCTGGTTTGAGTCTCTGGAAGAGGCGATTCGCACAGCACCATTGGATGAGTCTTTGAGCAAGAGTAGAACCCTTAAGCTGGCTAATGCGTTTGTTTCGGATGCCGTAGTGCATTTAACCAAACTTACGGCTAAGAATTCCGGATTCGCCATACAGGCGCGCAGAGCGCTTTGGCTTAAATCCTGGTCAGCAGATGTAACTTCTAAGTCTAAACTACTAAACATTCCTTTCAAAGGGCAGACCTTATTCGGGCCCGGCTTGAAGGAAATTATTGCTGACATTACTGGAGGTAAGGGCCACACCCTTCCTCAGGACAGGGCCAAATCAAAGGCCAAACAGTCTAATTTTCGTGCCTTTCGTAATTTCAAGGCAGGAGCAGCATCAACTTCCTCCGCTCCAAAACAGGAAGGAACTACTGCTCGTTACAGACAGGGTTGGAAAGGCAACCAGTCATGGAACAAGGGCAAGCAGGCCAGAAAGCCTACTTCCGCCCCTAAGACAGCATGAAGACAGGGCCCCCTTTCCGGAGACGGATCTAGTGGGGGGCAGACTTTCTCTCTTCACCCAGGCTTGGGCAAGAGATGTACAGGATCCCTGGACGTTGGAGATTATATCTCAGGGATACTTTCTGGATTTCAAAACTTCTCCTCCACAAGGGAGGTTTCATCTGCCAAGGTTATCAACAAACCTAGTAAAGAAAGAGGCATTTCTACAATGTGTACAAGACCTCTTAGTGATGGGAGTGATCCACCCAGTTCCGCGGACGGAACAGGGGCAAGGGTTTTATTCAAATCTGTTTGTGGTTCCCAAGAAAGAGGGAACCTTCAGACCAATCTTAGACTTAAAAATCTTAAACAAATTCCTAAGGGTTCCATCGTTCAAGATGGAAACCATTCGGACCATCCTACCCATGATCCAAGAGGGTCAATATATGACCACAGTGGATTTAAAGGATGCCTACCTTCATATACCGATTCACAAAGATCATTATCGGTACCTAAGGTTTGCCTTTCTAGACAGGCATTACCAGTTTGTAGCGCTTCCCTTCGGGTTATCTACGGCCCCGAGAATTTTTACAAAGGTTCTGGGCTCACTTCTGGCGGTACTAAGACCACGAGGCATAGCGGTGGCTCCGTACCTAGACGACATTCTGATACAAGCGTCAAGTTTTCAAAATGCAAAGTCTCATACAGAGATAGTTCTAGCATTTCTGAGGTCGCATGGGTGGAAAGTGAACGTGGAAAAGAGTTCTCTGTTACCACTCACAAGGGTCCCTTTTCTAGGGACTCTTATAGATTCTGTAGAGATGAAGATTTACCTGACGGAGTCCAGGTTATCAAAGCTTCTCAATGCTTGCCGTGTCCTTCACTCCATTCCAAGCCCATCAGTAGCTCAGTGCATGGAAGTAATCGGCTTAATGGTCGCGGCAATGGACATAGTGCCATTTGCGCGCCTACATCTCAGACCGCTGCAACTATGCATGCTAAGTCAATGGAACGGGGATTACTCAGATCTGTCCCCTTTGCTAAATCTGGACCAGGAGACCAGAGATTCTCTTCTCTGGTGGTTGTCACGGGTTCATCTGTCCAAAGGAATGTCCTTTCGCAGACCAGATTGGACGATTGTAACAACAGATGCCAGCCTACTAGGCTGGGGAGCAGTCTGGAACTCCCTGAAGGCTCAGGGATCGTGGACTCAGGAGGAGAAACTCCTCCCGATAAACATTCTAGAATTAAGAGCAATATTCAATGCTCTTCTAGCTTGGCCTCAGTTAGCAACACTGAGGTTCATCAGATTTCAGTCGGACAACATCACGACTGTGGCTTACATCAATCATCAAGGGGGAACCAGGAGTTCCCTAGCGATGTTGGAAGTCTCGAAGATAATTCGCTGGGCAGAGTCTCACTCTTGCCACCAGTCAGCGATCTACATCCCAGGCGTGGAGAACTGGGAGGCGGATTTTCTAAGTCGCCAGACTTTTCATCCGGGGGAGTGGGAACTTCACCCGGAGGTATTTGCTCAACTGATTCATCGTTGGGGCAAACCGGATCTGGATCTCATGGCATCTCGCCAGAACGCCAAGCTTCCTTGTTACGGATCCAGGTCCAGGGACCCGGGAGCGGTGCTGGTAGATGCTCTAGCAGCCCCTTGGGTTTTCAACATAGCTTATGTGTTTCCACCTTTTCCGTTGCTACCTCGACTGATTGCCAGGATCAAACAGGAGAGAGCATCGGTGATTCTGATAGCGCCTGCGTGGCCACGCAGGACCTGGTATGCAAACCTAGTGGACATGTCGTCCTGTCCACCATGGTCTCTACCCCTGAGGCAGGACCTTCTAATTCAGGGTCCTTTCAACCATCCAAACCTAATTTCTCTGAGGCTGACTGCTTGGAAATTGAACGCTTGATTCTATCAAAGCGTGGGTTTTCGGATTCGGTTATTGATACATTAATACAGGCTCGGAAACCTGTTACCAGAAAAATTTACCACAAGATATGGCGTAAATATTTATATTGGTGTGAATCCAAGAGTTACTCATGGAGTAAGGTTAGGATTCCTAGGATATTGTCTTTTCTACAAGAGGGTTTAGAAAAGGGCTTATCCGCTAGTTCACTAAAGGGACAGATTTCTGCTCTGTCTATTCTTTTACACAAGCGTCTGGCAGAGAATCCAGACGTCCAGGCTTTTTGTCAGGCTTTGGCTAGGATTAAGCCTGTGTTTAAAGCTGTTGCTCCTCCGTGGAGCTTAAACTTGGTTCTTAAAGTTCTTCAGGGTGTTCCGTTTGAACCCCTTCATTCCATTGATATTAAGCTTTTATCTTGGAAAGTTCTGTTTTTGATGGCTATTTCCTCGGCTCGAAGAGTCTCTCAGGCCCATTTATCAAGCTCCGTACGGAGCTTGAAGGGCCGTGTTTCTGGCGAGTCTTCAGACTCGCCAGAAATACAAGTTATGAAGCAGCGGTCTAAAGACCACTGCTCCATAACCCTGTCCGCCTGCTCTGAACAGGCGGACAGGAATCGCTGGACATCAACCCGATCAAATACGATCGGGTTGATTGACAGCTCCCTGCTGGCGGCCGATTGGCCGCGAGTCAGCAGGGGGCGGCGTTGCACCAGCAGCTCTTGTGAGCTGCTGGTGCAATGTTAAATGCGGAGAGCGTATTGCTCTCCGCATTTAGCGAGGTCTTGCGGACCTGATCCGCAGTGTCGGATCAGGTCCGCAAGCCCTTTGATAAATGGGCCTGTCTGAGTTATCTGCCTTACATTGTGATTCTCCTTATCTGATCTTTCATTCAGACAAGGTAGTCCTGCGTACTAAACCTGGGTTTTTACCTAAGGTTGTTTCTAACAGGAATATCAATCAAGAGATTGTTGTTCCATCTATATGTCCTAATCCTTCTTCAAAGAAGGAACGTCTTTTGCATAATCTAGACCTGGTCCGTGCCCTGAAGTTCTACTTACAGGCAACTAAAGATTTTCGACAAACTTCTTCTCTGTTTGTCGTTTACTCTGGACAGAGGAGAGGTCAAAAGGCTTCGGCTACCTCTCTCTCTTTTTGGCTTCGTAGCATAATACGCTTAGCCTATGAGACTGCTGGACAGCAGCCTCCTGAAAGAATTACAGCTCATTCTACAAGAGCTGTGGCTTCCACCTGGGCCTTTAAGAATGAGGCCTCTGTTGAACAGATTTGCAAGGCTGCAACTTGGTCTTCACTTCATACTTTATCCAAATTTTACAAATTTGACACAAATTTGACACTTTTGCTTCTTCGGAGGCTGTTTTTGGGAGAAAGGTTCTACAGGCAGTGGTTCCTGTAGAACCTTCTGTTTAATGTTCCTGCCTTGTCCCTCCCATCATCCGTGTACTTTAGCTTTGGTATTGGTATCCCATAAGTAATGGATGACCCGTGGACTGAACACACTTAACAAGAGAAAACATAATTTATGCTTACCTGATAATTTTATTTCTCTTGTAGTGTGTTCAGTCCACGGCCCGCCCTGTCTATTTGAGGCAGGTTCTAAATTTTAAATTATAACTCCAGACACCACTGCACCCTATAGTTTCTCCTTTCTCGTCTTGTTTCGGTCGAATGACTGGATATGACATGTGAGGGGAGGAGCTATATAGCAGCTCTGCTTGGGTGATCCTCTTGCAACTTCCTGTTGGGAAGGAGAATATATCCCATAAGTAATGGATGACCCGTGGACTGAACACACTTAACAAGAGAAATATGATTGTACTAAACATAACTTCACTAAGGATCATGATAATATGATAGAAGTATACATTAAAATTGTACATTAAAAACACTCACATGCTCCAACTCTTAGAATTTAACCTAGTGGGTATGTTATATACAAATGAATACATACTCACATATACATTAACGATACTTATTACCTAAAAGAATACATTTTAATACTTTAAAATATTCATAAAGTAAGTTGTAATATCAAATTAAAATGTCAAAATACTAAATATGATAAGGGACAATTTTGTCTGTGTACTGTTGGTTTTATATAATTGGTAAAGTCAGAGATCGTATGTATAAAAAGTTAGCGAATTATAAAACATAAAAATCTTCAAACAAATATTCTCCCAAAACGTCCCCAAAAAATCTCCCCAAAAACAACCTTACTTAATATTCAATCTAACTCATGTAAGGTTAGGGTTTTTTTTATCTTATGGATCTTAAATTGGCTCAGCCTATTTATTATCTATATATTTGGTCGATATCCTAGCTGCCTCCTGTAGGGAAATATTATGAATAATAAAAATATATTAGAAATATTAAAAAATATTTTAAAAAATATTAAAAATAATGGCCCCCTACTTTCATAGCAGATGTTGGGATATATGAAATCAACTGGCTTAGGATTCCAAAGGATGTTCCTAAAGAACTAGAGAATTGGTGAGGTCATTGGGATTTATTAAACTGCCCTTCTGGGGGGTTGAATCTCTTATTCGTGAAAGTTAGATCCACATATAACTATATTAAGCTAGTATGATAATACATGCAGGTATGTCATATGTTCTACTTGATAAATGTATTATTTCATTTTCATCAATATTTTTTAGTTTTTTCATTCACCCTCTGAGGATACACTAACAGGAGGATTATTATTTTCTATTACCAACATTGAACACAACCACGCCACTTAACAACACATTACTCTTTAGATATACTTTTTTATTCACATTTGTTCACCAATTTTTCACCACATTTTAAGATTTTTGACTTTTTGTTTTTCTCATCACATATTTTTGCCTTTTTTTTTGATTTATTGGCGCATTTGCTCATTTTGAAAATTCACTATCCCTCAAGGATATTTTTTCTACTCTATATGGAATCAATCAGAATTGGACATTACCAATTGCGATTATAATCAATTGTAACAGATTGTACAATGAGGACCATATTGTATTTTCCTCATTTATTTAATCACATGGATCCATGTTTTTACATTTTTTTTTATTTTTAATTCAATTGTATTTATTGTATTTGTTGTGAATATATGTATTTTATTTGGAATTTAAGTTGTTAATTAAATGACATTATTTTAAATATATATCCTTAGCCTTTCTCACTAGGCTCTCCTTGGATTTTAAATAATGATATTGGTATTTAATCAATCCTTTCTTAGCAAGTATAGTTTTATTTATGGTTATATATATATATATATATGGTTATATGTTTGTAAATACATATGTACACATACATAAACACATATATATATATATATATATATATATATATATATATTAAAATTAAATACACGCTGCTAGGCATAGAGAAAAAAACCATACATGTAATAAAAACAGTAGGTAAATGTGTCAATGATAATACAACAAAATAATAAAATTGTTAAAATATTTTTAAAACAAAATAAAAAAGGACATAAACACATAGGTAAAGTCGCCAGAAAGGAGTAATGCAAAAAAATCCAGATAATCCCAGAAATTCTTCAGATAAGGTCCCCCCAAGGTTGTACACTTACTTGAGAAAACCTCAATCCATATGAGGTAAGTAATGATGTAATCACTATCAAATGCAACTGTCTTGGCAAGCCACAGGTTTCTGGTGTAGGTCCTCTACAGCTCTTGAAGTCCCCACAGTTAGAAACTTTCAAACCCCCTTTCCTTAGGTAGTTGTGAAACTTCACAAAGGCTCATAGAAGGCAGAGAAAAAGAGGGAGCACTGATAGTGTATTAACTTTTTATTAGAGCTTAAAAACACTAACAATGAAAACCTACTCACAAAGATAACCTCAATTTATGAGGTAAATGTACAGCAAACAGCAAATCGTGGCATCAAGTCAAATCAGCTGAGATCTGATAAGTTTAAAGCAGTCTGTAAGATCCTTACGCGTTTCAAAAGGCATAAATGACTTTCGTCTGCCTTCTTCATCAGAGGTACTGATCTTCTATTAGACTACCGTGTCCATTTATTCGTCTGCCTTCTTCATCAGAGGTACTGATCTGCTATTAGACTACCGTGTCCATTTATTCGTCTGCCTTCTTCATCAGAGGTACTGATCTTCTATTAGACTACCTGTGGCTTGCCAAGACAGTTGGATTTGATGGTGATTACGTCATTACTTACCTCATATGGATTGAGGTTTTCTCAAGTAAGTGCACAACCTTGGGGGGACCTTATCTGAAGAATTTCTGGGATTATCTGGATTTTTTTTTCATTACTCCTTTCTGGCGACTTTACCTATGTGTTTATGGACTTTTAAAATTTTGTTTTAAAAATATTTTAACAATTTTAATATTTTGTTGTATTATCATTGACACATTTACCTACTGTTTTTATTACATGTATGTTTTTTTTCTGTATGCCTAGCAGCGCTAACCGTGTATTTTATTTTAATTTTTATTTTTAGAAGGGGGAAAATAGGGAGTCTTCCTTTGAGTTTGGTGTAGCAGCAGCTATTGGAATATATAGAATTAATATTCTATTTATATTACTTAGGGGTTACATTGTATTGCCCCTATCTGGAGCGTTAATAGACCCTGAGCTTCCTAGGATTTTATCTTAGGATTCTACTTGTTTGTTATATATATATATATATATATATATATATATATATATATATATATATATATATATATATAAACACACACACACATACATTTTTAAAGCTGTATAATTGTATATGTATGTATCTCTATGTTAAAGCCCTTTGCCTGACTTTTTTCCCCCTAACACCTGAGATCTTATATCTTTAAGCTTTTATAACTTTTGTGTGCAATCATTTTTTGGAATAATTTTTAATAGTGTTATCATAAGAATAACTATATTTTTTAATGTATTTTTTTATGTGTTTTGTGCAACTTTAATGTTTTGCAAAACAGTTAACCAGAGCTCTGAAGTCACGGTAATCATTCTAGTGTAAATTGCTAAGGTGCTCAAGTGATTAGCGTTTACTTTGAACTTGTAATACCAGCGGTAAGTCTGACAAATGCCAGCCCCCGCGATAAACCCCTTGCGCTTCACTCGTAATTGGCCTAATAAAAGTACTTGGCTAGACATATTACACCAAGGGAATTGAGAGTAAGGTTATTCCCAATTTATGCTTTTCATAATAACTCTTATAAAGAAAGGCGAGAACAGGCTTTAATTAATTTCTCAGAAATCTTGGTATCTATGAAAATTAAATTATGTTAGAATTGGATATTCAAATTAATGATTGGAATGAAAAACTCAAGAAATGTGAATCCTTGAATACATTTTAAATCAGTTTATAAGATTATGGGTTCGATTTATCAAGCCGTTCACCGCATTACGACTGTATTTATCAAGCAGCAGTCATTAGACCACTGCTTCCTAAACTCATCTCCACCTCTGGTGGAAAATTTGATTTCCCCCGATTTCGTCCTACGGGACTGCTTGCGAGTGCAAAATTGCGCTCGCGTGCAATCTTAAATTCCAGCAGTGGATTACTGCCTGCCAGAGGCGAGCTTGGGCAGACAGGGGCGAAAATGTACACCCCTGTCTGCCCCAGCTTGATAAATCGAGCCCTATGAGGCAGGAAATGGATAAGAGATACTCTTACATTCAAACAAAATGTGCTAAAACGAAAAGGAATATAAAAGATTTTGAACAAGGGAGGGTTTTGTTTGGGATGAAAGACAACCCAGATTTAGACCATTTAATATTGTCTTTTCCTCTCAAGTAAATAATTACTCAGATAATGAAACTTGAGGATAGTGAAATTTAGGCATAAGGTACAAGTAGGTAAACACAAAGGCTAGGTTACAAGTGAGGCGCAAACAATTTTGCGCTGGCGTAATCGTGTTTTTACAAGCCATTTATTGATATTACAAGTGGAGTGAAATCGCGATTGCGCTATCACAATCACCATTTATGCTTCAATCCTTACCATGATCTCAGAGCTGTGGTTAAAGGGACACTGAACCCAATTTTTTTCTTTCGCGATTCAGATAGAGCATGCAATTTTAAGCAACTTTCTAATTTACTCCTATTATCAATTTTTCTTAGTTTTCTTGCTATCTTTATTTGAAAAAGAAGGCATCTAAGCTATTTTTTGGTTCAGACCATGGACAGCACTTATTTATTGGCCAGTTAAATAAATCCACCAATCAGCAAAAACAACCCAGGTTGTTCACCAAAAATGGGCTAGCCGGCATCTAAACTTACATTCATTACCAAGAGAATGAAGAAAAATTGATAATAGGAGTAAACTACAAAGTTGCTTAAAATTGCATGCTCTATCAGATCTATCAGGGGTCAGCAACCTTGGGCCCCCAGATGTTTTGGAACTACATTTCCCATGATGCTGAGATACTCTTTAGGCTGTCTGAGCATCATGGGAAATGTAGTTCCAAAACATCTGGGGGGCCAAGGTTGCTGACCCCTGATCTATCTGAATCACAAAATAAAAATGTTGGGTTCAGTGTCCCTTTAAACTGTTGTCCAAATACGTTGCATAAAACACTTAAAAAATACAGTGCAGTTACACTTATAACACTGTCTGATAAAAATCATTTAAAAAAACTATTGCAGAAAAAAGTTATAAGAGATCAAAGATATGAGATGTTGGGTGTTAAAAAAAAAAAAGGCAGGCAAATGGCTTTAACATTGAGACACATACATATACATTGCTAAATATGTATTTGTGTGTGTGTATATATATATATATATATATATATATATAAATGTATTTATATGTGTTTACAGTCATATATACATATAAAAACATATCTATACTATAATTGCGTTTGTAATGTCCGTCGCTGTCGGCAGTTACGCACGCATCCTCAATGGAATTTTGGCAGCGTGAGGACACCGAAGGTGGATTCTTTCACCACCCTGCCATTTTTGGAATCCACCGGGATGCAGCGAAGGCAAAAGGAGCATTACAAAAGCAACAACTAATCGCCCACATTAAAGTATTTAAAAAACAAAACAAAAAATTGTCCGCATCAAGTATTAAAAAATAAATAAATAACCGCCCGCATCAAGTATTAAAAAAAAACACCGCCCACACGAAATATAACAAAAAAAAAATCCTACACGAAGTATTAACTCCTAAACTGCAAATTGCCTATATCGCAATAAACCTATTTAAAATTTCACTTGCTCTCATCCTATTGGCTAATTTAAACAGCCAATAGGATTTGAGTAGCTTTCATCCTATTAGCTGATTTGAATTGGAAGAATCAAATCAGCCAATAGGAATTCAAGGGACGCCATCTTTAATCGCGTACCTTGAATTCACTATTCAGTGTATGGCGGAAATCGTACGAAGAGGATCCTCCACACTCCATGGCTCCGAAGTCCCCCGTCTTCAGTTCCAGAGTCGCCGGTCTTCAGCTCCACTCCGCGCAGGATGTTCCTGAAAGAAGAAGAGGTTGTGCTTGGAAGAAGACTTCACTGCCTAGAACAGGACCTTCTCCGCTGGACTTCAAACCTGGGGGTTAGATTTAGGATTTTTTACGTTTTTTTTTATTTTGGATAATTTTGTTTATTATTTTCTGTAATGTTAGACTTTTTTATTTTTGGTAATTTTAAATTAATTTAATCTTAGGTTTATTTTTCCTAAGTGCTGTTAGGATTTTTTATTTTAATTATAATTTAGTATGTTATTATTTTAGAAACAAAGAAACAGCACTAGCAAAGTGTGTTTGGAAACAAGAGGTGCGCCTATTCTATGCTATTCTTAAGGTGGAGCTTCTAATTATGGTGTTTTATATGAGATGTAATACAACAATAATACAACAATAAAATTATATATAGATGGTCAACAATAATAAGTGATAAATAACAAATACTTAATGGATTCCTTGGTGTTTGTATTCAGCAAAAAAACGTCCATATATATTTAATATACTGAAAGTCCCACAATTCCTAAGGAGGCGATATAGATGGCCCCAAAACAAGCAGCGGCTCTCTCCACAATATGCGTGAGGATAAAACTTGGTCCTGGGAATTACAAAAAAGAAGAGGCGCTCTGGTGCAGATAAACCCAACAATAAGTGAGATTTCCAAAAGGAAGAAATACTAATACTCACAAAGATATTTGCACTTCCAGTGCAATAATCCGCAAGCCGAAGCTTCAGAGCCGTTCGGCTGACTCTTTCTCTCCCGATAAGCTCCCGGCAATAGTCAGGCCCCTAAGAGGAATGAAGCATAGGACACCTTTGGTGCAGATCACCCTGACCAATATCGAACTAACAACAGTGGGTAGATGTATATACTCACAAGCGTGTGTGCACACACAGTGCAATATCAGGCGGACCGAAACTTTATAAAGCCGTTCGGCTGACTTCCAACAAAAGTGGCTGTTACTCTCGAATATCCAGTGGAAAGAATAGTTCAAAGCAAGGTAGAACAATATAAAAACTTTTATTAAAAATATTAAAACTTCGCTACGCGTTTCTCGGCTGCACGCCGTTTCATCAGGCTCATAAATTTAATGAACTACCTTGCTGTCTTAAAAAGGCTGAGTTAACCAATGGAAATGGTTTACATGTTACACACCCACCATAACATGTGCATTAATCAATTAAGTACTACGCCTCTCACAAGTACTGGATAACTAGCAGAATTGTGTTTCAGCTGTCAATAACACATTGTGGCAAATAATAATATGTTAACATACATTTTTAGCAACATTATACAGATAGACATAGTGAAAAAACTCTTCTTATATTTGATACACAACATATATATAATAGTCTGAGTTTTAGATACATGATATGTACGGGTAAATATCCTATAAATTCTAAGTTTCAGGGGTCCCCCTCTGCTAAATGTATATGCTCTGTTTGCAATTGGCCCTCACTGTGGTATTACTAGATGTCCTAAAAAAATATATATGTAATGTTGTCAAAACTGAGTCGTATATAATTGAAGTTATTAGAAAAAACATATTAACCCAATACATACATGATACAATGTATTATACATATACGGTTTCAGCTTGATAACATAATACATGGAGGTAATGAATAAATGTTATGGTATTCATTTTCAATTTCAAATTTAATGGATCTCGATATGTTTCTAAATATTTAAGATCTATACCAGTTTAAGATCTGTTTCTAAATATTTAAGATCTATACCAGTTTAATTTAGAAGATAATAACATTCCGTTGTTCGGATCTAAAAAATAATAATATAATTTCAAAATTCTACGTGATCCTAGATTGCAACTTCGGGTCCTCCGTGTTTTTAAATAAATATTGTGATACGGTCAATAACATTAAACTAAGATTTGAAATTCAGTGATGTGATACTATGGATTCCTAAAAAACTATCCTCTGTGTAGTGAATCTAATATAGTGCTAAAATGAATCAGGGTTAAAGGGGTTGTGTAAAAATGTGCCCTTTGTGTAATAAATCTATACGTGGTAATTAAATAAAGTTAGTGTGAATTGAATCTAAGTATAACAAAATTATTGTTGTGAGGGTGGTGTTTAAATAATAATGCTATTAATAGTGAATGTAGAAAAAATGTCTATTAACAAATGGTGTGTGTTAGTGAAATAATATAATAATAATGTCAAATAATAATTCAACTTATAGTTGGTGTTGCTGTACTTGTAAGTGTCAGTAGGTTTAGAGTGCATGGTGAAATTGCCGAATAATATAGCATTGTGGTAACCAAGTTGAATTTTTTTTTTTTTATGTAGTTTATATAAATGGGTAAGTGTATATGTAAATGATGTCTAGAGTTTAGTATTTGATATATGCCTTTGCTCTATTGCTCTTGTCGATAAGTCACATTAAATCAGGATAATACCTGTTTCCAAAACTAAAGTTTTTTTTAAAAAACAGATTTCTTGGTCATTAACCTAAATAATGTGTAATGATCTTCTTTTATCCATGTTTATATTGTTTCTTTGAGGTCATATTATCTTTAGAAAGACCCCCTCATATTCCACAAAAATATAAGGTTGTCTATGAACCTACCATAGAACACCAGGTTCGCCCCGAATTCAGATTGGTAAATGAATTGATTCTCGAAACTTCCCATATACAAGTTTGCAAAACTAGGGGCGAACCTGGTGCCCATGGCGGTTCCTTTAATCTGCAAAAAATATTTATCTTGAAACAAAAAATAATTGTGTTGCAAAACAAATAAAATTAGTTGTAAAATAAATCTTCTAAATTAAACTGGTATAGATCTTAAATATTTAGAAACATATCGAGATCCATTAAATTTGAAATTGAAAATGAATACCATAATATTTATTCATTACCTCCATGTATTATGTTATCAAGCTGAAACCGTATATGTATAATACATCGTATCATGTATGTATTGGGTTAATATGTTTTTTTCTAATAACTTCAATTATATACGACTCAGTTTTGACAACATTACATATATATTTTTTTAGGACATCTAGTAATACCACAGTGAGGGCCAATTGCAAACAGAGCATATACATTTAGCAGAGGGGGACCCCTGAAACTTAGAATTTATAGGATATTTACCCGTACATATCATGTATCTAAAACTCAGACTATTATATATATGTTGTGTATCAAATATAAGAAGAGTTTTTTCACTATGTCTATCTGTATAATGTTGCTAAAAATGTATGTTAACATATTATTATTTGCCACAATGTGTTATTGACAGCTGAAACACAATTCTGTTAGTTATCCAGTACTTGTGAGAGGCGTAGTACTTAATTGATTAATGCACATGTTATGGTGGGTGTGTAACATGTAAACCATTTCCATTGGTTAACTCAGCCTTTTTAAGACAGCAAGGTAGTTCATTAAATTTATGAGCCTGATGAAACGGCGTGCAGCCGAGAAACGCGTAGCGAAGTTTTAATATTTTTAATAAAAGTTTTTATATTGTTCTACCTTGCTTTGAACTATTCTTTCCACTGGATATTCGAGAGTAACAGCCACTTTTGTTGGAAGTCAGCCGAACGGCTTTATAAAGTTTCGGTCCGCCTGATATTGCACTGTGTGTGCACACACGCTTGTGAGTATATACATCTACCCACTGTTGTTAGTTCGATATTGGTCAGGGTGATCTGCACCAAAGGTGTCCTATGCTTCATTCCTCTTAGGGGCCTGACTATTGCCGGGAGCTTATCGGGAGAGAAAGAGTCAGCCGAACGGCTCTGAAGCTTCGGCTTGCGGATTATTGCACTGGAAGTGCAAATATCTTTGTGAGTATTAGTATTTCTTCCTTTTGGAAATCTCACTTATTGTTGGGTTTATCTGCACCAGAGCGCCTCTTCTTTTTTGTCATTCCCAGGACCAAGTTTTATTATTTTATGTAATTTGGGGTTAATTTAGTGGGTGTTAGGTTAGGGGGCTTAGTAATTAAATTAGTTATTTGCGTTGTGGGGATTTGGCGGATTAGAGGTTATTATGTTAATTAGGGTACTTGCGTTATTATTATCATTTTATTCCATAGCGCTGGGTACAGTGATAGGGGTATACAAAGACAAGGATTTGTGATAAAATACAAAACATAACAACAAAACAAATCTAGTACAGGAGGAAGAGGGCCCTGCTCCGAAGAGCTCATGATCTACAGGTTTAGGGTGCAGAGACATAAGGTTGGGGGTAGCATGGCACATCGCTTGTAGTTGCAGCAGTGATTTAGGCAGTTCATGTATTAGTTTGGTTAGGATGCAAGATGGAGGAGCGATGGTAAGCCTCTCTGAATAGGTGGGTTTTCAAGGAGTGTCTGAAGCTATACAAGGTTGGAGACAGTCTTATGGAGCGGGGTAGAGAGTTCCAGAGGACAGGAGTAGCACGTGCAAAGTCTTGGAGATGGGAGTGGGACATAGAGATAACAGGAGTGGAGAGATGTAGGTCAGAGGTTGATCGAAGAGGACGGGATGGGGAATATTTCACGATGAGAGAGGAAATATAGTTGGGAGTTAAACTGTTGATTGCTTTATAAGTTAAGGGTTAATACTTTAAATTGTATTCTGGAGTGTATGGGGAAACAGTGTAGAGACTGACAGAGCGGAGCAGCTGATGTAGATCGGGGACTTAGGTGGATGAGTCTAGCAGAAGCATTCATAATGGATTGGAGGGAGGAGAGGCGGTGTTATGGAAGGCCATTTTGAAGTAGATTGCAATAATCAATGCATGACAAAATGAGGGAATGAATAAGTATTTTTGTAGTTTTTGTGAGTAAGGAAGGGACGAATTCTGGAAATGTTGCGTAGGTGTGAACAGCAGGATTTGGTAAGCACTTGTATATGTGGGTTGAATGTGAGTTCTGAGTCAAGTGTAACCCCAAGACAGCGGACCTGGGGTGAGGTGTTGAGAATAGAGTCTCCAACCATCAGAGAAATGTCAGGTGTTGGATGTCTCGAAGAGGGGGGAATAAGAAGCAGCTTAGTTTTGGACAGATTGAGTTGAAGGTAGTGTGAAGACAACCAAGAGGAAATTGCAGAGAGGCAGTTGGAAATCTGGTTGAGTAAAAGGGAGAGATATCAGGAGAGGAAAGATAGATTTGGGTATCATTAGCATATAAGTGGTACTGGAATCCAAAGGAGGTTATAAGTTTTCCAAGGGAGGATGTATAGCGAGAGAAAAGCAAGTGACCCAAGACAGAGCCTTGCGGTACTCCAACTGAGAGAGGCATAGGATCACAATATATGTTGTCAAAGGAAACTGAAAACGAGCGTTTTGAGAGATATGAGGTAAACCAGGAGAGGGCTGTGTCTCGGATGCCAAATTAATGTATATTTTTAGGAGGAGGGTCAACTGTGTCAAAGGCAGCGGACAGGTCAAGAAGAATTAGTAAGGAGTAGTGGCCTTTTGCTTTAGCTGATAAAAGGTAATTTGTTACTTTAATAAGAGCGGTTTCTGTTGAGTGTTTAGGGTGGAAACCAGATTGTAGTGGATCAAGTAAGGAGTTAGCCGATTATAGACCATTCCTAAATTTTGAAGCAAAGGGAAGTAAGGAAACCGGTCGATAGAAGGGGTGGAGGGGTCAAGCGAGAGCCTTTTTCAGATTGGTATGATTCCCATCTTAAGTACTGGCAGAAAGTCTGCCAGTATAAAAAAAAAAAAAAGTTTGTGTTTGCTTTTTTTTTTAAAATTATATATTTTCTGCAGTGTAGGATCCCCCCTTACCACCCAACCTCCCTGAGCCCCGCCAAACAGCTCTCTAACCCTCCCCCCTCTCACTATTTGGTGCCATTTTGGGTACTGGCAGCTGTCTGCCAGTACCCACTTTTCAAAATAATGTGCATTTTTTAATTACAATTTTTATTTTTCTGTAGTGTAGCTGGCCCCTCCTCAATACCCCCCTCCCCCAGATCCCTTTTTTAAACATCATTTCCCCCCCGCTCCCAACACCACAATCGATGCACATATTAGTGCAGATCGTGGGGGCACGCGCGCGCGCCCCACCCCCCGGGGACTAATCCGACACTACTGGCCGGAAGTAATCCAGCGATGGGCTGCCCACCCACCTCCCTGCAGCTGCTCCTACCCACCAATGATCGGCACCATCGCTGGCCGATGCAGAGAGGGCCACAGAGTATTGCAGTGATGCCTCAATATCGAGGCATCACGGCAATACCTTCAAAGCGGCTGGAAGCGATAAGGATCGCTTCCAGCCGCTTTAAACCCCCAAAGTTGTGCAGGGTACGTTGTTGGTCTCTAAACACTAGTTTGTGTTTGACGTACCCTGTAAGAAGTGTGTCGTTAAGGGGTTATCAGAGATATACTGAAGCAAATAAGCTATGCAAAGCACAAACATAATTAACCCCACGAAGGGAAGAAAAGCACTATGTAAACCTGGTTAATACTTAAGAGGGAAACAGCAACAATTACAATAAGATACTGCCAAGTGCTTAAAAATTGTGGAAAACCGTAAAGGCTTACCTAGCGAAAAAAAGCACAAAAGGGTAAAAAAAATATGCATACCCCAAATTTGAAGCCAAGCTTTGTTGATCAGAGTAACATATCACCTCAAACGGTCCTGAGAGCCTTCCTCACAGCCTGAATAGATTACAGCAACACAAGAACAGGGAAAAATATCTCAGAAAGGGTGCAATAAAAACCATGCTGAAGAGGTTAAATTGACATGAAATTAGCATTCCTGTATTCTAAATAAAACACAGCTCTGTGTAATACAGGTGAAGCTAAATGCTTTACACTTGTTTTTAAAAATGAAAGCTCTTTCACATGAAAAATAATCCTGTTTTTATTGTCAACATGCCCCTTCAGTATATTTCCCCTATGGCAAATCGTAACTTTTATATATTTGTGTTCTGTACACTCATGCGCACTGTACGACT
The DNA here is from genome assembly GCF_027579735.1 of Bombina bombina. Classification (NCBI taxonomy): domain Eukaryota; kingdom Metazoa; phylum Chordata; class Amphibia; order Anura; family Bombinatoridae; genus Bombina; species Bombina bombina. Next base: position 153,852,214 of record NC_069504.1, read on the forward strand.
CTTGCGCAATTGCTTCTCAACGTGCACTGCATTATGGTATTTGTAGTAACTCAGCAATGAAAATGGACATCACATTATCGCTGATGAGATCACAGTCAACAATCTGCATATCTAAAGCGTTGTTAATTAAGGGGTATGAAAGTGTGCAGCACATTCAAATATTTTTTTCACCTAGGTAGACCTACATGATTGGCTAATTCTAAAGAGCATCATGGACGGCTTGGAAACAAGATAAAATGATTTACATTTCTTGGGAAGAGAGACATTTTTGATAATTGATTGTAATTTTAAATATTTATTTTCAATGCAAAATTAAAATAAATCCCTTTAACCCTTAGTGCACCTACAATATCGGTGAATGCTATAAAGTCAAGAACCCAAAGGAGACAAGAGAAAACCTAGTGCATGTAAAAGAAAATGAACAGTGTACAACTCAGAAGTAACCTCTGAGTGGACTACGCCATCTGTACTAAATTTAAAGTCAGTCGTAATTTTTAAAAGAGCCTAAAAGCGCTATAAACTGGTAAAATATAGTGTACAGATATATGTCCCCAGACTATGTGAAGTATGTGCCCATGTTCAGGCTATTAGCTGGTTGGCTAAGAAGGTGCAAAGTACTTAATTGTCAGCATCTTGGTTCACTGTGTTTACATTAAATGCAGCAACTTGCTCCCAGTAGACAAGCCCATCCTAGGCAGTGCAAACATGATGCCAAGGATCTAAACAAGTAACAACATCTACAACCCAGGGGGATTGGTGGACAAATCCATGTTTCACCTGTGAGGCCTGTGACATTTGTCACTCAGAAAAGATCTTTCACTGCCTGGCTGATAACTCCTTGTCTACCCCACTGACCAACAGGGTACTGCTCAAAAGCGCACAACCATCCAAAACCCACAGCCATAAATTTTGCTCTTTCTCCCGTTACCGAGGAAGAAGTTTAGGCCCTTATACTGTCCTCTCACTCTCACCTGTCCCCTCGATCCCATCCCCTCACAGCTACTCCCCTCCCTTTCTTCTACCCTTACCCTTATACTCACACACATCTTCAACCTCTCCCTCAGCACCGGTATATTTCCCTCATCTGTAAAACACGCACTGGTCACACCTATCCTTAAAAAACCTTCTCTCGATCTAACCTCCCCATTCAACTACCACCCTATTTATCTACTTTCTCTTGCCTCAAAGCTTCTTGAAAAGATAGTATATGTATGTCTATCCTATTTCCTTACACTAAACTCCCTCCTTGACCCACTGCAATCTGGATTTCACCCCCATCACTCCACAGAGACAGCAATCGATAAGGTTACCAATGACCTACTTACAGCAAAATCCAAAGGCCACTTCTCTCTGCTTATCTTCCTTAAACTATCTGCAGCCATAGATACTGTCGACCACCCTCTTTTGCACCAAACCCTCCAATTCTTTGGCATTTGCGACACAGCTCTCTTGTGATTCTCTTCCTACCGGTCTAACTGTACCTTTAGTATAGCCTTCTCTGGGGCATCCTCTGCCCCATTACCATTTTCTGTTGGGGTACCGCAAGGCTTCGTCCTCTGTCCCCTTCTCAATCTACACGTCATCATTAGGTTCCTTATTAAAGTCCCACGCGTTTCAATATCATTTGTATGCCTATGACAACCAAATCTACTTCTCTGCATCAGACCTATCTCCTTCCTTGCTAATCCGTGTCACTAACTGTCTTTCTAATATCTCATCTTGTCATCTCACTACCTTAAGCTAAATATCTCCAAAACTGAGCTCCTTGTTTTCCCCCCTACTTCCAAAATCCCCACCCCTCATTTCTCTATAACTGTAGATAGCTCCATCATTACCCCTACCCTGCATGCCCGATGGGGGACACACTTCTTTCCTCACATTCAGTCCTTTGCTAAAGCCTGCCCCTTCCACCTTAAAAACATCTCTAAAATTAGACATAGCCTAGCCACCTAGTTCCTTTAGAATCAATAATGAATGCCTCTGCCAAGCTAATCTTCCTTACATGTCGCTCTTCATCTGCTGCAGCTCTCTGCCAAACCCTTTACTGGCT